>NC_133795.1:6028820-6347709 GCF_043250625.1 Sebastes fasciatus
TGCTCTCAGTTTCTCTGTTATGTCTCATGTTCCCTCCTTCCCTCCCTCCTTGTACACGCTGCTTGCTGCTGCAGCAGCGATGGAAATCCCCGGCTTCCACAAAAACAGGGCTGTTCTCGCTGAGACCGGCGCTTTATCTCATCATCTCTTCCCATATGCATCTGAAGAATGTACACATACTCCCCCACCCACCCAGCACATGCTGTATGTCACTCATTCATGCACACACACACTTAAATTAACAGCAGCGTACAATGCCCCGACTGACGGCTGGCAGCATGTGTGTGGATATCATTCAGATGGAAGACAGGGAGGCCAAAACCTCAACTTCCTCCTAGCAGGAGAAAGATAAACTGCCGTGATAGCTGTTATGTAAACCCAGCGTTTAGCCTGCTGCTGATCTCTGACCTACCCAAACACACCCAACTCCCACCCAAAGGTCTTTAGGAATGAGCGCAGCTGTCAGTTTCACTACTGTTTGACAGACCCCGTCATATTTCTAGTTGTGGCATGGCTGGATTATGTATGTGTGTGCGTGTGTGCGTGTGTGCGTGTGTGCGTGTGTGCGTGTGTGTGTGTGTGTGTATGCAGGGGGAGTGATGATGGAGCCGGATAAAGCAGAGTGACGGTTCACCCATTAGCGGGAGGTTATCTCACTCTTCCAGAAATAGAAACGTGATAAAATGCGAGCCCGGGGAAAAAACAAGACATGACCGGCCTGCCACCCTCATTGTCGGGCCCGATCGTATCGTTCGCTGCATGTTTGTGTTTCCTTCATGTGCACGTGAGCTTCTTTTGTTTGTGAGATTGTGGGAGGTCGACGGGGTCAGACGAAGACGATGTCTTATTCTGGTGATGTAATACGGTTTGCTGAGGATGGTGCAGAGCACGTAACCCATATGTGTAGTTATATAAGGGCCTATTTCTATTCTTGTGTGGTGGTCTGTGTGAATCTCTCCATCTATCTGTGTTTGTATCCTCATTCTTGATCAATTCTTGTTTATCTCCAGAGATTTCTAGGTTATTGTTTCCTCTTATTACCTCATGCATTTTTTTTCTGACCACATCCCTGCCGCTCCTTTGACAAATATTATCCTTTTGTGCATTTCACTTTCACTTATTCAGCGGTGCTTTATTCCTTCTCTCCTGTCTGCCAGTGTTTGCAACCTCTCCAGCTGCCACTCCCATCAATAACTCTGCCAAACTGCCCTCAGATAGACTCCTGCTTTTCCTGGTTTGTCCTCGTGCCTGCTACTGTAGGTGAAGTCAGGAGACTGCGGGCTTGCTGTTTTTTAACTCGGTCAACAGGGGGAGCTGCAGACGTGCCTCAGCGGCACGCGGCTGCTGTCCCAGTTTCCTTAACTTAATGCTGCACGATTCCTGGGCTCCAGCCAGCTCTCAGGAAGCAGTTACATAAGAGCCAACAAATTTTCTTTCCCTCTTTTTTTTCTCCTCCGTTTTCCTGGAATTTTAAACTCTCCACTGATGTGTGACCTTCAGTGGTAATTGGCAATAAAAGTGCTGCAGAGATGTCTTTCAAGAGACAGTAGTGGTGCACCTCGACCTAGGCAGGGTAGGGGAGGGGGTGGCATGGGAAGGTTGGGGATTTTCTTTGGGTGGTGACGGTGCACTTCAGCCAACATCACACCTGTTAATTGTTTGAGGTCATACTGGCCTTTTCACTGGAGACGTGTTGTCTTTGATTATGAACATTTATGACTTCCCAGGTGAGGTGAGATGAGGTAAAGCATTAGTCACTGTTTTTATGATATGGCAAAGGCTCTCTGTTATGTTGTAAACAGAGGGATGGTGTCATTAGTGGCAGCCTCTCGAGGAAAGTGCAACATCCCCGGAGGAATGTACAGATTTTTCTGGCCAGCAACATCAAATGACTTGTAGCTGCCTAAGTTTTTTTTGCAAAATGCCCTGAATGTCATTGTGTTTATGTGTCTGTGGACGTTTTATCACACGTTGTGGGAAGCATAACAAGGGGAACTAACAATTACGGGGTCAAGCCGTCCAGCTGATGCATATTTTTATCCGCCATAAAAAAACAAACAGGCGAGCTGTTGACAGAATAGCAAAGGAGGTCAGATTACACATGTGGCGGTTCTCATGTTCCGCCGGCAGTTAAAAATTTCGAGCAGAATTAGAAGAAGTTAGCAATGGTGTCAAATATAGCTTCGGTTGCATGCGTGATGCATCACCATTTTTCTGTGGAAATCAATGTGTTGACGTAAATAGGGGGCTTGGTATAGGGAAATTCCTGTCCAGTTGCACAATGAATCAGCATAAAGCACATCATGCATGCCCATGTTAGGTTGCATGTTTGTTGTTTAGTTTGTTACATCCGCTGCAGTGAAAATGTGTGTATGTGTGTGTGTGTGTGTGTGTGTGTATTAAGTTATATAAACTTTGTCAGTTAAATAAGTCGTTAAGTTTCTTGAACAACTGGAATTTGAATGCCTTAAGGCTGTCATCAAATATGATTTATTCTTTTTTTATTTCATTTTAAATTACAGTGTATGAACTTGTGCCAAGTGACTGTTCAGTCCTTTTATTTATGATTCATTATTTTGTTGACAATTAGCATTTTATTAATATTATTTAATCATCCTAATTGTATTTTTCTCAGACTATATAGCTGACATCAGTGAACTGTCATTACTGTAGCTACGGCAACTCACAAATATTGAATGTCAATACTTTTACTACTGAATGGTTGAACCTGTTTTGTTGGTTCTGGTTTGGCAAATGCACTGGAAATTAATCGTTTTAATAACGCATATCCGTGAACATTTCCTGTGAAAGGATTAGTTGTACTTTTAGATTTTAGGGAAATGGGGACATTTGGTGATGACGTCATTTTATTTTTAATTTTTACCACTGTCGCATCGCTTTGTTTTTTGTTAAGACAATAAGTCATAGTCAAATATGTCAGTATTTAATCTGATCTGTATTCCATCAGGTCAAAATATCTGCTGGATCACAACTAATTCTTATGTGGCTTTTTATAGCAACCACGATGCATGCTAGGGTTTGAATCTACATAATAGCAAACTGATGAGTGTGCATATTCTTTTGCTTCTATCAGCCCCTACCTTTCCTGTCATGTAGATAGACAGACGGTATCATTCTGCAACAGGAGGTTAACAGTGAACCACAGAATACTAAACACACCACAGTGCAGCGTTGTAAAGGTCTACTGTGGTGAAGGTCACAACACAGTTTCTGCTTTCTTGCTGCAGTAAGGTTCACGCTGCTTATCATCCACGCCGTCCCATTACACCAGCTCCATGACAAAAACACATAACACGAGACACGCTGAAATCAAATAATTTCCTACATTACTGTAAGCAATCCATTATCACCAAGGTCTCAGAGAGCAACATGTTTTTGTCCCTTTCTTTTTTTCTCTCTGCCCCTGGCTCTCTAAGTCACGCACATTTATGATGTGTGGTTGTGCATGTGACTGGCAATCTTAGTGAGCAGTGGAAGGCCAGATTCAGATAAATACATGAATATATATATATAGCAGCATTTAGGGAGTTTTTTAAGGGAGGGTGCTACTCCTTGGAGGCAGAAGCAACTAATTCAACATCTTCAAACTCTGACTAACATCATCCTTTTATTTCCAATCAGCTGGCACCTCCGCCCGAGCCGGAAGTCCCTGCCGAGGTGTGTTTAAGACCCATATTGGTCCACTGCCTGCTAATATGGGTCCCTGCTGATCAAATATCTGTCATATTGATATTCTAACTTCATCCCATTACAGTTGTGTAGTGAAGTCTTAAACATCTATTTGTCTAAATAGATAAGAGTCACATCCCATCCTTATGTTTTATCGCCCCCTTGGTGCATATCGCTCCCTCTGTGTAACTTCAATTATGCTACATTTTATATCAGCCATTTGTATGTATGTACCGCCTCCCACTTGTCCATCCATCCATCCATCCTTCCCTCTGTCCCTCCTGCATTTTCGTTCCATCTTTCCTTCCACCTCTTGGTTTTTGAGCAAAGTCCAGTTTCCTGATCTCCTCTCCTCTCCGTGGGGTGGGTTGGGTTTAAAGTCATGGGTGAGGTGTTTTTCCATGGCAGATTGGTGCTTACAGTGTGTGTCAGTAGCTCACGGCTCCATTATGTAACCTGGACAGAGCTTCTTTTTTTTTGTTTTTTTTCTCCCTTCATTTTCATGGCTTGTGTTTCTCCCCCTCCGGCAGCTTGTCATTCTCTTATGTAAATCATTTTTGCCTCGGTGGCTGTTAAGTAATGAGGGAGGCACTGCAGGCCGACCAAAGACTACCATGTTTGAAATTTCCCACACTGGACCGTCAAGAGTGCAGTGGTGGAAAGTAACTAAGTACATTTACTCAAGTATGGTATTTAAGTACAATTTTGTGGTACTTTACTGGAGTATTTCCATTTTCTGCTACGTTCTACATTTCGGAGGGAACTATTGCACATTTTACTTAAGTTACTAGTTAGTTTTCAGAATAATAGTTGAAATAAAACACATACGATAAGCTTAAAAAATATGTCATTTGGTTTAATAATAAACCAGTGTAAATAAAATAGTTGTTTAAGTTAAATGCTGCTTACACATTAATGAATCAGTATTAACAATCTATATTGTATAATAATATGCCAGTAAATGCCCTTTTTTCTGCAGAACGAGAACTTTTACTTTTGATACTTTAAGTACAATTCACTATTGATACTTAGATATAGAATAGAGTATTTACAATTACATTGTTGTTTTGGTACTTTTACTTAAGTGCAGGATCTCAATACTTCCTCCGCCACTGCAAGAGCTAGCAAAAATAAGCTATGAAATTCACTTTTTTTTCTGAATAATGAACTCTATTTATCCGATGTTTTAGAATGAGTATCCGTCCTCGCTTGCACGAAGCCTTGCATGACTTTGACTCAACCTCACGTCTTCCCTGACACAACCACTTCCCTCTTAACTGCATGATCTAATTTGCACACAATTTCCTGCATGCTAGTAAAGTAACTAATGTGCACTGTATTAACACCCTATTTTGTTTTCTAATTTCTTTCCCAAATTTCCTTTTCAACCCTTTTTCTTTATTTTTTATTCTTATTTGATTGCTTTCTGCTAACTCACCTCACCTTTTTAAGGAGCTTGATCCCAACCAGCCACAGAAGCAACTGGAGGATCAGAGGAGGGTAGGTACTGAGTTTGGTTTGGTCCAAGCCTCCATCTTATTGATGGTTGACAACCCACTGGCCGTTGTGATGCCCTCCCAGTCCCACAGCTTCCACAGCATGGCACTCCCTCACTCCCCTGTCAGTTGTACGATATGTAACACGTGTGGCACATCAACGGATGGATTTTACTTTGGGTGTTCATCTCTTCTTTGACGGCGTGTGACATGTTTGGCCCGGAGGGGCCGTGTAGGTGACGCTGCACTGATTTACAGTACATCAAACTAATATGGGGAAACACTGAATGTCGGCATATGGTGAAATGGGAGAGGGCACGGTGTCGCCTTTGAACATCACTAAGGGTCAGAGGGCAAAGGTCATATATGAAGATGCTGTGTCTTGACTTCTTCCAAGGGGGATGTCTTATTTGAATTAGCCTTCAATGCTCTGGCACTGTTACGCCTCGTTTCCACATAGCTCTGTGAAAGTATGCAAATTACCCAGAAGTTCATTCATTCCTATGGGAACCTCCAGGATCTCCGATGTGTTTGTGAAACTCCTCCTACCGTTTTTTTCGGTCCGTAATGTGCATCGACAGATTACGGCAGATTACGGACAGAGTGTATGCACAGTGTGCCTATGGAATTAGAGAGTTAATAAACTGATTTTATGAATGTAATACAGCTCTACTTATATATTTTTTTTTTCTTAATGAAAAGTTTGAAGGCATATTTAGCAGTTTTGTGAACTATTTTGTTAAAAGACATATGAACCACTATGCATGCACTCTGTTACACAGCTAGCATGCCGTAAAGAGATGCATTTCCTCGCGTTGAACACTAGGGGCGCAATCCGTATACTATACGGATTTACAGACACTAAACAACCCTGTGGAAACGAGGCGTTACTCTTACTTTTTGTGTATTTTTTTTTTACTTGTTTTAATTTATTTCTATTTATACAAGTTTTCTTATTTAATTGCGTTGAGTATCTCTAAAAGGAATTCAAAAATCCTTTTTATAACAGGTTCTTCCAAAGACGTGTCCTTGTAACTTTTCACAGCCTTATAATGCAGGCTTTTTCATGTGGGACTTCAAAATATTAGTGCGATTAATTGTATTCTTGCGTTAAAATGCTCTGGTGTTGGGTTGCTACAGTAGCACAGTAACACTGACTCTGGCTTCCAGCTCCATTTCTGTGACGTGGTCACTTTAATTGGGCTTCACCTCCTAACATCCATTCTCACTGACAGGGCGAAGCTCTGCGGCAGATCTTGGTCAATCGATACTACGGGAACGCCAAACCTGGCCAGAGGAGAGAGAGCCTCACGACCTTCAGCAGCGGTCCACTCTCTGCTGGAGCGCCGGGGAAATCACCTACAGGTGTGTATAACAGTCCAGTATCTGTCGGTCTGTATGGTTACGCTCATAAAGATAAGAGGAGATGATTCACTTTGGGGTAACCCGGTCAGTGCTGCAACAAGCTCAACACACAGCACAAACAAATCGAATAAAACAATTTAAATAGTTTAGTTTATAGCTACCAGCTGCAATATGTCAGGAACAGATTAGTTTAGTTATAAATAAAGAAAAAAAACATGAGACCTTTCAGCTTTAGGCACATCATTCAAACTCTAACTAAACTAAAAGAGAACAGCCAGACTAAATTGGAAACAATCTTCCCCTCAGTAGGTGTTTTATATGAAGCTTTCTTATCTTTCAGTCACTTAATGTCAGAGATGGAATCTGTTCAAAGAAAGAAGGCATCAGAACATTAGATATAAGGAATGATGATGATCTTCATGATCATCTAGTCAAATTGAAGATTTTACCCATCAGCATAGATGTGGAGTTTTAAAGGTGCTAAATTCGAAATTCAGAGCACATCTATGATTGAGGGATTGCCTCTACAAGGCTCTCAACATGGCGACGGCTGAGCAGCTAATGGTGCTAACAGCACGAACAGTGTTAACCTGGGGGGAACCGGAGGGTGGGCGCTACGCTTCCGCAACAACGCCGTGGGTCAGAACCAGTGGGCTACCTCCAGTTCTGAAACGTGAAGCCAATGCTGAAGTGCCTTAAACTTGCATTCTTTCTAACAGCCAGCAGGGGGCGACTCCTCTGGTTGCAAAAAGAAGTCTGATTGTCTAGAAGTCTATGAGAAAATTACCCTACCTCTCACTTGATTTATTACCTCATGTACAATACTTGTAAACATGAGTTTATAGTCTCAATCGCTAGTTTTTCTTCAATACAGCATGATGTTCATTTAGTAAATTATGGTTCCATTTAGAGTCAAATAGACCATAAAGCAGGGGATGCTTTAGGGCGTGGCTACCTTGTGATTGACAGGTCGCTACCATGGCGTTATCCGGTCTTGGTGTTGTCCGTGTATTCGTCTTATAAATTTTACCCTTTTTAGAGTGCGTTTTCAATTCTTGAAAGTTAATTCACTTTGTATATACAGAGGGAGAGTGACTTCATTCTCTGCTCAGGTAGACATCACTCCTCTATATCTTTACATACCAAATAGTTGTTTGCTGTTATATTAATGCTCTGAATTTCTAATTTAGCACCTTTAACACTACAATACACCGTGCACACATTCTTACCCATATAAGGCATTCTCTGCTTTTTTACTTTTTGTTACTTATTATTTAGTTTTTATGAAATATAAACTATTTTACAATCAGATGATTACACACACAAGTACAATCTCTGTAATCCAAAATATATATGTATTTCTAGGTGAAAAGGAAAGAAACCTATTTAAAATGGCACTGAGTAATCATTCGGTCAAAAGTTAAACTTTCAGAATCACTTCATATCATTGTATGACTTTCACAGGAAAGTGTTTTCAGGTTATGTGGGAGTTCGGAAATGTTTGTCTGTTAGTTACACAGATTACAAAGAATAGTCCTAGTGACGGGCATCAATTTCCGTTGGGTAAACACAAGATAGCTTTCACGTGGGCGCCCACCTGACCACACCATGTTGATCTACAGCAGTATACATTTTGGGCATATGTGCATTGTGTTCACAACAAGTTTACAGAAGGCTATATATATTCACAGAAGACAGCGGTGTCTCCATCCATACGTCTCTCAATCTTTGCTCAATCAAGACTGACATTCACAAATGTAATAGATTGTTCGTAACTGACATTTATTCATTATGGCGCTTGGCGTCTCTCATCACAGCTATGACTCATCGTTCATCTCTAATGCTTTAGAGCGGAGAGAGAAAAAAAAAAGAAAGCGATCTTATTCACAGCCATGGCCTTGTACTCCTTTAAGCCCTTGGACCTCGGCTCTGCTACCGAGCATACTGGCTCTCTCCTCGGCATAACGTGGGCCGTGTTGTTGCCAGGCAACCAGAGAGCCAAGCTCCGTCTAGAATGGGATGTGTTGTTGATTCAGTGGCTCGCCCAGCCAGAGATGGCTCTGATGGGTGCTGTTATCTCACCACTGCTTCCCCTGGCTGGCTGTGGTAGCCAGCAGCAGCAGCAGTAGGAGTTAAAGGGACTCCGTGAAGAACACACACATCTGATGTTATTTGTTCGCTTTGGCTGAACGGATCAGAAAGACACCTGTGGTTTGTTCCATGCAGCAAAACCTTTTTTGTATTAAATAGCATCCTATATAAACCTGATTCACACATCCAGTTACATCAGATAGTGTCCGTGGAGTCTGTTGAGACTGTCCACTACAGTTGTTTGTGTTTTTGTGACTTTAACCTTTTCACTTGAAAATACTTGATACCTTCCCCCAAACCCAAAAGTATGTTATTTAAAAAGTGTTTCTCAAATCAATTAATTTCCCTTCATTTCCTGAATCAACTTACATTAACGCTATTCATTCCCAGCTAGTCAACACTAAATTCCCCAGGTCCACTTTGTTTGAACCAATCCGACAGCATCCAATCAAGCTGCAGGAGAGAACCATGAGGAACGAATGTTACGTTACTGAGAGGCAGTTGGAAAAATAGATTGCATTAAAAAAAATGCAGTGGTCAACAAAAAATGAATGGCAGTACGCAAAACGTGTGTCAGAAATTACAGAGACGCAAATGGCATTACATTATGGGCAGAGCGCATTATGACTTTTTTAGGACTCTAAACTGAAAGTTTAGGACTTTGGACTTGTCAGTCTTGACCTGACTAGACTTCTGCACCTCCTCATGGCTCTGTTTTCAGGCTTTAGAAAATCTAGCCTGTGACGGGAGACTTTGACCAATCACAGGTCATTTCATTGAGAGAGCGTTCCTATTGGTTGTGCTCCGGTCATGTGACCAGAACTTGGCGTTCCTTCGCCAGATTGGCGGCGGCGTCACAAACTTTCTCTTTTTACAGCTAAACCGTGCACTACAAGATTATTCTGAAAACATTTGAGGCGAGAAATAGGCATTAACGTAACATTTAACGTTTCATATTTGATCTGCACGGCCTAGTTTGATCGCTTGGTCGGAGTTCGCGAGTGATTGACAGCCGGCTTTCATAGACATCAGCTGGACATCAGACCTCAGATCAGCTCTTACTGCTTGTTTTCCTCCGGTATGTGAAATCTTGCAGATGCCGTTAGGAGCACCGGAGGACACAGAGGCACATGATTTTTTTCAGGTTACCTGTTTCATGTGCTACTGTCACGATAAAGCGACCATATTTGCTCCAATCTCGCCTACTTCAGCTTTAATTGTGACTTGTAAAACAAGGACTTGGTCCCACCTCTGGCTATAACTAACAATAACACAGCCTTTATTGTTCATATTTTGGCAACACAAGTTAAATATGAATGCAGTGACTGAGTCTGCATAAAGCCTGCAGTATGATGGAAACGGTCAAACTCTTACATCGCAATCAGCAGCATTCAGTACTCAAATATGATAATAGAGTGCGACCCATGTTCTATTATGTAACCTGTCTGAAAACCTGAATAGATCAGCATTAATGTAGATGATAATCATTTTCACTTCTGTGCCCATAGTTGTCAGCTCCGGGGTCGGAGGTCGAGGGGACCTGAGTTTGGCGGAGGTCCAGTGCCACCTGGACAAAGAAGGGGCGTCTGATCTGGTCATCGATCTCATAATGAACGCTACCAGCGATCGGATCTTCCAGGAGAGCATACTGCTGGCCATCGCTCTGCTGGAGGGGGGAAACACGGTCATCCAGGTGAGTCCGGGTTACTGGGTTCAAGAGTACAAAGCACAGACGGGGCAGAGGAGGATGGAAGTGAAGTGTTAATGAGGTCCAACACTCACACGTGTGGCCTGCAATTAAATGGGACTACTAAAAGCATTCTCTCCAGAGAGGCATGAGCAGAATCTCAACGAGGAGATGCTATGTCGAGGGGTTCAAAACCTATGGTGTGAAGAATTTAAGTTATTAGCCCAGAGGTCCATTGCTGTCAATAGAAAACAAACAAGAAAAGAGAAAAGGAAAGACCCCCCGTTGTCAGTGTACACATTCCTGGACACATTTTAAAAAGCTAGACTTCACAGTCGTGTGCAGAAAGCATCCAAACATGTTTGAACTTATTGACATTTTGAAAAAGAAAAAAAAAAGGGAAAGTGAGTTTGAGCCATGTAGAGGAGAAAGGGAAGTCAGAGAGGAAGAGGAACAGTAGTCTGCTGCGAGAGGTCAAAGCTGTGCAGCCAAACACGTCATCAGCCTCCCCACAGCGAGCCTGGGGTTGCTAAGGCAACGCTAACTCTTTGCGAGCAGGTTGAGAGGGGAGAGAGAGCTGCTGTGTTTGCAACTGCATTATTTCAGCTTGTATGCTGTGCATGATGTGTGTGTGCGTGCGTGTGCATACGTGACGTAGAATACGTGTATGTTTGTATTTGTGGCCAAGTGTGTGAGTGCTTGTCAGCCGTCTATCAGTGTATTCTGGTTTTGTGGTTGGTGTATGTGTGCTCCTTTGTGTCCTCTTGCATAAACAGGCCTGTTGCATAATAGGCTACTGTTTGCGTTGTGCTGTCACAGGAGGTGGGAGTCTTTGGGAATCCTATACGATCGATTCTAGGGCTGCAACTAACGATTATTTTCATTGTCGATTAATCTGTCGATTATTTTCTGGATTAATCGATTAGTTGTTTGGTTTATAAAATGTCAGAAAAATGTCTATCAGTCTTTCTCAAAGCCCAAGATGACGTTCTCAAATGTCTTATTTTGTCCACAACTCAAAGATATTCAGTTTACCTTCACAGAGGAGTACAGAAACCAGAAAATAATCACATTTAAGAAGCTGGAATCAGAGAATTATTACCTTTTTTGATTATCAAAATAGTTGCCGATTAATTTAATAGTTGACAATTAATCGATTAATCGTTTCACCATTGTCACAATTGAATAAATAGAAAGGGCAGCACTATTTTCAGGCTCTTACTCCACTGAAATGTAATATGAAACATAACTGGCAGTTTAGCTTTATGGTCATGATGAAGGTCCCTTTGTGATTGAACAGGAAAATGTAAACGTGTGCAGCTTTTACCTGCACACGTGAACCGCTTTAATTTGGAAGGAGGTTACAGTCTGTTCTGTTTGTACTGTATGGGAATAATAAAGTGAAAGTGTAACTTACAGAACAACGTCACTGTTTAAATACACACAATGTAAACAAAGGCGCTCGCATGACTCCTGTTACATAAGCTGCTTCCTGCCTCTGCCTGGGTGAATGACGGCCAGAACCCGGGGCCTCCTAACATTCCTACCGGACCCTTAACTGGGTCATGCTTTGCTGGTGGAAAGATGGCAATAAAAGGCATAAACCCTCAGAGGCCTCCTGAGAGATCCAATAGATTTCACTAACTCTCTGGTCAAGTCGAGTCAAACTTTATTTGTACAGCACATTTAAAAACATCGCAGTTGTCCAAAGTGCTGAACAGTAGGGGTGGAGGGAAAAATCAATACAGCATAGTATCGCAATATTTTGCATGGTAATATTGTATCAATACACAGACCTCAAGTATCGATCTTTTATTATATAAACTATTAACCTCTTTACAATCCGACGGCTCGCCGGCGGGCCCAGCCGCTCGTCTGTATTTCATAGGAGTCAGTCTTATAGCTAAAGCTAAAGGTACTTGTATCCTATGAACCTAGAAAAAACCTAAGGAATTCATTGATACCATCCATGTCATGTTAGCTTGTTGAGAAGAACACTAAGTAATGCTCCAAAGTTATGCAAAATGTAGGTGAGGAAAAACTGGCATGGCCTTTTTCAAAGGGAACTCTTGACCTCTGACCTCAAGATATGTGGATGAAAACTGAGATGAACAGAGTGAAAACTGCATCTTATTAGATAAAACGGACAAACTGCATAATTTGCAGTTGAAAAAAAAGGTAATAAATCGCAACATATCACAATATATCTTATAGCAATACTCAGCATATCGCAAAATGTTTATCGTAGGGCCTCTGGTGATTCCCTCCCCTACTGAACAGCCACAAAATACAAATGAATACAAAGCAAACAACAATAAGAACAAAGGAAAACAATAAACATGATGTGCAAAATAACTGTGGTAAAAGAAATGCAGCACAAAAGAAGATAAAGTCAAGATGTCAAGCTCAACTGCTGCAACTTAAATGTTTCTGTAGTCTGAGCAGTTTTAATATGAATCGGTAAGCTGTTCAAGAGATTAAAGGCGGGAAGTGTCCCTCAGCATTGGATATCGCCGCATTGAGGTACCTTTTAGCAACTGTATGCAACGCAGCAGGCTTTCAACTAACTCCAATGTAAACCCACCCACGGTGTTATTCGGCGGTCGAAGCAAGTGATGTAGTATTCAGAGCGTGAGAGTCTGCTGAGGGGCGTTGGGAGGCGTGGTGGATGGGTCAAACAAACACAAGACTTTCAACCAGGAGACCGCTGTTCGTGGCCCGTGTGAAACTAAAACTAACGTTGACTTATTTTGTCGCGGTAGTCACAGTATCGTCAGTCCCGTGGGGCACGTGAGCCGCTAGTCATGTGAAGTTAACGTCAAACACGACCGTTTCCTAAACCAAACTAAGTGGATGTGTTGCCTAAACCTAACATCCTGTGAAAACGGAGTTTATTTTGAAAGGACACTATGCATGTTACAAGCGTATATTGACACGCCGTCCCTGACACGTCAAAAAGTAACGTAAGAGGGGTAACCCGTGCGTTGGTCTCTGATGCTGAGGGGCACTGACCAAGCGGCGGTATTTGACGAGTGTTTTGTGTCTAGTTCTGTGGACATCCAGGAGCATCTGATTGGTCGACCTCAGTGCTCTAACTGCAGTATGAAGATGCAATAGTTCCTCCAGATAAGGCGGCGCCAGCCCTTTTACCTGAGCCACTCCCTACAGCCTCCCTTAGGGCAGATCAACTCAACTGACTTATCGACTTGGCCGCAAAGCTCAGTGTCCACTGCTGAAAGTAGCCTGTAGCATGCATTCTGAGCTGGGCGTGTAACCTTTCTGTTTGTTTTGTGCACCCCAGGCCATTGCAAATGTTTGCACACTTCTTTGTCTCGTTTTAGTGAATGTGTTGCACAGTTATTGCACTATCTAGGGGAAATGGCACCAAGTTATTTGCATAAATTAAAGAGAATCAACAGTGAATGCTTTAATGCTGGTAGATTATAACCTGAAAGTGAACCTGATAAGCGGAGCAGTTTATTGCCTTAAACAAGGAGGAGACGCAATTATAAAGAAGCTTCTTGTTTTCAGATTTTAAGTTAGGCGTCAGGACAAGAGAGCTTTGTTGAAAAATCATGTATGGTCCAGAGTGGATTTACAACATATCAGCAGATGCACCACATTTCCCTGTGTTACATAACGACGGGTTGCCTGCCCCCTTTTTTTTAGGACAGAAGGGTTCTTGTTGTCTAAATGAAAAGCAGGACAAAAACATGCCCACAGATTTCTCCAAGAAGTCTGTTTGTTTGTTTTTCGAGGTAACCCAGGGACGTAGCCTAGCCAACAAAATTACTGGGAAAAAAGCGAGCATAAGAGAGAAAGATGGAGGGCTGTTGGTGAGCTTGAGAATGAATTCATCCAGGGCCCCCAGAGCTCCTGCGATAGCTGCTGGACTTGATATGGCAGCCTCGAGGGGACAGGGTAAGTGTGTTAGTGACTACAAGGAGAAATGGGTCAGGACAGGACACTGAGTTTGTCCTATCAGTCCTTCTCCTGGCTTTCCCCCCCTGCATGATGTGTAAGAGTAACACACTGAACAGGCCACCGCTGCTTCCTTCCCCAGAGATGTTTATCTGCTGGCCAAAATAATTAGACGGAGGAACATCGGGAGGAGAATATTAAAGGCTCACAAACTGGGCTGCAGGATTCAGCCCGTTCTTGTTTATCCTTATCCATTAAATCCTGGTAATTGAATTCGTTGGGGTGTCTGGTGACATCCTTTACAGACACAAACATGTTGCTCAAAGACTTTCATCGGGCTGTGATAGCAGCTTAGGTTTCGCTCACACATTTACTTGTTGTGCTAAAACTACCACAAATTGCACAAGTTTGTCCATTTACATGTAAAAGGCCCTTCACTAAGTATTTAAAACAGTTACATCAGCTGTATTCAGCCCAGGTATTACTGTGACTGTGAGTACAAGCTAAACTTTCAACCAGCATGCTGATTATTGAGTCATGAGAGCCTGTGTAGCGCTGCAGGTATATAACTTTCTACAATAAAATTCTGACTCACTGATGCACCACATCAATACACACTGACTCGTGGTTGAACAAGACACGATTTTGATGCAGTCTCTATACTTGCTTTAAACTTTTTTGTAACTCCTTATCTTAGCATCTGCCCATAGGCTGAAAACAATTATTTTTTTGTTATTTGCTTAACATGTCATAACTCAAATGCAGGCCAGTTTGAAAGGGTACAGCTATCATTCATGAAAACCAACCACTCATACACGCGATTTGCTCATTACTTATATTCAGCAGTCACCCTGTAGTAGAGATGAAAAAATGTTATATCACGATTTATAGTGACCAAAATGATCATGGTATTATAAGTATTAAGTTTTGTATTGAAAACAACAAATACATTTAGCAGCACTATGCTCTATAGCCAATACCTTATGCAAACATATGAATAAGACCACACTTCAGACACTAATACTATGATCTCTGTACACACAGGCGTTTTTAGCACGTTTTAGAAATAATCTCCGTCAATACTAACACACCTGAAAACTCATGTCACATGACCTTTCTTGTACACTGGGCATGCATTGTCGGCTGCGGTTGGTTGCTTAGTTACAGAAAACACAATTGAGTATTATTGTACTTCCTATAATAAAAGGTTTTGTTTGATATTTCACATCTTCCTCTAACTTTCCCACACACGCACTCAAACAGAGACAGATTTAGAGGGGGGGAAAAAACAAGTTTTATTATTCAAACGCAGTTACAAGGCTGCTACTAGGTTAGCCCATGTGGGTTAGCCTACCTCAGGTCTTGCTCGTCAACACATGTTTCACTCGTCTCCCCTCGGTTTCGTTGTTGTCTGTTCTCACACTCGTAGATCTGCCGATGGCTGGAAGTCCCTGTTGCATTTATGCTTTGTTTGTTTACAGTTTCTTTGTGAACTTCACAATAGTTGTGCAGAACACAAGGAAAGTAGTAGATAATGGTCCCTATTAGAGACAAATAGAGATGCTTTAGGGGATGCTTTAGGGCGTGGCTACCTTGTGATTGACCGGTCGCTACCGCGGCGTTGTCCGGTCTGGGAGTTGTCCGATGGAGTTGTCGTCTTACGACTTTAACCCTTTCACAGTGTGTTTTAAGTTCATGAAAGTTAATTGTAACATTTTGGTCGCCTAAAAATGTCTTATTCAGCGTTCGGTTGCTCCACCCGCTCATGTCACTTCTGGTTGCAAAAAAACAAGATGGCGACAGCGACAATGCCGACCTCGAGGCTTCAAAGCCATAGCCCACAAACCAATGGGTGACATCAGGGTGACTACATCCACTTCTTATATACTTAAAATACATAAAGTAACAACAAAAACGTAACTGGTGACAGTGTTTTAATGGACGATAATGTAGGCCTACTGACTTATTGGCACATTTTGTCTTTAAAGACATCTTGCAGTACATGAATTATTGAACTACATAACTTTCCATACATATCCTAAGCCTGAATAGATAATTATGGACACGATAACATATCGTGTGACACGTATGCACACGCCCTCCAGGTAGCTGTTCAGTTATAGACAGCAAATACTGCGACACTAATAGTGAAACTCAAGCAGACATGAAGCACTCAGACTGTATCTTAGCTTAAACTACACTCTTGCATACTCATCTGTGCACCCCATTAGCACATGCACACACATACACGCACTGCTGGATATACTTAGAGGCTACAAAAGCTTATTCCAAAAACAGCCCTCAGAGAAAGTGTGTGTGTTTGTGTGTGTTATGTAAGACAAGCAGCGCTGCTCCTCCCAGCCCTCCATCCATCTACTCAACACTGTCTTCGTGACCTCAGATCCTTAACTGTCACAGGACCAAACAGGTGCCACCGCATCGCTCTTACTCAATAGGCTTGTTGTGGCACGCCGATACCCTCAGCCCCTTCCAAGCGTGATTTACTTCCCCCCCCCCACCCCCGCCACACACACCCCACCTCCGCACGGTTCATGTTCACTTTACAGCTACCTCTTGGAAAGCTTTAAAAAGCTTCTGCAAAGTGAGTTTCCAGGCATCAGAGTCATCAACATACCAGCTCTCTTCTGGGCAGGGGATTCTCCTCTTAAAACTCAGTTTATAGTTTATAGCAGTTTAATTATTTCAACCCTGCTCGGTGCAGCTTTTCAGTCAGATCAGATGCTTTTACATTTTTGTTGTTGTTGGATGCATTTTCTACTTTGCTTGGCTTGTTGCCTGCACAGAGAACACGCACCCGTGCATGCATCTCACTTTCATTTCAACCTCCTGTCTGGCGCTCTCGTCGTATAGCTTCAAAGAGCAGATCTCCGTGGTTACCATCTGGGCGGTGGCACAGTATACGCCACCGGAGCCCCTCCAATGAGCACAGAGATGGCTTTGTCACTCACCAAGGTGTCAGGCTGGAAAGGCGGGAGACGGATAAAAAGAAAGAGAGAGCTGGTGGTATAAACAGACCTTACATAACCGGCCCGTGTTGATGCCAGGAGCCGGGGTGGCAGCTGACGGGGAAAAGGAGAGAGAAAAGCAGGAGCGCAGAATAATCAGAAAGGGAGGCCCCGCTGTGCCACCATGTTGAATCTGGAGAGTGAATTTATGAGTCGACCTGAACCTGCTGAGCTGAACATGACTGACAGCCGCAGGATCAGCAGAGCTCCCAGGAAGCTGAATGGCTCTGTAGTGGGACACGTAGAGGGCTAAGCCGCCTCAGGGGGAAAAGCTGAGGCTGATTGGCTGACTCATTTTCTTTTAAGAATGACTCAGCAGTCAACGAGGGAAGTGGGGGCTAAATTTGGCAGAGATTGTTTAAAATGATCAAAGTTGTTCTCTGAATCAGTTTCCTTATGAAAGAGTTCATCTTTAAATCCTGTCATATTCTATATATACTAAACTTTTTTCAGTACCTTACTTTGAGAAATTAAAACATGTTTTTTCTATAAAAACTATCAATCAATTAAAATATTTAATCATGATTAATCACTTGATTGTCCATAGTTAATCATGATTAATCGCATGATTGTCCATAGTTAATCCCCAATGAATCACACATTTTATTATCTGTTCAAAATGTAACTTAAAGGGAGATTTGTCAAGTATTTAATACTCTTATCAACATGGGAGTGTGCAAATATGCTTACTTTATGCAAATATATGTTTTATTATAAATCAATTAACAACACAAAACAATAACAAATATGGTCCAGAAACCCTCACAGGTACTGCATTTAGTATAAAAAAATATGCTCAAATCATAACTGCAGCCCAACAGGCAACAACAGCAGTCAGTGTGTCAGTGTGCTGACTTGACTATGACTTGCTCCAAACTGCATGTGATTATCATAAAGTGGGCATGTCTGTAAAGGGGAGACTCGTGGGTACCCATAGAACCCATTTTCATTCACATATCTTGAGGTTAGAGGTCAATGGACCCCTTTGAAAATGACTGCCAGTTTTTCCTCGCCAAAATTAGCGCAAGTTTGGAGTGTTATTCAGCCTCTTTCACGATAAGCTAGTATGACATGGTTGGTACCAATGGATTCTTCCCTCTGACTTTAAAACGGTGCCCTCTACGACCTAAAAGTCGTAAGTTGCATTAATGCGTTAAACAAATGAATGGCGTTAAAATAAATTTGCGTTAACTTTGACAGCCTTAATAAAGAAACTTTTTTAACTTAAAGGTCCCATATCAGCTCATCTTCAGGTTTATACTTGTATGTTGGCTTTCTACTAGAACATGTTTACATGCTTTAATGTTCAAACAACACATTATTTTCCTCATACTGTCTGCCTGAATATACCTGTATTCACCCTCTATCAGAAACGCTCCGTTTTAGTGCATTTCAATGGAATTGCGTTGCTAGGAAACAGCTTGGGTCCATGTTTACTTCCTGTCAGCTGATGTTATTTACATACACTGCAACAGGAAATAAACTGGGGACACATTTAGTTTGTTTACGTTTAAAACCGTGTAATGGTCTAAATATTGTAGATTTGTGACATCACAAATGGACAGAAATCCTGACGGCTTGTTTCAGACGCACAATATCTAAATACAGGCTGTGTGTATTTATCTGTGGATTGAGCGTTTTGATACTTTCACAGTATTTATAAAGCACTTTAACTTGCTTTATAATATAAAAGTCATGAAACTCTCACTTTTTACAATATGGGACCTTTAAACAAAAGTAGTCAAACTTCTAAAATGTTGCATGTTTTCTCACCTCAAGCAGCCTTGCAATAACTCTGAATGAAATACAGTCTGTTTGACTGTGATTTAAACCTGAAACTATGTACGAGGAACACCGAACTGAGCAAGAATTTGATGCCTTTGAACTTTTAGTATTCAACAGTGTTTGTTACCAAAAAGTTTGATACCCAGCCCTAGTTCATCTGACTCTGCTGGCAGAGCACGGGGCAACAGTTGCCGCATGCTGCTGCTGCTTTTGCCAACAGCATTTATGTCAGACGAGTGTCGACAAAAAATTACTGCCTTCACATCGGGGGAGAAAATGAGTTTTCACGGCCACAGTCATGAGTTCTATTTAATACGGTAATCTTGTAAAGCTGCTATCCCGGAGCTGTTGCCTCTGTCTGGAGGAGTGGACCTGCTTGCGTAAGTCTTCTGCTGACTCTTAATCAGATCACTATCAACGAATGACCCTATGTTGTCAACAACACGATGTGAAAAACAAGCAAGAATAAACTGTTGCATAAAAGAGTAAACGAAAACAGCTCTGGTTTGCTTAATGCGTTAAGTGTTCTGTCTCCCGTAGGACTCGGGTCAGGTGATTCTGCAGAGATTTGCACTAAATAGGTTTCTATGCAGGTAAAGTCACTTGTATGTGGTTTCACCAGATGTCTTTCTCCTCTTTCAGAAATCTGAGTTGAGCTAAACCTGGAAACACTCTTATGTAACATGCTTTCAAAACTGCCCCAGAGTCTATGTATGTGATAACTCCTGCTTGCATCAACCCCCCCCACCCCACCCACCACTACCTCTCCTCCCATTTTCTGACTCTCCCTCCTCGCTTTCACACCGCACGCTCACTTCGTGCCGTTCTGGCACTGAAAATAGGGTAGGGTTTTCCTCTCTCCTTTCCCCTCTCTCCCCGTCTCTCCGCTGCTCACCCTCTGTGGGCTGATGTAACAGCGTTAGAGCTGAGGCGCTGTGTGCCCTCACTGTAACCACTCAGCTGATTACAGGTCTTATGTAAGGAGGGATTGTGGGGAGGAAAATGGGACAGAACATATGAGCCTGTTGCAGAAAAACAATAGCTACATGCATACGAGGCTTTCAGACATGATTGCCCTTTGGGTGGTTCAGCCGAACCTCACCTTGACTTCACAAACCTCTTACTCACGCTGAATCAAACGTTTTACTGGTTCCTGCATAGTTGAAAAGCTCATAAAATCTGACATTTGTGGTTTTGTGCAATCACATAAATGTAGTTTTTATTGATACACTAGTGAGCCAAATTCTATAAACATGTTTCTACAGAGTGTGTGTTTTACCTGCATGTGTTGCGCTGGCACGCCTTTGTTTGTGTGTTTGCACGTGCACACTGTACAGTAGTGTGTCTTTGTGTGTGCATTGAGTTTGGCTGCATGTAAATATCCCCAAAAAATCGTGTCTTTTATTTTTGCTGTTGCTCGCCTGTTTTGTAAGCGTTACCTCCCAGCGTATAGTCCTCAGGGTGCCAGACCCGTGTTATGCATCCGGGGGCAGAGAGCAGATGGCGTGAAATCAGGTGAGCACAGAGAGGCCTTGCAGCATGTCTTGCAGTGTGAGAGGAGGCTTATGTAACGGCTTCTAACAGAACCTCTGGCTGTCAGCACTGCATAGAAAGTGTAAGAGAGACAACGATAAGAAGTGGCGGTTACTAAATAAAAAATGTCCTCAGACCTTGACGACCTTGTTCTCCGATCAAAGGAGGATTTTTTTAAAAGAAACATTACATGTTGGTGTTGAAAGTCAACCACCTTGAACGAGCATTTTGGCACAACATTAGGTAAAAAGTGGTGTGTAAACTCCTCCATCTGGAGCAGCCGACCAGTAAACATTTTTTTTAAAACAGTGGTTCCCAACCTGGGGTCCCACTTAGGGGGGCACCAAAAGATCACAGTGGGTGCATCAGGATTTGTCTGCCCTGAGGTTGTCAAAATTAGCCTGTTGGGCTTGAGTTATGATTTAAGCATATTTTTAATGATAAATGCAGTACCTGTGAGGGTTTTTGGACAATATTTGTCATTGCTTTGTGTTGTTAATTGATTTCCAATAATAAATATATACATACATTTGCATAAAGCAGCATATTTGCCCACTCCTATGTTGATAAGATTGTTAAATACTTTAATTTGCGACTGTTCATAGTTAATCGAGATTAATCATGCAAATCGTGATTAAATATTTTAATCAATTAACAGCCCTAATTTTATTTCTACTTAGTAGTAGAAATATTCTGCTTCAATTCATATTTGTTGACGTTTAGCCTTTCAATAACAATATTTTCCCTGCGGTCAAAAACCTATTTGCTCTCCCGCTTGACGCACACAAAGAGAGGCTCGCACCTGTATTAACGGGGCGGTCTAGCAGCAATCTGACACCATAAATTACATTCATTTAACTACAATAACAAAAATGCTCCAACGCTAAATAAATTAAGATCATATTACGTATCTGCATTTGCTTGGCGATCACTTTGTTTACTGTATTTTGACGAAACTGATGAGTTCTGTTCATTAAAGAAAAGTTGATTTTAAAACTAAATAACTCATTTAGTACACTGAATCACTTTATTCAAATTGAGGATTTTGCTCGAGGATTTGCAATTTTTTTCGCGTGGGCTCAGCTTTTTTAGATACAAGTAGGCGGGGCTTTTCCAGGGAACTAAAAGTTTCCTTCAGCCCATTGTTGTCTGTGTTTCCATAGCGATCTAAAGGCAAATAAGTAAAGGCAAATTAGTCCGCTGACCTATGAAAAAGCAACGTGACATGGGACGAGGGCTGCTGGTGGTCAAAGCTGTAAACACACTCTGAATTTTTAGGGGGGCTCAGTTTTTCTTAGATACAAGTAGGGTGAGGGGGGGCTTCAAGGAAAATGGGTTGGGAACCACTGCTTTAAACCACAGAAGTGTAAGACAGAAAAAGTGGAGAACAAATAACATGCATTGCCCTCTTCTTTCTTTTTTTTCCCTCCAGCGGTCGTTCTACTGTCGTTTAACGGGGGACAACAAGTCCGAAAAATTCTTCAAGGTGTTTTATGAGCGCATGAAGCTGGCCCAGCAGGAGATCAAAGCCACTGTGACGGTGAATACCAGCGATCTGGGCAGCAAGAAGAAGGACGAGGAGCCACCGGATAAAGACACGCCAGCACGCAAGAAAGGTGAAGTTTAGGTCACCAACTGGAAATGTTAGATCATATTCTTAAGGGTCACATGAGATCTTCAAACTGGCAAAATAAACCTCTGTCGTCTTCCGTGTACATGACATTTAGTCGGTTTGAATACCCAGTCTCTAAAGGTCATATGTACTAAAACAGAAACTGCCACATCATTTATTTAGTTTATATATTCTACTATTCATTCTTCTTTTTATTCTCCTACATTGTCTGTAAGCATTTATTTTAGGAATTTCATACAGTATCAAGGGGACCTATTATGATTTTTTCTCTTTCCTTTAGTGTGTTAAGCTTTGTTTATACTCACGCGAGACACTGTGGCGCGGACCTCCGTAGATGGCACGCGCACTACCAAGATGTACAGATACGTTTATGCTGAGCGCGTTTTTCGTTGCAATATGCTTCGAAACGCCAGGGGGAGTACAAACAAAGTGTTCTGTAGATAAGCATGAAGTCAACAAGTGGTACCGGAAATGAAAGTAGGCCCCCTGGCAACACTAAACTCCGACGTATGTACCGCCAAACATTGCATGTGTGTCTGTAATTATTAGTTATTTACCTCCAAGTCTAAATGACTTTCTGTCTCTCGGTGCTTCCCCTCGGGTCGCCACTCTTTCCATGAGACCTTTTTTTTAGCTTTTACAAAAAACAATCTTTCATATTCTTTCACAGCTTGCGGCAAAAAGCTTCTTCTTTTTCCAGCGTGTTGCCTATTCCTTTCCAAGAGTTTAATGACATGTGACTGTCCTTGTGGTCTCTCTATGAACAGTTTCAGAGATGTCTGCCAGTCTTCCCTCGAAGGCATCCATGTTGAAATGGAAGGTGGTTACAAAAATTCTGAGTTGCACAACAGAGCACCACGCGAAAGCCGTGATGGCTTAATTTTGTGGCACGCGCACCTCGCACCGGCTTGACTGAAAGGCCTTGTTCGAAGTTCTGCCTTTTCTTCTGTAACGTGGTGATGTCACCAAGTAACACATTTGCATGATAGCCGCCCAGTAGAGCAGGCTGGGCTGTTTGGGAGGGCGGGGCAGGAGCTCAAACAGAGCAGAGGGTGAAAAGAGGTGCTGCAGCACAGCCGGTATGAGAAGAATAAAGTGTTTATTGAACATTAAAGCATGTAAACATGTTCTAGTAGAAACCAAAATAAAAGTATCTACCTAAAAATAAGCAAAATAGGTCTTCTTTAAATTAAGACATGATAATAAAACATGATATTTCGCTGAAAAAAGTGTCCGTGTATTTAAATGGTTATACAAACCAGTGCATGAATATGTGTTTTACTCTCCTGTTCATGTGATTAGTCAAAGACGTGCCGGTGGTGGCGGTGGTGACCGAGGAGGTGAAGGAGCAGCTAGTGGAGGCCTCCGTCGTCACCAAGAAGGCCTTCACCACCTACCGCCGCGAGGCCGAAGCCGAAGAGCACCAAGCGGCCGCCGACGGCGCCCCCGTCCCGACCGCCGATAAGAGCCAGGAGGAAGGCGAGATGAGCGTCATCATCACCATCATGCAGCCCATCTTGCGCCTCATGCAGCTGCTCTGTGAGAACCACAACAGAGATCTGCAGGTCAGCCTTTACACCAGTTTGTTGTTTGTTTTGCCTAAACTCACCCCCCCACCTGCCGCCCCCATCCCTTGACTTGCTAACATTTCCTGACCTGTGTTCTGAACTTTCTACCACCACACTCGATTATACAGAAATGAAACCGTGTAAAAAATAGGCACCATTTGCAGAACTTCCTGATGCAGCTGTTTCCGTATCTGGTGTGTCTTTGGTCTGGTTTCACTATGAGGAGTGTGTTGGTGTTTAGTAATGGCTAGCTCCAGCAGCCCAGACAGTAGACTTCCTTCTTGCACTGATTCCGTTTTGCACACCAAACCGGGGGCAGGCCTTCATTAAAAGATACGTAGCTGTCTGAGTGCTGAATCGCTCTGTCTCGTCCATCCTGACGCAGCGTGGGTGCAAGATATCGATTTACTGCTAGCCGTGCAGCACAGATGATCGATTCATTGACAAGACATGTCTGGCTGCTGCAGTGGTGGAAAGTAACATACACTAAATTTACAAATACATTTACTAAATTTTGAGGTACTTCACATGAGTATTTCCATTTTCTGCTACTTTATACTTTTACTCCACTACATCTCAGAGGGAAATATTCTACTTTTTACTCCCCTATATTTATTTTAAAGCTTTAGCTACTTTGGAAATTTACATCATTGATACAAAATATAATTAAACTGATCATTATAATATATTACTGTAGATTAAACTACCCAGCGGCAGTATATAAAGGCATTTAAATGAGCTCCCCCTTTACCATCATTAAAGTGATGTACACATTAATGCATCAGTAATCATAATACAATAATATAATATGTATTATTTTGCATAATGCATAATAACTTTTAGTACTTTAAGTATATTTTGATGATAATACTTTTGTACTTTTCTACTTAAATAAGGTTTTAAATGCAGGACTTGAAACAGAGTATTTCTCAACTGTGGTATTAGTACTTTTACTCAAGTAAAAGA
Organism: Sebastes fasciatus; assembly: GCF_043250625.1. Lineage (NCBI taxonomy): Eukaryota > Metazoa > Chordata > Actinopteri > Perciformes > Sebastidae > Sebastes > Sebastes fasciatus. The sequence continues at coordinate 6,053,582 of NC_133795.1, forward strand.
ACTGAGTACTTCTTCCACCACTGGGCTGCTGAATAGGCTTACATGCTTAAAAAGAAGACAACGATAGAATGAGCCTCATGACTCTTAAATTCATGTATTTATTTCTCACTTAGGAGAAAGACAGAAAATGTTGGAGAAAACATGTTTTAGATTCCCTGAGTAAAAGTTTAAAGGAGTGTTCTTAGTACCACCTGTCTCTTCAGACCATAGCCGGGTTTCCACCCAGAAGTTCCTGGTAATTGTAGTCCTGGAAAGTCTGAAGTCTGGAACTACTCCTCAGGGAACTAAAAGGTTCCTTCAAGGTCACTGTGACCTCACGCTCATCCCATTCTCGTGATATCTCAGAAACGCCTGGAAGGAGTTTCTTTGAATATGGCACAAACATCCACTTGGAATCAAGGATGAACTGATTACATTTTGGTGGTCAAAGGTCAAAGTTTAAGGTCACTGTGACCTTACGTTCGTCCCATTCTCATGGTCGTCAAAATCGAGGTTACTGGGACCTCACAAAACATGTTTTTGGTCATAACTCAAGACTTTCATATGCTCGTTATGACAATTTCACACCAATGTCTAACGGGATAAAATGATGAAGTGATGACATTTTGGACAGACGTGGATGTAAGCTGCAACTTGACTGGTTGGCGGAGGCAAACAACTTCGAGGCGGTAATTCTAGTTTAAAATGAGTCGGGAAGCCGACAGCTAAGCCTAACTTTATTTTTAATGCAATCAAGCAAAGATAAATGTTCTCTCTCTCTCCTGAAATGATCCTAAATCGATACTAGAGTACTTCCTTGTTTTATGAATGATGTGTGTGTGTTTCACCAATCAGCTACGGTCATCCATGCAAACCACTCCCCAAAAGTTCCTGTACTTTTTGGGGGGTAAAATGTCCCGGAAAATGTCCCTGGAACTTAATTTAGACCCTGGTACCTGCGTCGAAACGGGGGCTCATGATGTTCAACATCAAGTCCACAGTTTTGTCTTTCTTATTTGTAGTTTAAAGTGTGACATTGTCTTGATGACAAAGATGCTGTATATCACAAATCAATGGTGATAACATGGGTCCTGAGAGAGAAGGATGTGCCTAGTTAGTGTATTCTTTGTCTCCTTCCATCTCCAGAACTTTCTGCGCAATCAGCATAACAAGAACAACTATAATCTGGTGTGTGAGACTCTTCAGTTCCTGGACTGTATCTGTGGCAGCACCACGGGCGGACTGGGGCTGCTGGGACTCTACATCAACGAGAAGAACGTAGGGCTCATCAACCAGACTGTGGAGAGCCTGACTGAGTACTGCCAAGGTCCCTGTCATGAGAACCAGGTGAAACATGTACACACAGAACATGGGTAGCATGAAAACGCACACTTAAGATGTACTTTTAACTATTTTTAGTCTGCAGTTTGTAACTATCAGAGCCTTTTTTTCATTTAGATGTTCAAATTGTGACCTTTTTGTTTTAGTAATCATACTGGTGGTTTTGTTTGCGTAGGACTGTTATTAGTCTTCAGCGTTTCTCTTTTTATGCCCAGCACTAAGCTGCCACACTAAAGTCACTCGTCTTTCTTCAGCAGTGTAACAGCAGCCGACTCTGGGCAGCGTGCCCGTGTTTGTTCTTTGGTATGGATTAGCATTGCTTGGTCTCTCCTCACATGATGGTGGCATCCTCAGTTCAAGCCGCCGTGGGGTCATTTTATGGCAAGTGTGAAACTGGCATGACTAAACAAGCAACTGGCCAAATGCAGTCGCCCCTTGAACTGATTTCAGTTCCCTCTAACAGTGCTAGAAGGGACGTCTGCCAGACTAAACAAAGCTCTTTGTTCACATCTACTGAGAGAGAAAAGAGAGAGAGACAAGTGCTGGAACTATTTTTGTTTTGTGTGTTGTTTGCGTGGGATTAAAGGGATAGTTCAGATGTTTTGAAGTGGGGTTGTATGAGGTTCTTGGTTGTCAGCACGCCCCCCGGTTTGGAGAAACAGACATGAGTACAGATACGGGAGCAAAGCAATGTACTGCTTTGGACGGGGGCAAAAAGTATTTTAGCCACCTAAAAGACAGGCCCACATAAAAAAATATATCAGTTAAGTGTACGCTATATTTAGAATATTTTAACCACCTTACCTTACCGTCAGACAGCCTTTACTGACGGGGAACTGAAGCTTTCGTATCCATCTATGCTCTCTTCAAAGCCGCCAAACTCCATTGACAAGGTGTTGCTGGTCTACCGCTGCCTCGATTTAATCTAACCCTTTAAAACACTAAAGTCACACAATAACACAAACAAACTCACCGATCGAGGCAGCGGTAGACCAGCACCTCCTGTGATCTGTGAGGTTAAATTACTGTTGTTGTCAAAGTAATCTAGTGGCTTTGAAGAGAGCATAGATAACACTGAGAACGGCTTCAGTTAACCGTTGGAAAGGGCTGTCTGTCTGCAAGGTAAAGCAGTGAAAATGTTCTTAATATAGCATACACTTAAACTGATATTGTTTTTTTTAGGTGAGCCTTTCTTTTAGGTGGTTAAAATACATTTTGCCGCCGTCCACAGCGTTACATTGCTTTGCTTCCATGTCGGTACTCTTGTCTCTTGTCATCTACTGTAGGTAATACACTGACTATAGATGAAGTACCTCATACAACCCCACTTCACCTGGAACTGTCCCTGTAAGTTTCTTTCTTAGATGGCATCAACATATTTTGCTCCAAACCATTTGGCTTCCACAAACCATTGTTTAGTTTCCGGGTGTGGCACATGTTTGGCAAAATGAACTGCAGGTTTTGAGCACAAAGCAAATACTGATGAAATGTGCCCCACAGTAATGACATGTGACCCATCTCATCAGCACATGACTGTGCCAGGAAAGCTTGAGGGAATAGAAGGGAAAGAAAGGCTGTTTATTAAATATTTAATTGTAATTAAAATCTGGAATGCTGTAAAATTGAAGATCTCTTGATTAATAGATTACAGATACTGTTTGTTATCTGATCAAAATACTCGTCTGCTGTACTGCTGTGTTTACCGAGGATGTCAACAAAACTCCAGCAGCATCAGAAAACATTAATGTTATATTTAATTGTTGTTGAGTGGCTGTTTGCATAAAAGTCCTGTCAGTCAGAATCTAACTTTTTGATAATAATGTTGCTACTGCTTGAAACCGGTAGCTCTCCTATTCCGGTATACACATTCATCTATGTCCGTGTCATTTGTTCCTCAGAACTGCATTGCCACTCATGAATGCAACGGCATCGACATCATCATCGCTCTCATCCTCAATGACATCAACCCACTCGGCAAGAAGAGGATGGATCTGGTGCTGGAACTCAAAGTGAGTGATTATTGATAAAAGGAAGTGTAAAATAAACACTTCAAAACACCATTAGTGTTACATATACAGGCATGCTAGTCTTTGGTTTGCTGCTTGATGGTATAGCTTTCTTATTTTCGGGACATGTGTGTCAATGTGTCTGTGTCTGCGGGACACAGACACATTGAGATGTTTTTCTGTGAAAAAAAAGATTGCTTAAAATGAGTGAAAGTTGCAAAACATAAACGTCAGACGTGACATTCAAAGGAAGAGATGAATCATTTAATTGCAGAGAAGCAGTTACATCACTGACAGAGAAATTATAATGCAATGCAGCCACAAGTGTAATGATTGTGATCACAGTTACAGTCCGGTGTTATGAACTTGTTACTCAGCTAGAAAAAGTTAAGACGTATCATTCTCTAGAGCTTATCAAGTCATTACAGGAAATCACTGACTGAAGAACGGTGTTGACTTAAATAAGGTATGCCAAAATATGGAATCAACCCATCATAATAAAGTACTTCATCATGCATTACATTAAAAGGACACATGTCAAAGCACGTTTGTCCATATAGTGTTTTTTTTCTGTCAGATAAGCGCTGGTAGGGAGATGGGGAGCACGTCATCAAAAGAGTGCTCCCAGTGTTTTTATGCCTCCGTGCCGGTGACAACCGTGGTTGGAGGCAGTATGTTTTCGGGTTTTCCGTCTGTTCGTCCGGTCCATTCTTGTGAGCGCGATATCTCAGGAACACCTGGAGGGAATTTCTTCAAATCTGACTCAAATGTCCACTTGGACTCAAGGATGAACTGATTTTGGAACGGATTTTGGTGCTCAAAGGTCAAGGTCACTATGACCTTACATCCGTCCCATTCTCGTGATGTCTCGGGAACGCCTTGAGCAAATTTCTTTGCACAAACATCCACTTGGACTCTAGGATAAAAAATATGTTGACAACATATCCCCACTATAACTGCTGTTGTGTGGTAGACTAGCATCGCCCCCTTTGCTTTGTATTTATCTATTTGGGCTACTATCTATGTGTTTGACATTGTTTTTTGCATCATGAGCACCAACCGGAGGATGCGTGCCCTTGCTTGCTTGTCACCGCTCAATCTGACAGCCGTAGAGCAAGGAGAGCGATCCGTCAGAGACTACACATATAAAAGCACTCATATATAAACACTCACCAGCAACAATAGGTGTCCGCCCGGCCGATCTGCTCCCACAAATTGGCTTTTTGGTCTTTTGTTATGATAGTGTCCGTCTGAAATTGCATACTTTACACGACAAACCCAATATGTTTACTATCGTTCAACATAGTTTTGTGTGAATAAACGGTAGTATGTATCTTTGAAGAGAGGAGGTTAAGGAAGGAACAGGAAGGCCCGTCCAGCGGCAATCTTGTAACAGGAGAGACTTCACAGAGCAGGTCCTAAACACACTGGAGCACACGGATTTAAGGCAGTAAACTTTATTTAAAGACTAACCTTTCGACGCCAACATCATCAGAGTAAAAAACACGCAGTTGGCATATCTGTTATGTATGTACTGTATCTGTTTGGATGCACTCAGCAGTAATTTACGTCGTCACTTCCTGAGAGCTTCCTTGCTGGTTGGAGACGTGTAACCATGGTAACCCGCGCCAACCTCATGTGATGAAAACGACAGTTTGTGAGAATTAAAAATCTGAATCAATTAAACTATGTATTACGCCTAGCTAAGTGAAATCTTATCCTTACAGTTAAATGGAGGCGTTAGTGACGTTACAGAGCTGTCCGTCAACGTGTGTTATGAACGTTGTCGTCAGTACCGCATTGTATTGTGGGATATTTATGCCGCCGTAGTATCCAGCGTTGCATACTGTAATATTTCACCGGAAATAGTATGCAATTTGCGTGGTTTCATACTAAGGTTTCGGACATACTAAATAATCTCACATACTGTTTTAGCGTACTAAATAGCATGTTAGTACGGAATTTCAGATGCAACCACGGCCAAAACACGCTTCTCCATTTCCTACAGTAACGTCACCAGCGCTTTTCTGAAAAGTTCAGAGATTTTCAACTAGAAGCACTCGAAACGGCCGCACAAAAGTGGCTGAGCACTCAGGAAAAAGACTGAAGGCCGCGTGTGGCCGCTAACGCTCTCTACTCATCGGGAACAATTGAAAAAAGACGCTGAATGGACACTGAGTATTTACTGTTGGTTTCCCTCTTTAATGGTGGGCTTGATTTACTCCCTGTGTGAAGTTTGAAATGCTGAACATAAGTGACTGTTTTCACACAACCTGAGTTGATTCTGTGCTGTAATCTGTACTCTTTCCATCTTTCCGTAGAATAATGCCTCCAAGCTTCTTCTTGCAATTATGGAGAGTCGCCATGACAGCGAGAACGCTGAGAGGATACTATACAACATGAGGCCTAAAGAGCTGGTGCGTGCGACATCATGCAAATCATCTGACAGTATTAAAGGGATGTTATGTGACAGTGTGTATTCTCGCAGGTGGAAGTGATCAAAAAGGCCTACATGCAGGGCGAGATAGAGGTGGAGGAGCCGCAGGAGGGTGAAGACGAAGAGGAGGAGCACTCCGCGTCTCCACGCAACGTCGGCCACAACATCTACATATTGGCTCATCAAGTAAGCCACCGACTGTCCGTAAAATCAGCTGTGCAGGCAGACACACCCATGAGCACGTGCACGGCCGCATGACGTAGCCAGTAGATTCTCAGCGGCCTCACTGTTACTGTACGCCTCTGTCATCGCCTGCGGCCGCTAAAGACATGTGATACCTGCCGTCCTTCACACATGTCCTCTTTTTCAGCCCTCAGGCTCCGCGCCGCTCAATAGCAGAGTGTTCAAAACATGATTTTGTAACGACTACAATTATGGTTGTGCAACACCCACTGTTCAATCCACACCCTGCAGCCTTGTGGTTGAATGGACGGAACATTGTGCATTCAAGAAGAATAAATAGCATGTACTGTACCCAGCTGTTAAGTACCAGCAATGTGAAGCACGTGTACACATCAGAGCCGAATGTTTCTTTGTGTCTTTGTCCTGAGTCACTAATCTGTTTGTCACTGTTTGATTGTCATTGCAGTTAGCCCGTCACAACAAGGAACTGCAGGCTATGTTGAAGCCAGGGGGGACGTATGGAGAGGGCGATGAGGCCCTGGAGTTCTACGCCAAACACACAGCTCAGATTGAGGTCAGTGGTTAGGCCCGTGTCCGAGCTAAACCGTGCCATTTTGGATCTACCGTCACTGTTGTCTGCCCACTATCTCACATCTATTACAGTGGTTCTCAACCTTTTAGAGTCTCGACCCCCAGAATAATCCCTCTTTACCCTCTTTATTTCCTTTTCTTTTTTTTTAAGCCCCATTTATATATTATTTTTAGCCACAGTTATTTTTTTCATATTTTTTTTTATTTAATTTAATTTTCTATTTATTTACTTTTTTTAAATTATTTAATTTTATTAGTATTATTTAATTTTTATTTTTTTTAAGAACAACATGGGGTGGGGGGAAAGGATGTCACGGACACCTTTGCCTTGTCTGCAAAAAAACAATAAAAAGATTTGGAAGAGAATAATCAGGTTAGTTTTCACGACCTTCCCCAGTTTTGTTTAGTTTGAAGAGCCCTTAGGCGTTGTCCAATGTGCTCCAGACACTGTGGATTTTTGGGGATTTTTCGTGACTTTTCCTCTCCCTCTGACCCGCCAGAAATCCCCCGTCAGAAACTCATCTGTAGGAACACTTAAAAGATTATTTTTTGGGCTTTTCAATACCTTTATTGATAGATAGAGAGAGAGAGATAGTAATGAAAGGGGGAGAGAGAGAGAGGTTGACATGCAGCAAAGGGCCACAGGTCAGATTCAAACCCTCTCACAAAACATTCTCCATTCGAAAACATGTTATATTATTTTTTATTTTTTAATATCTTCTTTTATTGTGACCCCCCCCCCCCTCCCTCCCGCCACCCCCTCCTGAAATCATCTCGTGACCTCCCAGGTTGAGAACCACTGATCTATAATAAGACGTCCGTGTTAGCTGCAGAGAATTGCGACACATCTTGGCATCTCAATTGACTCGAGGCATGTGACTGTTTTCTTGGCCGGCCCTTGAGTTACACTGTGTACCTTGACAAGGTGGCTGAACACCTGTGGCATGTTTACACATTATCCTCGTGAAGAAGGAATGCTGATTGTTGACAGTGTCCTGAGCTCACCTTGTTTGTTCAGTTTATCAGACACGTTCTAAAGGAAGCAAGTTTGTCTTGCAAAGTACAGGTTGTGACAATAACCAGTCAGATGATTTGAATGAATGAATGAATGTTCTATAAACACCTGGATTTAAAGAGGACAGGGTCAAGACTAGGGCTGACCAAAATGCTTAAAAGCTTTGACCGTTGCCATGGTAATCAACCTCCAAATCAGTATTTAAATGCTTCATTATTGTTTTTTTTAAATATATAACTATGTAATAATAATGCATAAATCCCCAAATAGACCATGAAATAAGGAATAATCCAACAACATTATTCATATTCAACACTAATTATTAGTTATTCTCAGACGGACATTGCTGTTTGTTGTGTGTAGAGGTGCGTATGTGTCTAGTAGTGCAGCAGCAGCACTGAAATAGGGGAGATGGAGACAGAAGAACATGTCAGCCTGCTGAGCTGTGCCACAAAGCTTCAAATACCTTTTATTATTTCTCACCAAAGCCTCGAATCCACAAAAATGTTATAAGGGACAGCCCTGGTCAAGACATATTTTTCCGCCACAGTTACAATCAGAGAGTGTGAGTATGTGATCGGTGAATGCTTCTGTGGTTGTGTGTGTCCAGATCGTGCGGCTGGATCGCACCATGGAGCAGATAGTCTTCCCCGTGCCCAACATCTGCGAGTTCCTCACCAAAGAGTCCAAGCTGCGTGTCTACTACACCACGGAGCGGGACGAGCAGGGCAGTAAGATCAATGACTTCTTCCTGCACTCTGAGGACCTCTTCAATGAGATGAATTGGCAGAAGAAGCTGCGAGGTACTCAAGAGGCCACTGGTGACGCAAACACGGTTCCCTGTACGTCCTTTTTTTCCTCAACTCTTTATCTCCTACTGTAGTTTACATGCTGTCCTTTTGCATCCCTCCAGGTCCCTTAAGCCCCCCCTCCCATCCCGAATGAGACGCAGATATTAAAGCCTCTTTCCACTCCGTAAATGTTATTCGACATGTTGGCATCATGTGTGAGCAGGAACTGGAGACAAGTAATTAGCAAGTAACCTATTAGCTTTTTGTTTTCCACTTCCAATGAAGGGCAGCGCACAGCCGCTCCTCGAGCCTAAGGGCCCTATTTTAACCATTATATGCTATTTTAGCTTTTAATTATTAAATAATGTTGGGGTAATTCCAAAGAAATTTCAAAAAGGTAACTTGCTAATTATCACTTAATTACCATGGAATTTTCAGACCTGTATAAGGAAGTGCAACCCAACTTTCCGCTGTACGTCAACTTCTTTGGCAATTTGTCAGCTGACGATACAGTGAAGACTTCCTGATCTCTTCCTCCACACCTCTCGTTTGATCGAAAGCCAAAAAGGCATCAGCCACAGTTGTGTAACAGAAAATGTTCCCATATACTCAGAACATTCCTCTGGGTGCGCTCAGTGTTATCTAGAACATCTTTCCTGATTCATTGTCTATGGAGCAGCTCCACACTTTATACTTGATGACAACACTTACTTCTCTGGTTTCTAGGCGGCACACAATTCCAACGCCGCCTTTTACGAGAAAGCGAACGTAGTCTGAGGAAGCCCTGGTTTACAGAGCCGGCTGATAATTACCCTCGCGGTACCTGTTATCTCTGACTCAGACTTTAGGTTATGTCGATCCAGCTACGGCAAAGAATTCCTGGCTTTGTCGAACTTATTTTGTGGTACACCCCTGTGGTACTCCAAGTATGACAATAAAACTAAATCATACACGCTTGTTAGATAACGCAGGTCTAACCTGTAATTTTAAGTTTCAGTTGTACCAACCACAAAACTCAGCCTCAGGGTTTAGCTGCAAAATCAACAGCAGGTGAGCAGAACATCATTTATAGAGTCCAGTCTAGACCTGCTCTATATGAAATGCATCTCGAGATAACTTCTGTTATGATTTTACACAATATAAAAAATAAATTGAATTGAATTGAAAGAGCCAAAACATGACTTTGTTGTCGTAAATTCTATGAAACCATTAACTGTTTGGACATCACCGAATAAAACAGGCTTAAAATCACTTTTGAAATCCATCATTCAGCCCAGCTTTGTCTTCTTATTTCCCAAATAGCTACCGTTCACGGCATTGCTGCCATCCTTGGCAAGTTTAGATGTTTAATACCTAACACCTAATCTATCTTTTATGGTCATGCATATCTGCAAACAGACTCAACATATATTCTTTTTCTAGACAACTAACTCACTCTGATAATTGAACCCAGCAATGTTGCAGGTTCCGTGAGTGAAAGGGGCGTTAACTCTGAAACCTGGAGGAATGGAAGTGGAGAGAGCATGTAAACCTTATTTAAAGCTTATTTAAAGTGCAATAGAGTAACAATATCAGTCTAAGATGTGATAACAAAATATGTAAATCTGTAAGTTGATGTTTTCCAGCCAGGAGAGAGTGATGTAATGGATGATATACATGATAGTTGTGGTCTGTACGCATGTCCTTTCACAAAAATGTCTTAACTTTGGAAGTTGCACATAATTCCTGTATTCTGTTACAGGGAGATTAGTGTCAGGTTTTTGTCTTCCTGGAAACAAAGAGGCAAAAGAACAAATGTTCTGGCAGGATTTAGTAGTATTAACTTTTACACCATCCCTCCTTGATAGTCTCGTGCCACTGCGGATAGGGAATTTAGAGCTGAAACTGTGAATGATGGATCAACTGGTGTTTAAGGGTGCTTTCTCAAACCATAGTCCGTTTGGCTCGTCCGAATCACAGTGAAATTGATACTTTTGGTTCGTTTTCTATTTAGTCTGGTTTGGTTTCACAGTGCACAAATTAAAGCAGACCAGATAAAAAAAAATGAAGTTGCTGAGGGGCGTTTACGAAGGAGCAAATGTATCTTCTTCGTTTGGAGAGCTGCCACTTCCATGCAGGGAATCTGAAATATTGTGGTCAAAGTTTTTTCACTTTGACTCGGCACTGATTTACTGTGTGCATGAATCCCTTCTCCTCCAGTTTATAAACGTCACTATTTTTGTGGACTTTATTTAGCATCTTCTGTACGATTACTGCGTTCACAACAAACGAACCGCAACCAGAGTTTGATTAAAACGGACTAAATGCTGGCTTGTGAAAGCACCCTAAGTGGTCACACGAGTGTAGAATGTTTTGTTTTGGTAAAAGCTTTGGATGGAGGGTGAAGCCTGTCTCCACTCTTTGATTTGATCAGTAATATTTTGGTTTTCCTGCATTATTTTAAGCAAAATCAGGAAAGTAAACAGGGACAGGAAAGATGGCGGTGAAATAGATACGACGTGATAAAGACCCCTGACTAGATTCACACTCAGTTGTCTAAAAAAGCTAAATGTAAGCAGGATGCTCCACGCCTGTTGACCTGTTTCATCCAGCTGCCAGTGTGAGGTCATGCTCAGTCACATTCTTTACTTCTGACATGGCACAACCTTACTGAGAAAAAGCTCAAGGCAGGGTAGAGGACACCGGATAGCTCCCGGAACAGCAACCCGAGACGGGATGAGCTGTTCCCAGATGATCCAGGAAAAAAAACATTTAAGTCTTCCTCATTTTAAACTAAACATTTGTTTTTCCACAAACCTTAAATACCCGTAGTCACACAGGCCTGAACGCTATGTTGAGTTTCCCTGGGCAGGTCCCTGTTGACCCCCGAGGTGATGTTGTGGCCTGTCTCATGGTCAGGCCTGACGGAGGATGGTTTGTCTATAACGTGATAAAACATGACAACCACCACCTCTCCCCTATCTGAATGAATCATCAGCATGGCTGGAGACCACATTGTTCCGCTGGTGCTGTTGACCACTTGTCGTGAATAGAATTACTTCTGTTGCTAAAAAGTCCCCACCCGCAGTTCTTCTTTTCTGATAAACAGTCGCGCTCAAAATAGCTTTGGCACGATACTGATCTCCTGACCGAGGTCCGAGTAGGCTGAGCGTGTGTGTGTGTGTGTGGGGGGGGGGTATGTGTGTGTCTGTGTGTGTGAAGGGAAAAGTTCATGTGAAAACTGTAGTGTATATGAACATGATATTTGGCTCTGTGTACTTAAATAGATTTTAGGTTTTGCCTGATTTTACCCTTCAAAGTGAATCTTTTGTTTACAGTTTTGGTGCTAATGATGGCCACACACAGTCTCCTTTTGATTCTGTTTGATTGACGTGTTTCACCCCAAATGTATTACATTTCTCAAATCACTGAAATGACTCCAAGCTCAACTTTGGAGTGATTCAAAATCAAGTCTATTTGATAAAAAAAAAAAAAAAAAAAAATGGCAAAAATATTGTGTTTCTGTGGCGAAACATGACAGATTTCACGCCAAGCATGAAAGAAAATTCATCAGCAGGTAATACCTACTGTACATAACATAGGAAATCATCCCCATCTTTCTCTTAGCTTTGACTAGAATTAATTGGAAATCAACTGATAGCACAAATTCTATGTGTTGTGCTCCTCCTTGGTGTGAAACACTGATCAGCCATCATGTGTTTTACTTTTACTGTAAACTAAAGTGTTCTGTGAGATTCTTAGCTATATTGTGCTTGGTGATTTAATATGGAGATGTCTGCACTGTGTGATGTCGCTGCAGCACAGTGACCTGTGTGATTTTCACTACCGTGTCCTTCCAGCTCAGCCCATCCTGTACTGGTGCTCCAGGAACATGTCGTTCTGGAGCAGCATCTCCTTCAACCTGGCTGTGCTCATGAACCTGCTGGTGGCCTTCTTCTACCCTCTGGAGGGAGCAGGTGGAGGTAAGTCTGCTCAAGTCTTCACCTTTTGAAACGTTCTCTTTCCTTTTAGCCCTTTAAAGGGTAACTTCTGTACTTTTCTACTGACTAATAGGGACAACGATATCTGAAACTGGTCCAGTATTGAGGGAAAGCTCTGTAGACAGCTATTTGGGCAAGCTGTCACCATCATTTTCGTCCACTAAAAGTGCTTGTTTTTGCCATGACAGGCTCTGATTGTTATTATAAGTTTCTGACATCATGGAAAGAGTCTCGCTCAAGGGGAGATCTTGTTCTGGTGACGTGTTGCCTAAAGACAACGGTGGAATAGTGGAGTACATTCATGGTGGAATCGTGAGTGCCAGCCAGGCAGTTTGTTGTGTTGGAGTACAGAAAGTGTAGCTTGAAAAAGATTTCCAATGTCATGGCTGAATATTTAGATGAGGTCTTTGAATTCGGATATTCAGATTTCACAACGAGACTTCTCCTTGAGCGAGACTTGGTCACAATAACAAACAGACCGGATCAAGCGAAAGGTAAAAGAAATGTTTTATATCCCTGTAAGGTTCTTTCCATAATGTTGTCAGACACTTATAATAACAATTTGAGCCTGTCTGAGGCATAAACAAACATTTTTAGTGGACATTACGTTACATTGACGCTGCTCACTTGCCCTCGCAGCTCGTTTCGCGGCTGCCTGTTACACATTCTCCCTCAATACTGGACCAATTACAAAAATAGTTGTCCCCATTAATCACTTAACATGGGAAATAGGTTGAAAAATACCAAAGTTACAGACTGGATCAAGTGAAAGCTAAAGAAAAATGTTTGATTTCCCTTCTATAATGTTATCAGACACTTATAATAACAACCTGAGCCTGTCAGTGGCAAAAACAACTTTTAGTGTTCATACATTGACAATGAGGAGCTGCCCGATAGGATTATATTACAGCCCGTCTCACTCAATACTGGACCAGTTTAAAAAATCGTTGTTCCCATTAGTCCTTTAGACTTAAAAACATGGGAGTGTAGGGTTCAAAAGGTTGTAAAATACCGAAATTACCCTTTAACAGTTGGAGAACAACCGGTTGTTGTGATCTTGTGTGTGCGTGTGCGTGTGTGTGAGAGCTGCAGTTGGCACAATGACTGTGTTTATTACAACTCCAGATATGGGAGTGAGTGGCACAAGGCAAGGCCGGGGTGTGGCGGGAGGCATATAGTACATATCGTGCTTTAACAGAAACCTGTACAACAAAGATATAACAAGAACAACATTTGGGTCATGGCTGTCAAGTGTTCTATTTCAGGGGCCGGAGAGATACATTGTGTTACACCCTGTTGCACGTTTACGCCCTTCAGGTGCATCTCTCTGCTGCCAGGTAACAAATTACTGGTTCAGTGTGCATAAGAAGAGGATGTCCTCTACTACCCCAACAGTGACATTAACCCCAATATGAACTCTCAGAGGCTCTGTTCGGATTAGTCTGAAAGCGGAGGAAGGGTTTTGTGTTAGACAACTTTTATAAGTTTCCAAAACCAAATAATTCGCCAGCCACTTTCCACAATAATTACCAGGTATGAAAATGGGCAGAGGGTTGCCACAGTCACTTTTTCCTCTGTCTGGAAACGACACAATGAACTTAAAAAGGTCTTGCACTTTTTTCAGATTTGATCTTAAAGGGGAACTCCACTTATGTTACAAATCAAAGTCTGTTTACAGGTGTTGGGGAGTACTACTGCATACGTGGGGGGGGGGGGGGGTGAAGTTGTATAAAGTGTTTTGGGGCTCCAGAGGGAGCTGCGTGAAACGTGATAAATGTCCTCAAGTGAAGCGTCAGATTACAAGTTTCAAACGAAACAAATGTGGGGGTGTAGAGTTAGAAAGCTGTGAGGTTTACCAGACCTCTGTAGCCGGCTCCTCATCTCTGTGTGAGGCTAGTGGCTAACAACATTAGCTACTACTAGCATATAACACCTGAATCTCTGACCGAACTGTGGCTGAGTTGCATTTTGGGTAATGTAGGTGCCAGGTTTTGACAAGGAAAAAAAATTATACCGCTGCTTCTGCTGCACGGATTTTTATCTTTTTTGTGGGGCTATCAATCCATTAAAATATTTATTCATGATTATTTGCATGATAATCGCAAATTAATCGCACATTTTTTATCTGTTAAATACTTGACAAATCTCCCTTTAAGGTACATTTTGAACACTCTTATCAACATGGGAGTGCGCAAATATGCTGCTTTATGCAAATGTATGTATATATTTATTATTATAAATCAATTAACAACACAAAACAATGACAGATATTATCAAGAAACCCTCACAGGTACTGCATTTAACATAACAAAACAGCTGTCAGTGTGTCAGTGTGCTGACTTGACTATGACTTGCCCCAAACTGCATGTGATTATCATAAAGTGGACATGTCTGTAAAGGGGAGACTCGTGGGTACCCATAGAACCCATTTACATTCACATATCTTGAGGTCAGAGGTCAAGGGACCCCTTTGAAAATGGCCATGCCAGTTTTTCCTCGCCAAACTTTTGCGACAAGCTAGTATGACATGGATGGTATCAATACATTCCTTAGGTTTTGTAGTTTCATATGATGCCAGACGCAAGTTGTTAATGCGTTAAAAACATTTTGTGGCGTTAAAACAAAGTTGCGTTAATGTGTTATTATCACGTTAACAGCCCTAGTTTTTTGTTTACTGTCCATCTTGAGTCAAAGGATGTTACAGGCATGCAATGCTACATCTGTGGAGCACTCATTTCAGGACTCTTTGTTCTGAAAACAACTTCAGATCTGCTTTAAGCCAGCTGCAAAGAACTGAAAATCCCAAATAATCCCAATAAACATTTGCTTTTTTTTTTTGCTAGCCACATGGATCCTTGAATACCTCCCGATGTGTCATTTGCAATCGTGCAGTACATGTATTTATAGCAGCTGTTATGTGATTAGATCACATACGTAAGATGCATTATTAGTGTTCGGTATGCACAGGACTTTACAGAACACTCTGTGCTCTCGTGCCTGTGGTTTGGGTGTAGCCTCACACCTCCCAAAGTGAGTATCACCACAAGTGGAGGTGCGATGAGAATGTAATCCTAGCAGAAGGTTTGGATCTTGAACCGGGGCGCCGTCACAAAACACCCAGATGGATTTGTTCTTAGTTAGGCCCTGACCTGTTTATTGACACTGTATCTTCTTTTCTGAGCTTGACACTTGACTTACCATGTTATCAGATTTCTAGTCTCATTCTCACGCTGGTCTCGGTTTGAGTGGTCTGTTTCTCCATATGTGTCACTTCTGGTAATTAAGTGTGTCTGTGTGTGTTGGTGTGTACAGACTTACGTAAATGCTGTGGTCTCCCAATAAGGCCAGAAAGACTCGCAGGAAGCATGATACCATGCTACTGACTGTGGAATATACCACTGAAAGTGACACCTACCTGATAGTGAGTTAGATACGCACACAGCTTCAGGTGTCAATTGATCTGATAATCTGTGTCAAAGCTGCTGTAGATCATGTCACAGATTCAAACTTCATTTTTCTTCATGGATCCAAGTGTTTTATCTGTTGAATTGGTGCAGGAGAAGGGTTGGTCAGTGTCATGATGCAAGCATTTAAAAGTGGCCACCTCTGGCAGACAGCGCCAGACTTCTAATAGACACACAGTCTTATATCCTCAAAGTTTGACACGTCTCTGAGAAAAAAATAGAGAACCAAAACCACACAACAAACATTTATAAAGCCTTTTGTAATAACATTGCAAAACATTACATCACATGTATTTAAACTAGGGCGGTCAATCGATGAAAATGTTTAACTGCAGTTAATCGCATGATTGTCCATGATTAATCGTGATTAATTGCAAAGTAATCACACATTTTTTTATCTGTTCAAAATGTACCTTAAAGGGAGATTTGTCAAGTATTTAATACTCTTATTAACATGGGAGTGGGCAAATATGCTTGCTTAACGCAAATGTATGTATATATGTGTTACTGGAAATCAATTAACAACACAAAACAATGACAAATATTGTCCAGAAACCCTCACAGGTACTGCATTTGGCATAAAAAATATGCTCAAATCATAACATGGCAAACTGCAGCCCAACAGGCAACAACAGCTGTCAGTGTGTCAGTGTGCTGACTTGACTATGACTTGCCCCAAACTGCATGTGATTCTCATAAAGTGGGCATGTCTGTAAAGGGGAGACTCGTGGGTACCCATAGAACCCATTTACATTCACATATCTTGAGGTCAGAGGTCAAGGGACCCCTTTGAAAATGGACATGCCAGTTTTTCCTCGCCAACATTTTGCGTAAGTTTGGAGCGTTATTTAACCTCCTTCAAGATAAGCTAGTATGACATGGTTGGTACCAATTGATTCCTTAGGTTTTCTAGTTTAATATGATGCCAGTATATTCTCTCTAGCTTTAACTGAGCTCGCTACATCCTTAAAAATTGTGTTAATGTGGCTTTAAAACAAATTTGCATCCCAAACAAACAATCGAATCAGCGGTAGACCAGCAGCTTCGATGTTCTGCGAGGTCAAATTGCTGTTTTTGTCAAAGGAGTCTGGTGGCTTCGAAGAGATCATAGATAACATCTTCAGTTTTCATCAGAATATTACATTTGGATTTCATCACACATTTTCAAACAAAAAACACCTTGAAGCATATTAGATGTCATAGTAATCAACTCTCCAACTGAGCTACCCCTAGGCTATAAGAGATGCAAACTCTGTGAACATTTTCTTTAAACGACAATTGAAATGTTATTTACTCAGCATTGCCTTTAACTAGCTGTTGCTCTTCCTTTGTTTTAGACTTATCTTTTACGTTTTATTGTTCTTATGCCATCCTTTGTTTTTTTTTGCTGTGTTTTATCGTGTAGCATTTGCACGTTTTAATGTATCTCTTTTTATTTATTCTCTTTTTTCTTCACTTTGTTGCAAAGCACTTTGAACTCCTGTATGAAAGGTGCTATGTAAATAAAGTTGAGTATAGTATTAATAGAAAAAAAACTTAATTCTTTGTTTAAAATAAGCTATTTTACAAGGAATCACAAAAAAACAAAAAAAAACAGAGGTTATTCAGTTCCTTTGTGGATCTACATATCTGACCTCGACCTTGTTGCCCACACCATAATAACCCCTGATCAGTCAGGCTCTGTCATGTGGCCTAAATGTCCAGATTTAGGTTGGGAAAGTCTGGTCTGGTGTTGGGTCACGAGGTGCGACTGATTTACTTTGGAGATAAAATATTCATGCAAAAGGATATTTACCAATTCCTGCAGGACAGGAAGTTATTCACAAACCAAAGGAATGAGTGACAGACCGGAGCGTGTTTTACGTGCAGTTTCAGTTTACTGTTTGTTTTGCTGCCTGTTCTTACTTTCCTCTTTTATTCTCAGTTCTCCTTGAGGCCAGTATTTGTGGGGATGTTAAAAGCCGCAGCTATTAAGGCCGCTATTGTTCCAGTGTTGAGTAGCAGAGAGAAGACGCACATTGTGACTCGCATAAACTTTCAATTGTTCTGTCTGGGGTCAAACGGCGAGATCCCTTTTGTTTGAACTTCCTCACAGCGGTATAGAAGAGACAAAAAAAGAGGTTGTTAGCGTAGCTCTAGAAACTCCACGGGGTTTTCAGTGTCAAAGGTCTTCTGGGAGCTTAAAAGGGTTCATACCAGGACACGCCAATGTTGGCTACAAACTGAAGCCGGTTATCAAGTGAACAGAAAAAAATCTCAGCCACTTGCTCATGGACACACACACACACACACACACACACACACACACACACACACACACACACACACACACTGTGTCCTGGATTTAATATGACCCCAGACAGTCTCCTGTTAATATTCAAACCAACTGCTTGTAAACCTTGAATAAACCAAACTACTCCAGTGAACTTCATTTGGGGACACATTTTTATAACTTTACAGTTATGCTTAATTTGTTGATTGTATAGAGAATTTAAACACCATCAAACATTATTGTATCAGCTGCACACCTCACTCACATGTCTGTCAGCGGATGTTTCCTAGGGGTGGTTTGTTTGAAGAAAAACTGTGGTTGGGACTTTTTCCCAGTAGTGGCCAGATGTGCTGAATTTCCTAGAAAAAAAGCACCTTGAATAACTCCAGACTGGACATCTTCTCTGGGTTAATGCTGCTGGCAGGAATGCCCCTTCAGTTTGGCCTTCTGCCCCTCAAAAAAATGATACGCCCTGCGGCCACAGTGGTCTTCATGCCCCGCCCACACTGCCCCTCTTGCTTCTTTCCTGTCAATATGTTTTTCAGACAGTGTCTTTTGTTGTCATTATGAATTTGGGCAACATCAAGTAAAACGCTGCACACATAACCAGGGTTTGATTTTAAGTCTGGTATGAATCGCTGGAAAACTGTGCTATTTATCATGATAGTCTGGTACGAATGTTACCCTGGATTCCACCAAGTGCAGCTGCGCCACGGCCGCCGGAGCTGATCACAGCCACTCCAGACAATACTTATTTCCAAAAAAAATATGCACCTAGTCTATGTTTGATGGAGCGGCGGCGGTAACGGCAGTGTTTCCTTAGCTGGCTGAGGGGAAGCACCCATCCATCCATCAATTCATTATCTGTAACTGCTTATCCCAAGCAGGGTCGCGGGGGGAGCCGATCCTAGCTGACATTGGGTGAAGGCGGGGTGCACCCTGGACAGGTCGCCAGACTATCACAGGGCTGACACATAGAGACAGACAAACATTCACACTCACATTCACACCTACGAGCAATTTAGAGTCAACAATTAACCTGCATGTCTTTGGACTGTGGGAGGAAACCGGAGAACCTGGAGAAAACCCGCGGTAACACGGGGAGAACATGCAAACGCCGCACAAAAGGGCCCCAAGCAGGGTTTGAACCTGCGACTCTCTTGCTGTGAGGCGACAGTGCTAATCACGGCTAATTCTCTTTCTATCCCCCCCCGACCCCTGTAGTCTTTCAATTAGGAGAAGAAAAGTGAATGTTCTCCTCCTGCTACAGTAACAGGCACTGTATGTGAATATAGATACAAAATAATTATGAGGATGAATGTATTTAAAAAAAAGTCTTGTACTTTTAACGGTATTAACTTTGTCTGTAGGCTGCAGCGCAATTAAGCAGGAAATAAGAACAATAAACACAATAAAATAGACAAAAAAGAAACCATTTAACTACTACTAAGTAACGTAGTCTACTTAGGCTGTGGTAGAAGCACAAATATCAAGGAATAATGACCAAATCAACAATTATTTCACCGATGTATTAAAAATAAAATCATCCGTAACCCTCAAGTTAAATTAATTATTTCCGTGGACTTTAAACCATTGTTTTATTTGATGGCCTTGCTGCCCTGGCATTCGGCCTTTGTGCTCTCAGAAAACTGACAACACCTATGGCCAAGTGGCCTTTAAAATTATGAATTTCCAGGTCTGGAGTAACCCTTGACCAAAAGTAGAGCTAGAGCCTCCGCCCTATCACAGGCGCTGCTCCAATGTGACCTTGCAAGTAGACACCGGAGCTTTAGCGCAGACACTTGCCAACAATAAGAGACATATAAAAATCTATTTTTTTCATGTGGCAAACATCAGGCTGTGTGTGTCGAATCGACTTTGATGAAGTGTGAGTGGTTTAGTGTAAAGGTCAGTCTCCCTATCTTCTTATACCTGCAGAGTAAGCAAGTCCGAGAGATGAATAGACTGTACTGTAGGTGTGTGACGTCCGAGCTGCTGTGTCTGGGTCGGCTGCCAAGTCCAAGAGCCCGGGCAGCATGTTACGATGCAGTGCCCAGGACCATCCCGATGAATTTAGCTGGAGCCAAGTGTATTTTTAGCCAAACCGGGGGGGGTTATGTAACAAGTACCTGTCATGTGATCTGTACACAGAGCAGCGTGAAGAAGGAGGCCTCAGCGGGGAGGGGATGGAGGGAGACGATCAGAGTGGCGTTCTTGGTGCTTCAGTATAAAGAAAACCTGTCTGACCTTTTCAACCTGATAATGATAATTTATCTGTTAACACAGAGGTGGTAGATTCACTTTGACCCCCTTTACACCTGACATTCAAATGTCTAAAACTAAATATGATTTAAAGGTTCTCTATATGATATCCAGACCATTAATATAGCAGTAAACAACTATTTGCTATGCAAAGATGTCGAGGAGTAATGTCTACCTGAGCAGAGAATGAAGTCACTTGCTTTGTTAGTCACTTTTAGTGCACGTTCGTGCAAGAGGTAGAGTGAAGCACGAGAACTAAAAATAAAGATCTTGTCCCGTCTCTAAAAAAACATTCTTGTCATGGAAAGAAAATATGTAAAGTAAATATGAAAGAAAAGAGCATGCATGCTCAGCATACTTTAACTGCATTCATGTCTGTGTCAAAATTCTTTCTAAATATGCAGAGAAGATTTCAGATTAAAAGCACTTTTTTATGAGTTTTATGTAGGATTTTTTTTATCTCAAATTCTTTTGCAGAGAAATTAAATGTCTGAATAAGCCTCCTGTTGACATGGTAAAAAGCGAACAATGCACTCAAAATAGTTAATGATTGAATGGAAACGGTCACACCTCTCTCCCTGATGTGACCTCCTCCGTCCTCAGGTACTCTGGAGCCCCACCTGTCTGCCCTGCTGTGGATGGCCATGCTGGTTTCTCTGGCTATCGTCATCGTCTTGCCTCAGCCTCACGGTATCCGGGCGCTCATTGCTTCCACCATCCTGCGCCTGATCTTCTCCGTGGGCCTGGAGCCCACGTTGCTCCTGCTGGGGGGGTTCAATGTAAGTGTGTGTGTGTTTGTGTTCAGAAAGCGACGAAAGAACTCATGTGTATCACATTTGGATATGCTTTATTGCCCAGTAGATGGTTGACTGGAATTGCCCTTGGCAAACGGCGTGGTCACATGCCACACATTAAACATTAAACATTAAACCTATTGATACGGTGCGCACGGTGCAGGAACACGGCGACTCCAAAGTAGTGTAGCACAACATCGGGCATTCAGCCAGATTTCACGTTCAAGTGGACATGTAGACACACTGGTTTAACAGTTGAGGAAGCCTTACAGCTGCTAATAGAAATGTCACTCATAGCTGTTAGGCGTTGAAGCATGAGCCCGGAGGTTCCACACCACTCTGACGGTTGACCACATCCACTTTATTTTTAGTGCTCTGACAAATAAGCATCAGAAAATCTTACTCAAAGCTACTAATACTGATGAGTAAACCTTTCCTTCTCAGCCTGAACATAATGTGCACTATCATGGTGTCTACATGTCATCTCTGTGGTGTCTGTTTGCTCTCCAGTTAGGTAATAAGGTGATCTTCCTGACGAGCTTCGTTGGGAACCGTGGGACCTTCACACGTGGCTACATAGCCATGATCATGGATGTGGAGTTCCTGTACCACTTGCTCTACCTGATTATCTGCAGCCTGGGGGTCTTCGTTCATGTCTTCTTCTACAGCCTGCTTGTACGTGAGCACACACAAACAACATATCTTAACCATTTATACACATGGACACCCTAGGTAGTGGTATACTGACAACAATGTCCAATAGAGTGATGCAGGAACGAGTCCTAAAACACGGAAATGAGTTCGCATTTTAGCGCTTCCTGTTCCTTTGTATGGAAGTCAATGTTTTTTTTTTGTTAGATGCCTGAAATAAGGTCTGTGGTTATTACAAGCTGTAGAGATTTTAACATTTTGTTCTAAGATATAATGTCAAAACGTCATCACGCCGACTCGTCCACCTTTTAGCTTAGTGGTGGTGAATTCATGCAACCGTGGTGTAGTTTGTTTATAGCCTAACGTTAGCTTTTTACTTCTGGCGATGGCATTCACGCTTCAAAAGTCATAAAAGCGGTGTTCAATTGAGGAGATTATCTTGCTGAACAAAACGTGTAAGTATCATAAACGTTTGTTTGACAGAGTTTATTTTCTGCAGTAATCCAAAAGCCAATCAAAAAATCCCTTTTTGTCGAGGGAACCCATTTGATTTTAACTTCCTGGTTGGCCAACACAAATACGTCATCCCTGCATCACTTTGTCATGCATCATTTGTCCTGAATAGAAATGAAGACAACATAGTGTACATATTTTCATTATTAATTGACACTGTAACAGATAGAATCATGAGATAAAAATGTGATTTAGATGCCATTTGATTGGTCTTAATGATGAGATGTTGGCAAGGAGATTTTAATAAAGGCATTGGGCCTCATGCAAGAAGCACTCGTACTAACAGATTCGTTCTTAAGTAGCTCGATTTGGGAGAACCTGTGACTTTAATTTGGTACTTAGAATTTTTTTTAAGAGTCATGTGCAATTAGTCTACATCTACATACCATTAGTCACTAATGGATTGTATATTTCATTACTTTGAAGCAATTTTGAGTTAGAAAATATAAATTGCACTCCATAATTATGTTGACATTATCCTGTTTGACTCAGCAATTCAAATTATAATTTAATTCTGAATGTGTTCATATAGCCTAACGATGTCATAATTACTTTAAACTTGCCATTGATGCTATAGTATAACACTACAATATCAATATGAACATTTCAAACTGCAAAACGACCTAAATGACATTCTAATTGAAGGTTAATTTGTCTTTGCATGGACATTAATAAGGTCAACAGGAAGTGTAACCAGGCGCGTCACGGCTAACTTGCTTCTTTTGGATGCGCGTCAGGCTCTTATAAGAGAGCGTGTCTTTAGACAGCGTGCTGATATATTGGCAGAGACAGATGAATGAGGCAGGACACGTAGTCCTATATGTTATCATTGGGGCTTTAATTATACCAATTCTCATGAACGTGCGCTCATTTACGCATGGGCGGCATTCATCATGTGCTTAAACTTAAAAAGTGCTATATAAATGAAATTATATGTGCTACTTAAATAAAATTATTATTACTTTTATTATTATTATCATGTTAACGTTGGTCATTTAGACAGTTATCTGAAGTTAGGAGCATTTGCTGAATCTGACGTGGCACACGAGAAGGTTAAGTCAAGAAGACGAAAATGTTCTTGCAGGAGGCCCAATGATCCAAACAAATAATGTGTCCTTTGTCCACATTTTCCACACACATACTGCACGCACACATCTCATGAATCCTTCCTCTCTCCAGCTCTTTGATCTGGTTTACCGAGAAGAGACCCTCCTGAACGTAATTAAGAGTGTGACCCGCAATGGCCGCTCCATTGTTCTGACAGCCGTGCTGGCTCTTATCCTCGTCTACCTCTTCTCCATTGTGGGCTACATCTTCTTCAAAGACGACTTCATCTTGGCTGTCGACAGGATACCCAACAAAACACTAGGTACGTTGAAATACAGATTTCTTCTGACTCTCCTACCGGGACAAACATAAATAACTTGTCCTCCCTGACGCAGTCAAGAGACTGAAACATGAAATGTTTTTCTGCAGCACAAAGTGAAGCTCAGGAATACAAAAAGTGGTTGTCCAGTTGTCCAACAATCTGTGCATATGAAGGATGTCACCATTAATATGCTTGGTGAAACAACATTGTCTTGTTTCCCCTATTGAATAGAGCATGGAGCCAGTATGGTGGGAGAGTTCTTCTCTGGTGGAGTGTGTCAGAAAGAAAATGGGGAAAACTGTTCGTCAGAGGCCGTGATGGATGGTAGGTTGACAAAAGTGAAAGGAAACTGTGTGTATGTCTATATATATATATATATATATATATATATATATATATATATATATATATATATATATATGTGTGTGTGTGCATGTATGTGTGTGACTGGATGTCAAGGTCGCAGGGTTCTTTTAAGTGTGAATCCACGTGTTTGTGGACGCATGTCTCTCAAGAGATTCCCAAGTGTGTGACCGTGTGCTGATGTCTGTCTGTCTGTATGTGTGAGTGTGTGAAGGTCTTAATGTCCTTGCAGACGACTGACTCGTCCCACTGAGCTGTAAGTCTGGGCAGCCGGGTGGTCATGGGATTAAACCTGGTCGGGCCAACTGGGGGCTTTTAGGGAGCCGGGTGAAACACCAAGGGTTTAGACTGGCCTAAGACCTGATGTTAGGGGCCCGGGTTGAAAGGTTAGGGATTAATTACCATCAGGTAGAAGCAGGTCGATGGGTGCACTCAGTGACGGCGCAGAGAGCTTCTCACAGCAAACAACGAGTTCTTGCAAACCTACTGACCTCGATTGGGAAAAGCTTCCAATCAAACATGAACCACCTTAAAATCGATCAGCCAACCATGTCGAATCCTCACACTGGCAGGACTTTGTCTTGGCTTCCCCAGCCATCACCACCAGGCTGTCTAATTACGACAGTCTGGTGACTTGTTTTTGTGTGGATAGTTGAGAAAATTCCCTTGTTAGGCCTTCAGAACCCATCAGCTATTGGTCAGACGATGGGTAAACCTCTGGGGGGACATGGGGCTATATTTCTTGGGTTCCGGTGTAGCTAGCGCAACTGGAGTTGGAGTTGAGAAAAGACGCGTATACGACTGGATTGTTTCCTCCCAAGTAGCCAGTTTACAAGCTAATTTTAAACCAATAAAAAGCTAAATCATCGTGAGACGATAGCCGGTGGGCTCTGAGATGGCATTTCGGCCAATGCATTCTGCCTCTTTTGCTCTCCACACGGCCTGTAGACCTGCATTCAACCAAATCCTGCTCAAATGTGATTGGTCAATACTACTTGTCTACAGATTCATGCATATGAATGCAGAATCTGTTTATAGAGATTAAAATGTCCTACAGACCCCCTTGATGGGGCTGATAATAGACTATGAAATGAGGGTTTCTTGGTCCACTAACACGTTTTTGTCAACTGATCGATTAGTTAAAGAGGTAGTAGGCAGTATATTTTTGGCATGATTGGGAGAAAATCCCATAATAATCTTTCAGCATATTGTAAATCAAAGTGTTCTGAGAGAAAACTAGACTTCTGCACCTCCTCATGGCTCTGTTTTCAGGCTTTAAAAAATCTAGCCCGTGATGGGAGACTTTGACCAATCACAGGTCATTTCAGAGAGAGAGAGCGTTCCTATTGGCCGTGCTCCGGCTGGTGGGTGGTGCTTGGTATTTCCTCAACTGATCTCAACATGGCTGCTGGGTCCCAAACTTTCTCATGTTACAGCTAAACAGTACAATACCAGATGTTTCTGAACACATCTGAGGAGAGAAATAGGCATTACAGTAACAGAATATTGATTCGTATTTGATCAGCGCTGTCTAGTTTGACCGTTTGGTCGGAGTTCGCGAGTGATTGACAGCTGCTCAGAGACGGCAAGGCTCCAGCTCGGTTGTTTTCCTCCAGTGTGTGAAATCTTGCAGATGCCATTAGGAGCACCGGACGACACAGAGGCACATGATTTTTTCAGATTACCTTTTATGAAAATAACTTTTTTTAATCATATTTGCTCCAATTCTACCAACTGCTGCTTTAATTTAACCGACAGATCTGTAAAACTGAGTTTCTCCACTAAAGAATCACACAAAAGCACCACTTTAAATCTTGTGTTTACCAGAGATCAGAGCTCATAAGTTTCTTAGAAATAAGGCATTCACAGCATGAAAAAAAAAAGCCTAAAAACGACTAATCGACTAAAGAAATCTTAGTTGATTTAGACCAAAGCGACCGACTAAGAGGGGTCAGCCCCAGTTGGTTGTGTATTGGAACTAAAGTCTTCTATTTTTTAGTGTAGTTGTTATCTTAGAGGCCTCTCCTCTTTATGGAGTTAGGTTTCAAGTTGACTGGTAATAGACAGGATGACTGTCTGACAGTGTCGGTGTGTCTCCATAGCTTCCGTCGCCGTGCAGCCGTCAGCGGTGGTCATCGAGGACAAGGAGCGGTCGTGTGACTCGCTGCTCATGTGCATTGTCACAGTACTGAGTCACGGCCTCAGGAGTGGAGGAGGTGTTGGGGACGTCTTGCGGAAGCCATCCAAAGAGGTACAAAGCACAGGAACACAACAAACAACAAGGAAGAAATCACACCCAAATCACAATCACCCACCCGATGAGTTTAGATTACAAGTTTTAAAAATCATTCATTTTCCAAAATGATTCCACATCCAAAGGATGAGGTGGTTTGTAGGAAGTGCAGCGAAGCCTACAGTATGTCTCTCTGTGAGAGAAACACTTGCTCTGTTGGTAGGTCAAAGAGGTTGCGTAGAGGATTTTCATAACTTAACCAGAGTTGACCAGAAAAAAAGCATTAATGGTACTTATCCAGGATGAAGACAAGCTCGTCCACAACATGTGTTAGATCTGCAGTTGACCCCCAGAATGAGGGCTTGACTCATACATACTTATATAAATCTCAGTTAGCTTAACATTCATGTGAATTCTCTGTACTGTTTTCAGTTGTGTCCGGTTGTGTTTGACACACAAGGGATGGCTCATATACGTAGTAGCCTGTATATGCAAAGAGGGCACGATGAGTCACTCCAATCTGTCATCCCAGTGACAGCAGCAACATTTGATCTAAACGGTCTCCATATTTCAACTCAACTTTATTTATTTATTTCATACAAACATACAGAAAAAAACAATAAACTAAATTTTGCAAGACTAAAACTTGCAATAATGATAATAATAATAATAATAATAATAAATAAATAACAGTCAGTAGAATAAAATAACGATTAATTCCAGGGATAAAAATAATGTGTAAAAAAAACAATGATTTAATCTTAAAAACTAAGGTTATAAAATTACTTCACATTAAAAGCAAGATTAACAAAATAGGTCTTTAATTTCCTTTTAAAAATACTGAGAGAGCTTGAGGCAGCGAGTTCCACAGTTTAGGGGCATAAAAACAGAAGACACTCTCATCACCGGTACTTTTACGGGACACATAAGGAAAAAAGAAAAGTGGTGGAGGATCTTATTGATCTGGCTGGAACGTAAAATTAAAGAAAAATGTAAGGAGGAGAATAAAACTTGACATCTGATATATTTTAACTCAAAATCTCACAGCTCAAATGTTAGATTTAGAGCAGTTCCTAAGATTCTGTTCTCAGTTTTCAAAATTACTCAACATATCAGTGTCCATGTACATGAATGACTTGACTTTTTTCATTTTATATATTTGGTCAACATGCAGCCTTGTTGTCATATCTATAAATGAGTTAAATCCGAGACCGTTCAGAAAGGAGACGGTGCACTGAGAGTCAGTTTCCTGTATCTGTGTCATGTGGGTTTCATCACTGCCCCGTCCCTTTAAGGGCCCAGACATACTAACCCGACATCAGAGAACTAGCGACGATGAAGGCCACCGGTTGTGTCGCCACGCGTCGCCTTTGTTTTGGCCGACAAGTTGCACTCGAACACACCGCAAAGACTACAGCCGACGGCAAACTACCACGTGCGTTCTGCGCTTGCGTGAGATGTAATAACTCTCCACACCTATGGGTGGCAGTAGTCTGTAATATGCGTCATTAAAAAAAGGGAAACTGGAAGACCGAGGACTGTGGATGTACAAACCATTGTTATAATACATACATTAAACATAGCGGCGTTTGCCGACCATTTTCACACCATTCTAATATCTGTGTATTGGAATGATCAGATGAGATGAAGATGAAAAATGAGAAGAGCCTTCTGTGTTTTTCCTCTTGACTATACCCGTTGGCTTGCTTTCCTCACCTCCGTTTCTCTTCTCGTGCACTAATTTGTTTAAGCTGAACAGCTAATCAGAGTGATTTCTATCACCGACGAGCTCCGCCACCGATTCACATGCTGAATTGGCCAAAAAAAAACACGAATAGACCAAAGCCGACGGCCCCAAACTGTCCGACCACCGACCGTCGTCTTGGTGTGTCAGGGCCTTAAGAGACTAGCGGTATGTCCTGAGTCTATTAACTTCTAATGGGAGAAGTGAACGTGAACACAGAGGATGACTGATTATTGAGACCTTTCTCCGACTCAACAACACACTCTCTTGAGATCTTGCAACTAACTTTCTAACTAGATAACTAATTTCCGTAATGGTAAATATGACTGTTATCTGTGTAAATATCTAGCAACTTGTCAACCTACATTTGTAAATATTTGAGTCATAGTTAAATAAGGTGGAGATTCTGGCTCTCTGTGAACTACTGTACACATCATTTCTAAACATATTCCCACGGTGATAATGATATTCTCAGTGTGACACCAGCTGATGTTTCTTGTTCTCACAAGTTTTCCCCTGTTTGGCTTCAACAGGAGCCCCTGTTCGCAGCCAGGGTAATCTACGACCTGCTCTTCTTCTTCATGGTCATCATCATTGTCCTCAACCTCATCTTTGGTGTCATCATCGACACGTTTGCTGACCTGAGGAGTGAGAAGCAGAAAAAGGAGGAAATCCTGAAGACAACATGTTTTATTTGCGGTGAGGAAATAAATGAAGATAATCATTTTTAAAATAGTTCTGAATGGTGATGCAAATCCAATTACTGTAAGACCGGTTAATGCTGTCTTAGTATTTTGTTTTTACCATTAAAGACATTCTGCTTCGTCAGCACTATGGTTCGTCAACATCAGGAGAATGTGACTCATGACCTTTGACACATATTTTTCCCATCATCACTGTATAGTAGTTGCACTGTCTACTAAGAATACGATAAGGCGGAAACACCTCGCCGTTCCACTCGAGTCGAAGCGATACTGCTGTGTAGCGTTAGTCGCACCGTACAATCAGCAGGTGTGAATGCCGAGGTTTGCGGATGATGATGAAATCGAGACGAATCAGACGAGTGGTCTGCTCTGATCCTGCTTTCGTATGAGTGTGTGACTGCAGCTCTGCATCAGGCCTCTGTGCAAAATGGGGGCTGTTTTTCTGGGTAGAACAGTATAAACAACCAAACGCCTCCTCTTCCCAGAATGAACGGTTAGTCATGGCAGGTGCTGCTGTGGAGGAGGAGTGTTTCTTCCTGTTGCCGTGTGGGTCTTGACCATGTCAGACTGTACACTCACTCAGACTCTGGCCTCATCCGTCTCTAAACAGTCACACATCTAATCAATCATTGGTCAGCGCTGGTCAGTCTTGCTGCCCTGTGTTGGGCAATACTATTAAAGGCTATTCCTCTTTTGCAAATGCAATGCAAGAATGTAAATAGATTGTAGGGATTTGGTGTGACAAACAACAACATTTTTAGCAGATCTCACCTGACCTGTTTTGTCTGCCCATTCCCTTGTGACCCTGTTTCCTCTTCTTTCTTCTTTTTTTCTTGTTTTAAGTCATCCTCATTGAGGTCACAAGGATGATGATGTCATGTTGCCACACAGCGTGTATTTCTTCACTCTTCCAAAGAAATGAGAGCATCGTGTTTATTTGACGTGTGTGTGGTTGTCTGCATGTGTGTGCGTGCGTTTGGGGTCGTATCCTTTCATTTTGTAGGTTTGGAGAGAGACAAGTTTGACAATAAGACGGTGACTTTCGAAGAACACATCAAAGTGGAGCACAACATGTGGCACTACTTGTTCTTCATCGTCCTGGTGAAGGTCAAGGACTCCACAGAGTACACCGGCCCGGAGAGCTATGTGGCGGAAATGATCCGGGTAAGGATGTACACGTGCATTTAGCTTTTTAACTGTTTAAGAGTCTTACAAACAATCACAACCTTCAAATCTACACTGCAGGGTCTATTATTATTATTATTATTATTATTATAGGGTCATGTTGGGAATAAATCAAATATACTTGTAGTGATCAAATCCTCAATTCTTCAAGCTCCTCTCCCTTTAAAATAAAGCTCTGTCCCACCTAGTTTGCTACTGCAGGAACAGTACACGCGCTACAGAGACGACACATTCAGAAGTACCGTGCAACGCTGTAACAGCTGCCGCTGTGGTCTTTACTGAGGTTAACCTTCACTCCTAAACAACACAGAAGGCGCCGTGACACCAGCGATCCGAGTTATATGGGTTTGGACAGAGTTCGTTACCGCAGCCTTTTCTGTTTCTCTGCGCCAGCGATGGGCAGTGTATGTTCTGTTGTTTTTTTTTTACCTCATCTGTCCCAGAGTCCCAGGACTGCACTATGTAATCCCTGCCTCCGTGACCTTGAATCCCTCCAAAGTATTATCACATCAGTCAGCTTTGTGAATGGAGAATTAGCATTCAGACAGAGTCCGCCATCGGCATAAAATGTGTTAATCCCCCGAAGCAGCCATGCCATGCTTTAATCATTAAACGGGTCTCAACAGACACAGGTCTCACCCTGCATATAACCTCATGATCAGACCTCATGGTTTATGTTAAACAGCAGCGTGAGGATATCTCTCTTTTTAAATTAACATTTAAAAATATATATAGTTATTGAACTATCAAAAAAACATTTAGAACTTTTTATTGCCTTATATTTCATATTTTTTTATATTATATTATTTATATCTATATATTATGATATGTGTATTCTACTCAGAAAGGGTTTATTTGTAGGTAAATTTTTTTCCATGTTGATTTCAAAAACAGAACGTCCAACATTGCAATTTAAACTGATATAAAAAAATTTAAATCATAAACTGGTGCGAGCTTTAGCAGAGGTTATATTACCATAAAAATATTGAAGTTTTTGTGTTTGACGTTACAAGAACGAAACAAGAGCAACGGATACACGCGCGCGCCCAATTTGACGAACTCTGTGGAAAACTTTTGAAAAATAAAAACCAAGAAAGACAATGGATTCTTCGATTGTTGCAGCATAGTCATAGCCTAAGAGCAATTAGAAAGCGTTTTTAACTGCCAAAGGAAAGCCCCTTCTTCCCCCTTCTTTTGAAGTGGTTGCTTCCTTGACGCACTTGTGCTGCTGTTGGTTTCTGACACAGTTTCTCATTAGATACCATTCAGCACACTTGGGTGCCTTCATGCCCTGATCTGCTGCGCTCAGTCTTGTGAGGAACCACCTGATTTTGGGATTAACCCCCATCCTCTCTCCAGTTAACCTTACACCCCACTGAGCCTAAATGAGTTTGTTAAGGTTAGCGTTCTGACCAGCAGGTTTAAGAGGGCAAGCTGGGCGGAGAAAGACCCCGATGACCCGTCAGCTGACCCAGTCATCCTTCACATTAACTCTCAGCTTCACAAGCAAGTGTTTGATGCCTCCAGGGTCTTGTTGCCTGAGAAGTCTACAATGTCTGTTTGTTTCTAAGATTATTCTTTTTTGGTTTTATTTGATAGTGATAGCAGAGATACAGACAGGACATGTATCGAAAGAGAGAGGGATGACATGCGACAGTTATTTATTTAATTTTGTAAATATTGAAAAACACAAAATGCATGCAAAAATACAACATACAATGTCTAAATAATTTAATTTAAAATTCATTAGGTGAGCAGACTTAGCAAAAATGTTCCCACTTTTCTTTGTACCATGGAGTAGTAGTAGTAGTAGTAGTAGTAGTAGTATTAGTAGTATTGGAATAGGCAAAAAAAACATCACAATCATATATTGTGTCTTTATGTATTTTGCCCTTCTTAATGAAAACGCTATCATGCTTTCTATCAAGACACATTTTTCTAATCTAATTAAGCAGTAACATTTGTGACTAACTTAATCCAGAGTTTGTGTTAGTAGGTCATACACTTTCTCTATTATTTCTCACATTTAAAGTTTACATACTGTGTTAAATTCTGTGGTTATATAGGTTGTATAGTTTTTGTTGTATTATACTTATTGAACTTGTATATATTTACACGCCATTTGTCCCACTCTATTTGTAGCATGGCGTTGAGTAATGATTATAAAACCACGCAAAGGTTCACACAGCATAATAAATGTAGAAATCAAACCAACTGCAAAACACTATAAAAATAATTTTGGGAGAATGATTTAAAGGAAGGGTTGGTAATGTTGCTCAAATAAATTTTTTGACAAGTTAGTCTGACATAGTACCAATGGATTCTTTAGGTTTTCTAGTTTCATATGATACCAGTATCGTCTCTTTAGCTTTAAAACTGAGCCCGCTACAACCTAAAAATCGCAACTTGTGCATTAATGCATTAAAGAAATGAATGCCGTTAAAATGAATTGGCTTTAACGCGTTATTATCACGTTAACTTTGACAGCCCTAATTTTTTGTTATATCATTATCTTCCACAAGCCTCTACAAAAGCCATGTTCGTTGTTAACATTCATAAATGTTAATTTTGGGGGGTGGCTTTGGAGGGAAGCCTAAAGGGACGGCTGTCAGTTTTGCCAACTTTCTCACTAGATTTAAGGACTTTAGCAGCTCGTGCTGTTAGATACTTTCATCGGAAAAGAGTTGGCAACAGTGGAATGGGTTCATCGGTTTCCTAATTTTTAAAATCTCGTGTACTCTTGCTAGTTTCTCAAGATTACCAACCCTACCTTTAATATTTGTATTGTGTCCAACTGAATTATCGGTTATATGCCCCTATCATTGTTAGATCTTTATGCAGTCTGCTACAGATTTTTCCCACACTATTTATAGAACATGATTTGTATAGGCCCGATTCCTTCGATCTGAACTGCGTCTTGCGTGTTTCGATTCATTTGATGCTGCAGTAATGTGGAAGAAGCGACAGGACAGAAGGGGGTGTATAGAAGCCAGATCACTCTGACAATGACTGGGACTGACGTCAATGGTGGAGGGCTCTGAGAGAAGTGTCACATCTAAGGTGTAAAAAAGATGATGCTTGGCTCACACTCGTTGCCCTCATTCTTAATGCGTTCAACACTGCAGGATGCCCCGGCTCCGCGAGCTGATTTGAAACATCCGCAGCCACAAACATTCAAAACAGCAAAATATGCTGAAACCATATCTGTCTGTGTCTGTTTGGATCGGATGTGCGATATTTTTTCTGGCATTTATTTGCATATTTGTTGACTGAGTGGGCTGTCAGCTCGTCAGGTGGCTTGTGGCATGACTGTGACGTTTTCTGTTGCTGTTTTAACCACACAGCATCCTGTTTCTCTCTCTCATGGCCGTGCGGTTTTAATAATGAAAAATGTACTTCCGTCATTTCCATTGAACCAGCGTGATGTCGAGTTTTAAGTCGTGGCTACGCTTCTCGGTTTACTGGAAGTGCTTTCATTTGTAAACACTGGGGATGGAAAGAGGGGCCGGGCTGCTGGAGGCGATGTCGTCAAACAAACACACGTGTGCCTTTTGGCCGGCAGGCAGGATCCAAAATGGGGAAATTACCACTGTCATGAGTTCGTACTTTTTTTTTTAGCATCATATGAGCAGAACTGAGTGTGGGAAAAAAATGCATGAGATCTGTAATTATTTATTCTCAAACAGACGGACTTGTTAGATGAATTAAAGCGCTGTAATGATAGAACACTACATCTTCTTACTTCATTTCAGATATAATACATATTGCAAGGAATATAAATATGCATTTATTAGAGTAAGTAAGTTTATTGAGAAAAGCCAGAGCTGTGTGCAGATATAAGAAGTGTACGTGTGTTGGGGGGAGGGGAAGGCGGGGGGGCAGGTGAACTAGGTAAACACTGTCGCGTTCAGGAAGTGGAACTTGCTCACAGCAGTCCTTTCCTCCTCTCAGAATGACTGTGTGCTGCTCATTATCTTACTGTTGTGTGATTCCCCTCCTGCTGCTGTCTGACCCAGGACTGGTTTGTGGTTCTGTCGGCCACCTCACTCGCCCCCCTACGCCTCCAAATCAACCAGTGAAACCTACGGGACTTTTTCCAAACCAGTTCTTCTGCACCGCTCTGTTTCTAGACGGTGACCTCAGCGGCTACGCAGCATCCTTTGCCGTTTTCATTCATGCTGCATTAGGACTAATGGTTGTGCTGATTTAAGGGACACACAATAGCGACGTGGCATGGGAACATGAAACATAAATTCATGCGTTCCCATGACCGTGGCTTATTGGGGAAGCAGGTTCAGACAGCACACAATAACGTTGGCATGTGGTGGTCGAGTGCCGGAGGAGAGGGAAGCGTGAAAGAATGCAGCCGAGTGGCCCTCAGTTTGAACTCAGCAACCCCTGAGGAGGTAGCTGCTGGGTTGCCTCTGTCAGTTTTGCATGCTCTCATACGGCGGTTACAGCTGATAACGCCGTCATGACCAGCGGTGCCGTTGCGGAAGCGTAGCGCCCACACTCCCGTTTTCCCCCCAGGTTAACACTCTTACCTCTGTGGGTTTGCAGCGTTAGCTGCAAGCCACCCGCTCAGTCGTCGCCATGTTAAGAGCCTTGCAAAGGCAATAGAAATGCTCCCAACCTCGCATTTAGCATCTTTAAAAAAAAAAATAAACATTTTAATCCTTAAGATTTCAGTCCTGGTTGATTTGGAGACACCCGTGATTACAGCAAGTGCGGGTAACACTACAGTTCCCAGAATTCTGGGGGCAGTAAACAGTCGTTGAGACGCTTTTTTGATAAACGACAACACCAACCTTCTGTGACAAATCCGTTGTGTTTCCTGTGACTGAGTCACAATAAAATCCACCCTTAGTTTCATCCATTGAATGCAGTGAGAAATGTTGGGTTTGCATTAGCAGTGACTTCATACAGCTCTGATACAGCAGTTAACAGTGAGGCAGATATCAATGATTACATGTAAACATCGCTTCTTTTGAATCCCTCGTACATGTGAAGGAAATTTGAACCCAGTGCAGGAATGTCGGACTATACTATATAGACTATAAAGAGACACAATTACTGAATGTAAATACATTAAATGGCTATTGCTGAAAAAAATTTCAACCATATACAGTCAAAGTTAAAGTGTTTATTGTCATGTTCACAGTTAAAAACAAGTTTCCCCGTACAATGAAATTTGTATGTATAAGAAATAAATACAAGAAAATACACAAAGAAAGAAAGAACAATATGCAATAAAATAGATAGAGAAGAAAGCTATATTTACAATGTACAATAGAAAAATAGAGCAGTATCTGTGCTAAATGTGCATATACAGTCTCAAAAACAGGCTATGATTTTATGGAAATCTTAAGGATTATAACTTTAACAGACTTTTTTCGTTGTTTTTGTATAAAACACATTAAAATTCCAACCAGTAATGAAATCTTTTTAAATAATCCCACACCTCTGACTATGTAAAATTGCCTTTTTGTTCTCAAAACAAACCATCAGGCCATATTGAAATGATTTGTGCTCATAGTATGCCAAACTTCAACACCTTCAGTCAGGATTCGCTGGCAGTTAATCGCTCCTTCAGTTCTGACTTTGCAACAGTTACTTCAGAGTTCTGAAAGAACTGATAAAATCTACGTATTTAACCTGGATACTTCTCGGTTGCTGCTGACACCAGTGTGCCGGTAGTACTTATCAGAGGTGTCAGTCATGCCAGGAGATATTGTACAGTAACAACTTTATTACAGTTCTCGTCTGTGGCTCTCAGGAGCATTCAGGAGCCGCGCGTTTATTTCAGCGCTGCATGTGAGGCGATGCGTGTATTATAAAATGAGGAAGTTTCTTTCTCCATCTTAGTTTACAGCTTTTTGTAAGTTTTGTTGTGTGTATGGCAAGACTGGTGACGGAAACATCTCACCGATAAGTGAACTGCCTGTTCCGAGTAGTTTCAAGAATGCCCTCATATCCCATGTGATTGTAATATGGAAAGTCCCTCAAGATTAGTTTGAGTCCGCTTTTAGAGCAGGCTTCAAATCACTGCACGCAGCCAAAGAGACAAAGCAGAGGGCCTACAGTGAAAAACATTAATCAAATAAGGCTTGACATTTGTTCACACTTTTTTCCCATTTATGTTGTAATGTGTGAGGCATATACTGAAAGATAAAAATTACATCAAGATAAGATAAGATAAGATAAGATAAACCTTTATTAATCCCCGGAGGGAAATTCGGGTGTCAAAGCAGCAACATCAGCAAACAGAGTGAAACACAGGAGAGGTTCAGGTATATACAAAAATAATAAAAACAATAAATAGAGATAAAAGATACAGAGTGAATGGGTTAACATAGTGTGTACAGTCCGTCATTAAATAAATGTAGTATGTACAATAAACACATATAATATTTACAGATGTAATGTCTATAAAGTGGTATATAGGATGTAAAGTGTAAGTATATAGTAAAGTAAGTGTAAAAGTAAAGTGAAGATAGTGCATGTTTAAAGTTCTTAAAGTTCTCATATCGGTTTATTTGCAAAATTAAAATTACATGAACTAAATTTCTAAATTAAATTTAGAAAGAACAATAATCACTTCTTAGAAAATTGCAAAACGTACAGCAAATTTAAGAAAGTATCATAAAGACTGCGATTCGGGCTGTTCAAAGTTAACAGGATAACAACGCGTTAACGCAAATTCTTTTTAACGCCACTAATTTCTTTAACGCAATTTGCAAAAAAAATTAGGTTGTAGCGGGCTCAGTTTTAATAGAGTAAAGATACTGGCGTCATATAAAACTAGGAAAAACCTAAGGAATCCATTGGTATCAAACATGTCATACTAGCTTGTCGCGAAGGAGATTAATTAACGCTCCAAATATGTGCTAAATTTTGGCAAAGAAAAACTGGCTTGGCCATTTTCAAAGGGGTCCTTTGACCTCTGACCTCAAGATATGTGAATGAAAATGGGTTCTATGGGTACCCACGAGTCTCCCCTTTACAGACATGCCCACTTTATGATAATCACATGCAGTTTGGGTCAAGTCATAGTCAAGCCAGCACACTGACACACTGACAGCTGTTGTTGCCTGTTGGGCTGCAGTTTGCCATGTTATGATTTGAGCATGTTTTTTATATTAAATGCAGTACCTGTGAGGGTTCCTGGACAATATTTGTCATTGTTTTGTGTTGTTAATTGATTTCCAATAATAAATATATACATACATTTGCATAAGGCAGTATATTTCATCCACTCCCATGTTAATAAGAGTATTAAATACTTGACAAATCTCCCTTTAGGTACATTTTGAACAGATAAAAAATGTGTGATTAATTGTGATTAAATATTTAAATTGATTGACAGCCCTAATTGTGAAGTTCCATAGTGTTGCTGTACTGGCCATAACCATCTGTGACGATTTGTGTTTACCAGGACCACAACTTGGACTGGTTCCCCCGGATGCGGGCCATGTCGCTGGTCAGCAGCGATGCAGACGGGGAGCAGAACGAGATCAGAAGCCTGCAGGAGAAACTGGAGTCCACCATGAAACTGGTGTCCAACCTGTCGGGCCAGCTGACGGAGCTCAAAGAGCAGGTCGGTTAAACTAAAGTCACAAAGACTATGGTGTCTCTCGACTTCATCGTGGGGAAAAACATGATGAGTGAGTGACGAGCGACAGCAGACTGTTGCTCGAGGTTTGTTTGTTTGCCGCTCTTTGCCCTTTAGATGCAGAGCTTACTAAATGCAAAAGGTGGTGAGTCATAATTCACAGCACAGCTCGGGAGGCTCTCAACCTGATTTTATCTGATTCGTTTTTATTGGTTGTCTTTTTATCCATTGATTGATTAACTGGATAAAACCCTTTCTCAATGTTTAGAAGAGCACAGAATTAAGAGAGTGATTTCCTTAAAAAATAATTGCTTTTCATTAGACTGGTTAGAGAATATGGGAACAATTTTTTGCAATAAATAAACACTTAGAGACTCGAGTGCTTCCAGGTTTTAAATTGCACAATTGCTGCAATCCCCCGCTTCCGAGTAAACAGAATAGTAAAAATGTCTCTTACCCTTGAAATGAGAACTATCTGTGAGGAAGTGAATGTTACCGAGACATTTTGACCCAGACAGGGGGAAATGATTATTGTGTTGCTGCAAGCTGTGAAGGGCACAGCAGCATCGGTCACATTTCAGCCCAAGCTGAACATGTGTTAGGCCTGTTTTGACTTATTTTATTTACAAACAATTCAAACAGTATGATTGTGCAGATGTGTAAAAGGCTTTTTTTCATTCAGAGCGGAGCACAAACAGGAAAATAGTGCTGCAAGCGTTCTCAGTAAAATTGGCTTAATTAGAAAATGATAGTGTTAAAAAAAAAAAAAAAAAAAAAAGGCCAGCATTCTACTGCTAACTGAGTTTAGGCTGTCCAATTGATGTGTTTTAGTGATATTTTCCTCTCAACACAGCCTCCTCTACGCAGAATTATTTCTCTTGGAACACTCATTACAAGACCACTCTGTCTTCTCACTCTTAATATTGTTGCGTTTCAGTGTCGAGGTGCAAATCGCTCCCTTATGTTAAATAAAGTCAATTCTTAGCAGAAAGGCTGTTCTTGTTCCCCGCTGGTATAAAGGTTAGCACCTGTGTTATGACTCATGTGTTTTGCTTGATCTTTGAAATTTCTTTTGACTGGGTTTCAGTATTAGTTGTTTGTATTGTGCTGCTTTCGTCAGAGGACATGTGCATGACGAGGCCGGCAGGATTTCAAAAGAATCCGTTTCACATCAGCAGTGTGCAGAGTTTGTGCAGCATTCGTTAGTTTCTGTAAAGTGATCGATGAAGATGAAGGATGCCAGCGTATATTCCATAGACGAAGGAAGCGCGTGCCAACAAAAGGTACAGAATTATTTTTTTATTATCTGTCTTTTCTGTGCTCTTCAGATGACAGAACAGAGGAAGCAGAAGCAGCGGATCGGCCTGCTGGGACACCCTCAGCACATGAACGCCAACCCCCAGCAGCCTGCATAAGAAGGTCAAGTAACACGGCCCTGAGATTGCACATCATGTCTAACTGCACTGAGTGTAATTTATAACAGTAGGGAACCACTGTAACATAGGTAGTCATAAGGCGATGTGTAGCTCTACCCCCACGCATGTGTTGCTCCGGTAACACTCACCCGCCTCGCTCTGTTCAGTCCAGTTGGAATTGGTGCCAAATGTTTTCTATGTAGAAATAAATTGGATTTCTCAACACATGGCCTTTACTGGTTGAACTTGAAATATAGATGACTGGACAGGAGGAATTAGTCCCATTTGTTTTTTGTTTTTTGTTTTTTATTTTAATGTTTTCTATTTATATTTCTGGCATAACAAGCAGTATTAAATGTCTTATTTTTGTATGTCGTGCAATATATTAACTTAAATATGCAACCTCATTGGTGCGTGGATTTAAGTTCCATCAGTCATGTCTTATTTAATTTAAAAGCGTGGGCCAATTTTTTTTTTTTTGTACTTTTCTTGTCTCTGGATAAAATAGGGAGTAGTTGTCTTTACTTACGCAAATATAGAGATGATATTTAATAAGCTCCTCAATTATTTTTTCTTTTATTTCTTGAAAATGTGCGTACTTCTTGAGTGCCAACTGCGCTCAATAGAGATAGTATATTGTGTGAGAGCAATATATATATAGTTTTCTTTCACCTAAATGTCATATCTCACTGCTAACTTATTTTATGATAAATTTGCTTTCTTATTTAATTTGTTTCTAAAGGACATTTAGAAGGTTTGACTTGTCAGTCGGATATACTGTGTAATTTATTCGGTATCACTCATGCTATTACAATTTGCTCAGGAGTCTTTTACTGTAATTAACATCATTAGCGTAATTTCCTGTTTTTGCAGCAAACATGTTCCATTTGTGCCTGTTTTCGTCTTTGTTTTAAAGTCCGACACATGTTTGCTGCTCGTGCAGAGTCACTAACTTTTATGTTAATTTTCACTAAAAAATGTTCTAGTTGGTTTTCATGCTTTTAGGATGATCTCTTTTTTGGACTACTATGTGTACATAAAGTTTGTTGCTTTGCTTTTGTATAGAAAAATTGTAATTCATGAATGTTAGGATTAACTAAAAAATCTTAAGCACTGTCAATTTGTATATTAAAGTAGAATTATTTATTAAAATTGATGTAATTATCCTTTCCTTCATATTGCATTTGTTTATTGTTGAGGTGATTTTATAGTATTATTATTATTATAAATTATCCATATAAAGTAAAACATTTATTTTGTAATGTTCAACAATCTGGTTGCCTGGAAGTGTATTTATACACACTCATACATTATCACCCAAATCAAATTGAAGGATCCAATATGCACACTGTACTGTAAGTGACGTTTTTGTCATTATAAATGCCACCTATTGACAATATACAATACACGAGTCAAATACAGGAATTTCAGCCAGTGTTTTCCAGTTCAGAAATTAAACTAGACCACATCCTGAATTAATCTGTTTGCTTTCAGAGAAACTACACTCTGTCAGCTGGAAAACATGCGTCTCTGAAACCAGCAAGTGTCGGCAGTACGAGTGGAATGTGTGTAATCGGGTGGATTTAATATTGCTTATATCCTCATTAATCAGGGGCTTTCTTGAAAAGATTCTCTGCGTGCCAAGTATTTATCGAGCTCTACCAACAAGTCCAGATGAGCTTTCAATCTCATACCATGTGTCCAGCAAAACAAATGATGCCTTGTAAATGTCCTCATTTATCTTCATACTCAGAGTCAAGACACCGGTTTGTGTTGAGTCAAACTAAACTGAGGTAATAGTACACCTATGCTGCTAAGTGTGTCACCAAAGATCAGGGGCCAGTTGCATAACGAATAGAGCTAATTTACCTGTTGCATAAAGGTAAATTGTACCTTAATGTACAAAGGTAATGTAAGACTGACTTACATCATAGCCTGTCCCACAATACATGATGGGTGAAATAAGACACTTCATACCAAAATGGTGGATACAACAGCAGCAACAACACACCAGGTATTGTATGGGAGAAAATAGCAGAATAAAGGTCAGCAGCATAAATCCAACAGTTGTTAGAGCCGTTAAAGATGTTCAGAAACATTTCAAGAATACGATACACAAATTTGAATTTAAAGTTATTAAACGGTTGAAATAGTGAGCTAAAATGTAGCTGGCTGAAAGTAACATGTAAACAGTTGAAATATTTAGTTAAAGGCCTAAAGTTCAAGGTAACTCCAGGTAAATCAAGCTAACCCATACTTCTGGCTAACCTTTAAATAACTGATTCAACAGTTATTTATTACTTTTAGCTGTTTTTTTAGCTAAATATTTTGATTATTGATTACTTTTAATTAACCTTTAGCTAACTATTTTTACTATTTACTCATTACTTGTAGCTATTTTTTAGCTAACTGTTTAAACTGTTTATCAATTGCTTTTAATTAACCTTTAGCTAACTATTTTAACTGTTTATTGTTTATTTTTTAGCTAAACTGATTCAACAGTTTATCTATTTTATGATCTTTTTATCTATGTAGTGTCTTTGAGTTTTTAGAAAAGCGCTATATAAATAAAATGTATTATTATTATTACTTTTAGCTAACTGTTTCAACTGTTTACCCATTACATTTAGCTATTTTTAGCTAAATATTTTAAGTATTTATTGATTACGTTCTTACTTTTAGCAAACCTTTAGGTCACTATTTCAACTGTTTATCCATTAATTTTAGCTATATATATGTATATACATATGTATATATGTATATATATATATATATACATATATACATATATAAATAGACCTATGGGTAAAACCTATGGGTAAAATTACAAGTTTTTATACATATATTTATATAAATATATATTTGTTTATATATATATATAAATATATATTTATATTTATATATATATATAAATATATACTTATATTCATAAAGACATGGGAACAGCAATATACCCCTTATTGACATAATTGTGTTTTTTTTTCCACATAACAACAAAAGCAGAAAGATTTGTCACAGCTGTTTCATTTCCTTCAGGGTCTTATCAGGATTTAGAGTTAACAGAGGCCCCCCTGTATCTCTCCCTCGTTTCCGGACTAACTCGCTTTGTTTTGGCACGGTTTCTATCTCTATCTCTATTTCTGTCTCTGGCTGCTGGCTGCTTCCTTCGGGACGGTCGGCGGAAGGAGCCGAGCGACCACTCGGGCATTCTCGGGTACCTGACGTCACCGGGCAGGGATGTGCCGGCCATGAGGAGCTCAACGTGACAGCCGCGCTGGTGCGCACAGGCGGGTTTAATACTATCATTACCGCAGCCAGCCAGCCTGCCGGTCCCGAAAAAAAGAAAACAAACCAACGACAGTGTCATCATGCTGCAGGTGCACGTGCCACATAGCGAGCGGGTACAGTATGAAATTACAGGGCGTCAAGTCAGTACACATGACACATGACACATGCCAGGATACAAAATGTGCAAAACAGAAGTGATGGTTGGCCTCAATGAAACTCTGAAATGTATTCGAGGACACCATAAATATAGGCGGGCTTATTATTGTTTATATAAATAAATAAATAAAAACAATAATAAATAATATACAAACAATAATAATATTAATTAAAATATAATAATCATCTATATAATTTTAAAAAGTGTCAAAGCTATTTTAAGTCCTCAGTGTTTATAACATATTGGAAATATTCTAAGATTATTATTGTTATTATCGTATGGGATAGTTGTTCTGTATACTATCATAATAAAAACAACTTATATATTAGTCTACTATAGGAACAGTCTGTCACATAGGATTGACTTTATTGTGACCTTATCACACTTTTTCAAATATATATACATATACATTCAAATATACATGTGTGTATATATATATATAATTTATTTGTATTTTATTTATCTATTATTATTATTATTACTATTATTGTCTATATGTCACTCCAGAGACTACAGTGTTTTCAGTAATATATATATATATACTGTATATATACAACTTATATCGACTATATATAATATATATAAAAAAATATAAATTATTTTATTTTATTTATTTTTATTTTATTTATCTTTTATTATTATTATTATTACTATTATTGTCGTAGTCTCACGTCATTCCAGACACTACAATGTTTTCAGTAATTAGTGTTACTATATATATTTACATGTGTATATATACAACTTATTTCAACTATATATAATATATAAATATAAATTTATAAATAATTTTATTTATTTGTATTTTTATTTTATTCAGTAATTATTGTTACAAGATAATATAATAAAGGCTTCCATATTTTCAGTTTAAGAACTAATATTTCTCAACAGTCGTCGAGGGAACTGTTGCTCTACTTTGTGTCTTTGTAAACACGCTCAGCCCTCTGAACACGGTTTACCCGAACAGCAGGAGCATGGTGGTACACGAGACCGAGCCCAGTGGAGGAGTACTACAGAAGAGGGTTGTACTCCAGCAGCAGCAGCCAGCAGCAGCAGCAGGAGGAGGAGGAGGAGGAGGAGGAGGAGGTGCGTGTGGTGGAGTTGAAAGCACCGTCCAACACGTGAGGCTCATGTGACGGTGTCGAGTCTGTGTCTCCAGCCGAGAGAGAGACGTGCCTGCAGTCACAGGGTTTATTTAACACGTAGTCAAAACCCACCCAGCTCTCTCACACATCGAGCCAGGCGTGGAAACCTCCTCAGACAGACATACTACCGAGTCCGGACCTCAGGGTGACAACACAACACAGAGCAGCGCACCACAACTGCAGCTCTCACACACTGGAGAACAGGACATATACTTTTTTTCTTCCTTTATTTCTCATAGGATTTATTTTTTCTCATTTTTCAAAGTGCGACTTTTGGAGAGATTTGGATCGATTTGAAGGCTTTTTTTAAAAGTAATTTCTCAAGCAATATGGAGAGGATTACCAGCGCGCAACCACCTCCCTGTGTGCCAAAACACCCATCACTGGATATAGCTGACATGCAAGGGTAAGAGGAACATTTTATATTTTATTTTATTGTATTCTGTTCTATCCTGTTATATGAAAACACTTATTACTTACCAAACTAAACTAATTTGCAAGGGTATAAGGAACATTTTATATTTTATTTTATTGTATTCT
The DNA here is from genome assembly GCF_043250625.1 of Sebastes fasciatus. Lineage (NCBI taxonomy): Eukaryota > Metazoa > Chordata > Actinopteri > Perciformes > Sebastidae > Sebastes > Sebastes fasciatus. The sequence goes on from NC_133795.1 coordinate 6,097,613, forward strand.
GTTCTATCCTGTTATGTGAAACACTTAAGTTTGTTACTTACCAAACTAAACTGATTTTATTTTATTTTATTCTGTTCTATCCTGTTATGTGAAACACTTAAGTTTGTTACTTACCAAACTAAACAAATTTTCTTTTGTCTCCATAGAATGGATTTTGTACCCATGTATGTGTACAAACCCAGAAGAGGCATGAAGCGTGGAGATGAGAGCAAGGTAAATATAAGTTTAGAAATGCATAATATTCCTGCCTTTTATTCAATTCAATTCAATTCAATTCAATTTATTTTTATATAGCGTCAAATCATAACTGAAGTTTTAAAGTGAATTGCCTGGATTTAACTCATTTCAACCCCTCTCCAGGAGACATACAAGTTGCCCCACCGACTGATCGAGAAGAAAAGACGCGACAGAATCAACGAATGCATTGCCCAGCTGAAGGATTTGTTGCCAGAACATCTTAAGCTGACAGTGAGTGTTATCTTCTACATATGGCATGTCTGCTAACAGCCAGGGAATCTGACACGCCACATGCTTCTGCTGAGCGGCTTGTTTGCTCCAGCCTTTTGGATTCAGTTTTTTGGAGTCTAAAAAAACACAAATCAAAGTTTTGCATTTTTTTAAGAGAAGAGTAGAGATGATCAAACATTATTTTTTTTTCTTTACAATTTTGTAATTTTTTAGATTTTATTGTCTAAATTCTAACAATATTTTAATTTGTTGTTGATAATTTTTGTGTGTGTGGATTTGCATGACTTCCCGCGTGTTTGATGCTTGTCCTCTGTTCGGCTGCTGTTACATAAGAAAGATCAACATGCTTATCGAAGGTCTTCCTGTTTTAGACGCTGGGTCACTTGGAGAAAGCCGTGGTGCTGGAACTCACTCTCAAGCATGTGAAAGCCCTGAGCGGCATCCTTGAGCAGCAACAGCAGAAAATTATCGCGCTCCAGAACAACCTGCAAATCGGTGAGTTTGATGCCCTGAGTTTGTTGTTGTGTACGTAGAACACAACAGATGTTATTCAGCAACAGTGTGTTGCATCTATCAGAACTACTTCAGGGAAAAAAAGGATTATTTTTAACCTTGCGGTTTCTAATCAACCAGGTGATCATGGAGGCGACAGTGCAGAGAGCAGTGAGGAGATGTTCCGCTCCGGCTTCCACTTGTGTGCAAAAGAGGTCCTCCACTATCTGGCCAGCCAAGAAAGCAGCAGGGACTTGACTCCTTCACACGTCATCAGCCACATCCAAAAGGTAGCAGCTGAAGTCCTGCATCACGAGAGCAGCCTGCACCCAGACGAGTCCGTCCCCAGAGCTTCAGAGAAACAGAAGAAACCCGCCGGAGAGCCCCAGAGGGCGTCCGAGGGCTCTGCCAAGAACTGCGTCCCCGTCATTCAAAGGACTTACCCCCATGTGACAGGGGAGCAGAGCGGCAGCGACACAGACACTGACAGCGGATACGGGGGAGAGCATGAAAAGCGTGACCCCAAAGCCCAGTGGTCAGAGAGCTATGCAAAGGAGGAGGAGCGCAGGCAAGCCGCGTCCGAGACGGCGGTCGGTGCCATCAAGCAGGAGGGCGACGAGCCTCGGGCCAAGAAGGCGAGGTCCGAGTCCCCAGAGGACGAGATGATGTCCGGTCACCCGGCAGGAGGCCCCGGCGGCTACATGGGCTTCTCCCCAAACCAGCCGTTCTGTCTCCCCTTCTACCTCGTCCCGCCTGCAGCAGTGGCAGCAGCAGCCTATCTGCCCATGCTGGAGAAATGCTGGTACCCCGGGGGCATGCCGGTCATGTACCCGGGCATGAGCGGCTCTGCCCCAGCCACGCCTCCCACGTCTCTGGTGATGTCCCCAAGGGCAGGGTCTCCAGCATCCTACCAGAACCACATGGACTCCTCCGTTCTCCACAAAGCTTTAAAGCAGGTCTCCCCGTTGAACTTGGAAACCAAAGACTGAACTCAACGTGTTTCTGTTGGAATCTCGCCCTCTGAATGTTGACGGGGTTGAAAAGAGGGTAAACACAAACGCACTGGTATCCCTTCAAAGCGCAGCCGTTGTTTGGCCCATTTGACCCCCAGCAAAGACCCCAAAAGGTCACCGTCGTCCATCGCCAGCTCCTCACACACTGAAACAGGACTTTTAGGGGCAACCTGGAGCGCCCACGTGAAGGCTCATAGATCACCTGTTGCATGGAAACACTGTGAAGATGATAAAGACAATGCAAGAGATTGCAAGTTTTCTTTTCTAGTTTGTCTTCTCTGCACTCAGTGTTGAATGTCAGAGGTTAACACAGAATGTAAGGCCCCCTGAAAAAAACCTATTTGGACCTACTTTTTGCACAAAACACCACTCTTTAATGAATGTAAAGTTTGAACAAAAGCCCCTTGTAGATGCTGCTTGAACTACCTGCTGTAGATCTGTGAATGGAAGATCTACCTACAGTGTTTGTCGCTCCTGTAACTGCAACAAACCACTGTTTAGACTAGTTACCAAAAAAACAAATTGTGACGAGAGGCGTCACAAAAGACATTTTGCTCCTTTGATCCTTCAATTACCTTGCAGCTAAATGAACAGTGTTCACGGCGTTCAAAGAATTCAGGGTGTTGTCATTGTACAAGGTGTGTCACTCACACATGTCTGTTTGAAAATGGTCATACGCGCTTTTACGTTTTTTTGATTTGTGACTCATGACTATTTGTGCATCTAGATGGAGTCCCTGTGAAGTGATGTCTCGTAATTCATTTTGTTTATACTACTCGTACATCTCTATTTTTGATACGTGACCCGCTGAGTGTATTCGCATCGCTACCGGAAGACGGATGAGGTAGTCATTCGCTGTACGCCAAGAGGACGTGTACAGTATATAGCATTGTGCTCAACCAGATTTGCATCTTGCCCACAAATTCCCAGTCAAGTTAAGGCCTGATCTTAGCTCATGCTGTTGCCTTTTTACTCGTGTAACGCAGACACAACGACGGCAGGTGTTTCAATGTATTTCGCTTTAAATGTTGTGTCTGTGGCAAAGAGAGTGAATGTAAAGTTCAAGACAAAAATAATAGTTTTGTATAGAAAGAGGTACTTGGGATTTTTATTTTGAAATGTAACAAAAAGGTTGTTTGTTGTACATATTTTGTATATAAAGTATTATTGATATATATTAAAATATTAATAAAAGCTTTTTTTTCCCTCCCGTGGAATTTTGTGTTTCACTGCCTGACGGCTTAAACGTGTTGCAGCCAGACAAGCCGACAGCTCCTCATAACAACACATACTTACATAACACTTACATAACCCATAACGCAGCACAGCCTCTGTAAATCAATAGCATGTCTTAGATTACAGGCTGTAAACATTTCAAAGCATTTCCCAGAAGTTATCTGAAGGCTGTTGATTTTATTTTACATATAAATCTATTTTGCACTTTAACAGTGCAACTTTTAGCTCATCACAATTTGGATGCTCATGGACAAGATTTTGCTTATTATATACTGTCATGAATATTATACACTAATACAAACTTATAATGCAATCTCAAACATTAGTTTTGAAACTAGAGATAACTTTTTGGTTTTCTGTAAAAATGTAGACATAAACTACAAATTCACTGAATTATCTGAGTATTACTTTTGTGTAGTATTTTCTCTCCCATACTGTTCATATAGACTACCGTATGGCACCGTAACAATACTGAAAGTGTGCTGAGTAGGAGCAGAAAATGCATCTGGCAAATTGACACCCCTGTGGATGGAAACAGTTCTTGAGGTCGTGGGAGAAAAGACTTTATGTTTTTTTAATTTACTTTCATATTTAATAATATGGAATAGCAGTCTCCAGCAGCCGTGTTTGGGTGCTGTTTCCTGGGTGGTAACTCTGCTGTAGTTGTTGTAGTAATAGTGAAAATGAAAAATGCTCACCACCCACCATGCCTCCCTGAGAAATGTGGAAATGCCTGTTTTCCTTTCTCTTGTAATCAAAACAATATTTTGTAATTTGGCAGATCAGTGAAATAATTTCAACTAAGTATTTTGAGATCCAAAAATGCAGTACTGGCGCCACCTTGTGGAATTAGTGCTCCATACTGCACCAGCTGCCATTTTCACAACCAAGGTATTAATCTTTGTTAGACCCCCAAACTGATATGATGCTGCCTTTAGGAACCCAACTGAGAGTATGTCAATAACAGTTAGTAGAAGTATACAGTTTAACTGTGAAATCCCTCATTCAAATAACATGCTCGTCATTTTGTCCTGTGTTTTAGAAACTGTAGAGTTTGGGGAGCGTGCAGACTCCAGAGTCTAACAATTCCAATAAGGTCGTGGTACACCTCGTAATGCAACCCCTGGAAAACAGATAACGAACTCGCTGACAGGCTGCTATTAAAATGCTCCTTTAGTTCAGTGTCTTTGGTGTTTGGTGAGCTCAGTGACGACACCATACCTAAGTACACTCAGTGTCTCTGTAATCACATGCAGTGACAACCAAAGTCTCGTAGGACTAAACTGTATGTAGAATGTACATAATGCTCCATTAAACTAATCAAGAGGTAAGATAACTGATGAAACTGACCCAGATGTTGCACCGTTTCTCAAACTTTAATTAAAATGAAGAGAACTCCAGTAACATTTAGAGTTAAACCAGCTGTCTACATATTAATTTTTTTCAACACATCATGTGATTATATTTACAACAAATTCCATAATGTATTATTATTGTATACGTGGCAATAAAGGTTATGATATACAGTATTTGGGGGGTGATTTCATCCCCTCAGCTGGGATATGATCAACAAACCCTGACCAAATGATATGCATCAATCTTTAAAGTTGTTTTGTGCACTGAGCCGACATTCATGGCTGTAAATGACGTGTCTACTAGTTTCAAATACCAGCGTTAAGAATGAGGAGAAGAAATGAAACCTGGCCGACCCTCAATACAAACCTAAATTTTCATTTTTCACGCTTGGATGGCGAGCATTTCTGTCGTGTAAACTGCTCAGAAACCCCCTTATTGTCGATCTACCTAAGACAGCCATCCATCCTCTGAATGCTCTAGGTCTGTAGTTTGTGGCTGTAAAGTTTCATGAGGCTGTGATTATCCTAGAGGTCACCACAGGTCATTTTATACACTAAGGTCAAATATCAAAAAAGTGGTCTCACTACATTGAAATGTCTCCTATGGGGACTAACATCATCACACATGAATACAGCTGAGCTCATTGGATCCACAAGAGTCTCAGCTTTACAGTGATACACAATTATATAATAAATTATAATATGTAATTCCAAGACTGTTTAGGGACCCCAGTATGCAGAAATATTCAAATACATAATTTTTAGAATAGGCGAAAATAACACTTTTATACTGCATGAAGAAACCTGTATGTGATTATCATAAAGTGGGCATGTCTGTAAAGGGGAGACTCGTGGGTACCCATACAACCCATTTTCATTCACATATCTTGAGGTCAGAGGTCAAGGGATGACCATGCCAGTTTTTCCTCCCTAAAATTTAGCCCAACTTTGGAGTTTTTCTAGTTTCACATGATATCTATGGGGTGGCTGTGGCTCAGAGGGAAGAGCAGGTTGTCCACCAATCGGAAGGTCGGTGGTTCGATTCCCAGCTCACATCCGGGTCACATGTCAATGTGTCCTTGAGCAAGGAGCAAGACACTTGATCCCAAATTGCTCCCGAAGGCAAAGCCATCAGTGTGTGAATGAGTATTTAGATTAGATCCTGATGGAAAAATGTGGCACCTTAGCATGGCAGCCGCTGTCATCAGTGTATGAATGTGTGTATGAAAGGGTGAATGCTGACATGTAGTGTAAAGCGCTTTGAGTCTAGAAGTCTAGAAAAGCGCTATATAAATGCAGGTCCATTTACCACCTAAAACTGAACCTGCTAGAGCCTCTGAAAGACAGTAAAGTCAGTTGGGATCGCCCAAGGGTTTCTTAGGGTTAAATCACGCTTTTGTACAGTTATAGTTATAGACTTTCTCTCCACCGCCACACTTGTATTTTGATTAATTAATTCGCCATAAACAAAGTTAAAGATGAATTTGACTAATAGCAATATTTTTCGTTATTTTTTTCAAATTTTTCTATTGCTAGACATCATGACAATATCCTTATAGGGAATTCTTTTGGCCACGATAATCATGTGGTGAAAATGTGATAGCGTGACAGCCATACTATCAACTTTACAGTGCAGGCTATATGGTAAAATCATGACAAACTGTGCGTTCCAATACCCATAGTATGAAAGAAAAAGATTTAGCATGTCCCAATACATAGTATGTCAATAAAGTATGCCAAAAATACCATGTTGTCCTACTACATGTGGGCGTATTTCCTGACCCACAATCCTTTGCGCAGAAGATAGATGAGCAAGAGGGTCAAAGTTTAAGGTGCAATGTTATGACAAAGTAGTATGTCCCAATTATGTAATAGCATGTTTTAGATTACAGGCTGTAAATATTTCAAAGCATTTCTAGAAAAAAAATAATCTGTAGGATGTTAATTTTATTTTACATTTATAAATCTATTTTACTGTCTTTAACAGTGCAACTTTGCTTTAATACTTTAATACTGCATGCAACAGTAAGCACTTTGTAAGGGCAGCTGCAGTATGCAGTAAAAGTTAAAAGAAAAAGTATGTAATTTGGACCGTAGCCAATATTAACTTTACAGCTTGTCTCTGCTGCCTCCAAGTGGCCAAAGAAATTGGTTAATGTGGGTTTAGACCAGGGGTCAGCAACCTGCAGCTCCGGAGCCACATGTGGCTCTTTAGCTCCTCTCCAGTGGCTCCCTGTGGATTTATAAAAAAAATTCGTGGAAATTAATAACTGTTTTTTGTTTACATTTTCATTTTGTATTTATAATTAATGTAGGTCTATGGTACGACGGTACGACGGAGTATTAGGGCCACATTGAGGAAAAAAAAAAAATCTGAGATTTCGAAAATAAAGTCATAATATTACGAGAATAAAGTCATCGGTTTAAGAGAAAAAAAGTCGTAGTATTATGAGAATAAAGTCTTAATATATATATATATATATATATAGTAATTTTAAATCTTATTTAATGTTTTTCTCATAATGTTATGACTTTATTCTCGTAATATTATGACTTTATTCTGGAAATCTCCGATTTTTCCCCCCCCTCAATCTGACCCTAATAATCTGGCCCTCACTGTATTAGAATTATATACTATATATTTAAACTATAGGCTGTGTTACCTTCATCACAATGCTCAAATGTTTTGCGGTTCCAGACAGATTCTTTTTTTGCCTAAAATGTCTCTTTTGATAGTTAAAGTTGCTGACCCTGGTTTAGACCTACTGAACTGTAATTGATTGCATATCATTGAACTCAGAGTTCTCTATTGTCTTATTTGTAATTCATGTTGATTTTGGTGAAGCCAAAGACAATGACATGAAACCAGTCGAGGCCACTGTGGTAACTCTCATTTGACTGTGCAGTTCTCACCATGGCGGTGCACTGATGCACCTTATGTTTGAATGAATCTCCTTTATTCATATTGTTTGTTTTCTGTCATCCTCAGTTAGTTCCCATCTGAATGCAGCCTGCCTGTCTTCTACTGACTGGAAGGGAGCCGAGGCAGAATAAGGCCTCTCTGGAGCCTCTCTGAGGGCTGCTGCAGAAAACAACCGACACCAGTGTAAAAAAAAAAAAAAGAGGACGCGAAAAACATCATCATGAGATAAAAAATTGGCTTCCAAGAACCACAGAAATGAATGACCTTGTTATTGAGATGCTGGCTGATAAATGTCTAACTTTGAATCTTGGTGTCACAAAGGACATAATGGCTGGGATGAGTGTGGAGCTGAAGTGCGAGGATATGGCCTCCATGGTTATTGATGCTGAGAACAGAGTGAGCACTGTGAATGAGGCGGCGCGGAGAATTGGCATGACTGAGAGGCTCGTTTCTCATCAGGCTCAAAAACACTTAGTGAGCGCTCATCAAAGAACAGGATGACCTTAGAGAGGAAGTGGAAAAGCCTCCATTCATCCAGCTGCATGGAGGACTGGCTGAGGTCAAGGAGCTTTCAGGAGAACCTGATGGAGAAGCTCCACAACTACATCTAATCATACAGTACAGAGACAATATGTTAACGCCACTGGTGTCAGATAACTTAAATTAAAAACCTCTTCACATAGTGCTGTTTTCCCTCGGGGGTCTGAGCCCTTTTTTTCCTATTACTGAGCCCTTGACTCTCTTAATATAATAACGTGTTTAAATTCAGTACTAAAAGGCACAAGCAAGTAATTTTCTTTCAGCACAACATGGACTATTTGAATATGCATCCTGCAGTGATATCACATTATATCATAAAAAGTTATAAGAAGTCAAAAGAAAAAGTAAAATTTTAATGTTTCAACAATTCATAAATTTTCTAAAACAAACAATTATGTGCAAAAGTTGAATATTTTCACATTTGTAGCCCAGGGTCTCAGGTGAAAAAAAAAATCCCAAAAATAAAGATTACACAGACAAACAGTACTATTTATATTTTTATCCCCAAAGAACCAACATTATTTCGCGTTCTCCGCCTTTTTGCTGACTTCCGCCAATGTCATTTTTTCCCTTTTTATAAACTTTATTAATATGTTCAATACAGTTGTAACACAGAGTATACATGTTCCATTTTTTTTCATTATAAAAATTGTAGTAAATATATTTCACAGTATAAAAAGATAAAAAATTAAATAAATTAATAACAAATAATAAAACATAGGGAAAGGAAAATAATAATAATAATAATAATAATAATAAAAAACAAAAATAAAAAACAACTAAAACAATGTCAATGTCTTTACATACATCAATATACTTCAGATAATTACCTTGATATATCTTGATATATCTATCATTATAAAAATTGTAGTAAATATATTTCACAGTATGAAAATAAATATCAAAATAAAATACATTTTACAACAAATACCAAAATGTAGGGAAAGGAAAATAATAATAAAAATAATAATAATAATAATAATAATCACAATCATAATAATAATAATAATAATAAATACATAAATAAATTAATAAATTAAACAGCGTCAGCGTCAATGTCTTTATGTAGCTCAATATACTTCCGATAATTACCTTTATATATCTATCTACTCATTGAAGGTTGTAAATCTGAGATGCAGCATTTTGCAGCATTCATTGTGCTTTATGTTTCACTACCTAATCACAGGAATCACACACAGCTGGTGATGATTGGAGAGGAGAGAGTCAACATGTCTGTCAGAAATCTCATTCACCAAAACAGTAACTTTAAAGAGTTGTTTTTATCGTCAGCATTAGATAAATAAGTACATAAAACATAGAAGTATAGCTTTTTTTATGTTCCAAAAGTGTCCAGAAATAAAAGTGTTTCTTGATGGATTACCAACCAAACCTCTGGATGGATTACAAGAACAAGTGACAGCATGTTGTGAACTGTGGCTGCAGGACAGTTTATAAAGTAAGTCACTACATACATCCTTTGCAGAGATATTATTAATTAAAAGTATGAAGTGAGTGCTTGAGGGTTTTAAGCATATGACTGATCAACTGCTTCTTAAAAATAATCAATTTGCACTTCACTCAATTGCAGATTTAGTTTTACTGAATACTTTTTAATGTTATCCAAAGACATGACACCAGAAGGCCGCATGCTTGTCAGGTCTAGTTAATGAATTATACGGCACAGTGCCTTGAAGGCATTTCTGTTAAAGGTTTACAGGTTGTGTCACAAGTTCATTTATCGAGTAAAACAGCAGCTTGTTCTACCAACAGCTTTTTCTTCCTTAATTTATTCATTTGAAAAAGAGAGAAATGGTTGTTTACAGTATTAAATTAATAATCTGAAATAGCCGCAAATAGTTAATTACAACAACAAATACATTTGAATGTTGTATTGCACGTGCAAAATTAGTTTTTCAAGTTCATGCATTACAGTACATATGCATGTGTTTGTGTTATCTAAGCTTATGGAAAACTATATTATTAAAGGTGCAGTATGTAGGATTTGGTGGCATCTAGTGGTGTGGTTGCAGATTGCAACCAACTGAGTACCCCTCCGATCAATCCTCCCTTTCCAAGACTGCAGTAACGTGAGCCACTGAGTGCAAAAAATGTGGTAACGCTGTGCACCTCACTCAGAGGCCATCCTCACCATAATAACACTACTTTAGGAGCAGCAGAGGTCAGACAGCGGCCAGCGGAGTTTCCCAAGCGTGTCGGGGAACTACGGCCTAAATGTTACACACTGTTCCTTTAAATACTGTACATGTTGTTTCCATTTTGGTATTCAAACCAGCTCTCAACAGCCTGTGGAACTTTTACAGAAATAAATGTCTATATAACAGGCTCAACTGCATTTTATTCAAGTTGCTGGTGGTTTCCACAGTTCCTCAGTGGGTGGGGTGGGGCAGGTTTTACTGTAGGCAATATCTACCAAGAAGGGAACGATGGTCACATGTCCATGTTTATACCAGCCGCATGTTGTCATAATGTAAAATGTTTCCCTTTCTTACCTACGTTATATCTTTGTGTGCTATTGCTACTAGAAGCTGAAAACATACCGTACTGTATACACTCACCATTACAGGGGGCATAGACCTGAGCATACGTAATTCATCTATACCCTCCGCACACCAATCATAAAGAAAGATTTACTAACAAAAAGCTTAGACCATGTATGTATTTCTGGGTTGCATTGAAATAAGAATAAATAGGAATATTTATAGCAAAATGTTTATATTTTTTAAAGTGTAAAATATCACTGTTTTGAATCTTGACTGAGTGAGCATTTAAGACCCCTTTCAAACTTTAGCCTATATCGTTTCACACAGGAGCAATGAAGGTTAATTGGGTTTAAAACTAAGTGGTTATAAAGCCAAATATAAAGCCTATAGAGAATCAGGTTGTAAAGCAACAATTAGATTGCAGCCCTAAACGACACGGCAAAATGCCCTTACCAAAAATATTTTTTTTCAAGTGTGCTATTAGTATACTTCTTTTAAACTTAAAATAAGACAGTATACTTCCAGTTTATGTACTTATCAGTGATATACTTAACAAAAGTATACATAAGTAAACTTGGCTCATACTGACAAGCATACAGAAAAGTCTAAGTATACTCGGCTTATCGGCCTACTTGTACTTAATCTTTTGATCAAGATATACTTAAGAAAAGTAAAGTTAATTGTTCTTGCCTTATAAGCCTACAGAAAAGAATACTTGGCTTGTAGTTGTGCTTACTTTATGATAGAGTAGCCTATTAAAGTGTAATAGTCTGTAATGTTATTCATCAAACTATATAGGCCTATAGGCTATTGATAGTGAAGTGCCATAACATTAAAAATATATATTTAAATTAACTAATTTTATCTTTTAATTAGCTGAAATTGTGAGGAATAGTTTGTTCAAAGGTTTACAGAGCTCACTCAGCAGAGACAACATTTCTGTTTGGCAGGATTATTGTTGAGCAGCATTACCACATACCTCTAACAGGAACAATGACACATCCGGTCTGAAAGTCTTCAAAATAAAAGTGCACTTTAGCCAAATTACAGGTCCCAATCATCTGTAATTACTATAAAGTGCACAATGTATTGTTCCTCTGTCCTGCTTCCATAATTCAATCTATTAAATTGCATGCCCTCAATTACACAGTTGTGACTGTGGTATATTTTCAGGTCTGATGCCGGACTGAGAGGCCCCTAATTGTAAACATATGTGAAAGAAGTAGGGCAAAGGCCAGGGGCTGAAAGATAACATGTAGGGAATACCTAAGGCATGAGTTCATATCTTAGCTCAGGGATTGGACGATCTGAACCCAATATATGGGGGTGCGAGGGACCCGAAGTGCAGGACTTTCATATTCGACTGGAGGCCTCCGGACTGCTCGAGACGTCCGTATGACATGTGTGACTTGTTTGTAATAAACTCTATTTACCAGCAAGAACAGTGTCCTCGGAGCTTCCTTCATCATCACTTCAACAGCACGGTCGCAGAAAAGATACGACATGACACTTTAAGAAACAAGTGCTCAATATTTGCCTTTTAATTGCTGCTTCATAAATTAGGCCATGTTTAAAAATAGTGCCTACTAATAACGATCTTTGCAGGAACATCATGGCCGGGTCTCAACTACTGTGACATGCAGAATATCAGTAAGTGATTCCTTTAATTGATCTCCTCTCTCATTTCCTGTATGAAATTACTAATTAAGTTCCACAAGTGAAGCAAGAAAGTACAAACTTGATAATATTGTAATTATTATAGTATTAGCCTAGTTGTTATTTAGTGGTGGGAAATGATTAAGTACATTTACTCAATGTTAAGTAGCCTACAGCTTTAAGGTACTTGTACTTGAGTCTTTCCGTCTTATTCTACTTCTACTCCAATACATTTTAGAGTGAAATATTGTACTTATGCTGCCATATTCTGCATAATGAGTAGGCCTTACCTGGGTAGAAGAAGTACACAGATATATTACTTAAGTAAACATAGTAGCACCACAGTGTAAACATACTGTTACAAGTAAAAGTCCTAAAGTAAAAGTACAAAAGTATTAGCATTGAAATATACTTGAAGTACCAAAAGTAAAAGTATTAATTATTCAGAATGACCCATTTCAGAATAATAAATATCATATTTCCAGATTATAATTACTGATGCATTAATGTATTCATTACTTTAATGTTGCAGCTGGTAAAGGAGGAGCTAATCTGAATTGCTTTGTATACTGCTGGGTTGCTTAACCTTTAATTAAAATGTGTATTAATAATCTAAATCTGCAAAGTAACTAAAGGTGTGGAGTAAAAAGTACACTATTCACCTCTGAGATGTAAAGGAGTAGAAGTATAAAGTAGCATAAAATGGAAACACAAGTACTGCAAAATTGTACTTAAGTACAGTACTTCAGTAAATGTATTGAGTTACATTCCACCACTGCCTTCTTATGATACTTTGGGTACAATGTGTTGCTTTTTTGCTGTTTTCCATAAGTAATTATTTAGTGTTTATTATCATCATTATTATCATTATAAAGTCAAAAGCCACTGATTTGCGGAAGCTACATATTTGTGTTGTATGCAGCTTTTATTCTGAAAACCTCGGATGGGAAGTTTCATTCTCTCTCTCAGGCTCGGGCATGTCTCCGGTGTTCTCCGCTGTCACAGCAGCAGTCAGCTGTCTGTCTGTCTCTCTCTCTCTGGACCGGTCATGATGATGGTTCTGCTGCTGCTGCTCGGTGGTCTGGTGGTCTGTAGCCGGTCTGAGGTCGCTCCTCCGACCGTCAACATCAGTCTGGATGAGCACCCTGAGGTGCGCTGGGCTCCTCTCACCAAAGTCTTTGACGTGGACTACCTGCAGAAAGCTGCAGCAGAGGTCATTGAGTAAGTTTCACACTGACTACTGTACACATAACATGTTGTTAAATATGACCAATACTACAGTGGAAGTAGTCTTTTAGAGTTTTTAAGTACTCATTGTGATATAACTCTACTTTTATCTGGTGTTGCAGAAGTTATTTATGAGTAGTGCAAAGCTGTTTTAATAAGAGTGATTCGTAAATAGACTATAATAGAAAACCATTGTTAGGTAACTAACAGTCCACAGATTGCCTAGTTTCACTTTCCATTACATTATCAGTGGTGGTTAAACAGACTGTAGAGGAGAAGGAACTGTAATCATCAGGGGACAAAACCACAAATAGATAAACAAATAACTGTTAGCTAACATTAGGATTAGGGCTGTCGATCAAATATTTAATCATGATTAATCTCATGATTGTCCGTATAAATATCTGTTCAAAATGTACCTTAAAGGGAGATTTGTCACGCATTTAACACTCTAAACAACATAAAAGTGGGCAAATCTGCTGCTTTATGCAAATGTATGTATATATTTATTATTGGAAATCAATTAACAACACAAAACAATGACAAATATTGTCCAGAAACCCTCACAGGTACTGCATTTAGCATAAAAATATGCTCAAATCATAACATGGCAAACTGCAGCCCAACAGGCAACAACAGCTGTCAGTGTGTCAGTGTGCTGACTTGACTATGACTTGCCCCAAACTGCATGTGATTATCATAAAGTGGGCATGTCTGTAAAGGGGAGACTCGTGGGTACCCATAGAACCCATTTACATTCACATATCTTGAGGTCAGAGGTCAAGGGACCCCTTTGAAAATGGACATGACGGTTTTTCCTCGCCAACAATTTAGTAAAATTTGGAGCATTATTTAACCTTCTTTGCAACAAGCTAGTATGACATGGTTGGTATCAAAGGATTCTTTAGGTTTTCTAGTTTCATATGATGCCATCTTCACTCTAGCTTTAAAACTGAGCCACAAAAAAAGTTAATGCCTTAACTTTGACAGCCTCTATACTGAAATATATTAACTTAATATTAACACATTATGTCAGCAGTGGTGGAATGTAACATTTACTCAAGTTTTGTACTTACGTACAAATTCATGGTACCTGTACTTTACTTGAGTATTTACATTTTCTGTTACTGTATACTTCTACTACTTCTAGGTAGATATTGCACTTTTTATTCCACTATTTTCAGATTAGTTTTCCTGTCCAGTGAAAACCACGTATCTCCAGATGTGCTGATGTTGAATGTTTGTGATAAACTGAAGGATGAAGTGTTCAGTTATGTGTTTGTGTGTATGTGTTTTTCTAACACCATGAAAAGTTGACTTTTTAGAAATACGTGGTTCTCACTGGACAGCAACGCTACAAACATATGATGATCTTATAGAATATGATGCATTGCTGTAGATTAAACTAGTAGTAACATAGTATATAACAGAATTAAACGTCAGATATAGTAAAACACTGACAGGGAACATTTTACTGCTCAATCAATACTTCTACTTTACTTTAACTACATTTTGCTGATAATACTTCCATACTTTTACTTAAGTAAGGTTTTGAATGCAGGACTTTTACTTGTAACAGAGTATTTTCACAGTGTGGTATTAGTATTTTTACTGCAGTAAAGTAAAGTGTCAGCCTTGAATCAGCAGGTTAACTTCTGGATTAATCAGCAGTTGTGTTATTGTGTGTATCTTCCAGTAGTAGTAACGCTGACACAGACATGTTTTTCTTCTTCTTTTTTTTTGCTGTTGTTTGCAGCACTACAGTTCCAAAATGGGTTCATCATGCCATTAAACCTATTGTGATGTCCTTGGAAAAGTACCTTCCTCAGCCGTACGCCGGGGAGATCCGTGGCCTGGCCTCGTACTTGGGAGGAAACATTTCAGACGTCATCATTCTCAACTTTGCCTATGAAATATCTGCGTATGTATGATTTTAAATCACAGTTATAACAGGAACTTGTGCACAAAGCAGAACGAGACACACAATGTCTAACAAGTATGCAGGATTAAAGGTCCTGACACAGCAAGCCGACCGTCGGCCTTTGGACAGTTTGGGATCGTCGGTTAGCCACTGTCAGCCTAGTTTTTGCGGTGTGTCCCGCACCGTCTGCTCTAGTCTGCCCGTGTCAGAGGCTGATTCAGCATGTTGAATCTGCGGTGGAGCTCACTGGTGAAAGATATCACTCCGATTGGCTGTTCAGCGTAAGCGAATCACACGGAAGTGAGGAAAGCAAGCCAACGAGTAAAGTCAATAGGGCACACACAGAAGGCTCTTCTCAGTTTTCATCTTCATCTCATCTGATCATTCCAACACACCGATATTTTCGCAATAACAAACGCGGCTTTGTTTCATGTACGTATCATAACGGCTTGTATAGAGTGCTCCAGGGATGACATATCTTTGTAGCCATCAACCTGGTTCCCTCGACAAAAAGCAAATGAGATTTTTCTAATAAACTCTGTGGCAAACAAACGTTTATGATATTTACAAGTTTTGTTCAGCAAGATAATCTCCACAAATTAAACACCACTTTAGGATTTTTGAAGTGTAAACGCAATCGCCAGAAGTAAAAAGCTAACGTTAGGCTATAAACAAACTACACCGCGGTCGCATGAACCTAAGGATACACAACGAGGCTGTAAAGGCGGAAGAGTCGGCGTGATGACGTTTAGTAGTCTCATTTAGCCACTTGTTAGCAACCACATTTTTTAAAGACACATAAAGGCTTCAAAATTCACGAGTGGGATATTTATTGATGTATTTTATATTGTAGAACAAACTGTTAAAATCTCTTCAGCTTGTGTTAACCACAGACCTTATTTCAGGCGTCTAACTAAAAACCCATTGACATCTAGACGAGAGAACCAGAAGTGCTAAAATGCTAACTCATTTCTGGGTTTTAGGACTCATTCCTGTAGCACACTATATTCGCAATCCTCTGTCTTCCGGTTTCCCTTTCTGAATGACGAATACAGACTATTGCTACCTGCTGATGTGGAGATTTATTTCATCTCACGGAGGTGCAGAACATACATGCTAACTGACCGTCGGCTGTAGTCTTTGCAGTGTGTTCGAGTGCAACTTGTCGGCCAAGACAGAGACGACATGAGGCGACGCAACAGTCGGCCTTCATCGCCGCTAGTTCTTTGATGTCCGTTTGGTGTGTCTGGGCCTTAAAGTGAACGGCCTCTCATGCATGCAAACAAACTTTATGCTTTCTTAGATTCTGCACCAGCATCGTAGCTCAGGACAAAAATGGGAACGTGTTCCACGGCAGGAACCTTGATTATCCACATCCTATTCTGAGGAATATGACTATGAATGTAATTTTCCACAAGAACGGAAAGGTACAGTATGTATTCATATCATTTAAAAACTAAACAACTGTCCTTGCATAACGATGAGGTGGCAAAGGATACAATTCTGTCGCTGTCTATTTGATGCACGCATTCAGGAGGCATACCGTGGAACTTCATTTGCTGGCTACGTTGGCCTGTGGACGGGACAGAGTCCCAACAAGTTTACCGTGTCTGGCGACCAGCGAGGTAACATCACACTTCTACTCAGCTGTCACGTTTGTCAACAAATGTTGCAATATTCAGATTCCATTGTTCCTTTTTGTTTTCATTCCTGTGTGTGTGATCATCAGGAAGTGAACACTGGTACAACTGGTGGAAGAATGTGGTGTCTGCTGTCATCTTTCGCAGATCCCCAGTCAGCTGGCTGGTGAGGGAGGTGAGTGAATAAGTTACATAAGTTTAGAATGAGGAAGTTTACCGTATGAGGAAGTGAAATTTAGACTTTAAATGGTGTGTAACCCACACAGACTCTGGAGGAAGCAGAGAACTTTCAGGATGCAGTAATGCGTCTCGCCAAGATCCCCATCATCACTGGGGTGTATTACATCGCGGGCGGGGTGCGAGCAGGGGAGGGCGCCGTCATCACCAGAGACCGAACGGGCCCCGCTGATATCTGGCCCCTGGAACCCGTGAATGCAGGGTAGGCGAAATAAACGATCTGAGGAGAATCTGGTACGGTGTGTGTTGAGTGTGACTGCAAATAACAACATAACATTGTGAGTTCCTGTTTTAGCTGGTTCAGAGTGGAGACGAACTTTGACCACTGGCTTCCGCCTCCAGCTCACGACCATCGAAGGTGAGTCATCTCAGGCGATGAATACTTCCACAATATCGTTGCTGTTCCTGTTATTATGCTGTTGTTATGTGTTCATTTTGTAGAGACGCAGCCAACAAAGCACTAAATGCTACCGGCCAAGATAACATCAACATGGAAACACTTTATCAGGCAAGTCTGGACCAAAACATCAATATTTCAGGGGGACCAAAGTAAACGTGATACTGAGGAGATTGTATACTGGAATAAGATAAGATATTTCTTTATTAGTCCCACAGTGGGGAAATTTGCAATAAACAAACAAATAGCTTGCGCACTAATTTATCGCACAGTTACGTTACAAGCAGAACTGCTCTTCATCCAACTCAAGTTGCAACGTTTTGTTGTAACTGTGCAATAAATTACTTGTTAATGTAAACATGTTCTAGTAGAAACATAAAAACAAGTATATATCTGAAAATGAGTACGATATGGGACCTTTTAAGATATGAAAAATATTGAATCATGTTACTATTCTCACTCATTTTAGCCCGAAATAGCTTACAAAAAGGCCCCCGAAGCACTTAAAAATATGAAACTCAACTGTATAGGCCCACTATTTACTGTAGTTCTACTTCAGAGGAAAACATTGTAGTTATGGACTGTTTTCCTGCAGTGTGTTTTACTCCCACCCGCACCCGCAAACATTCTGTAAATAAATCTGGCAATAACAAGTATGTCAGTATCACATAGTGATATTTGTGTTTTGGTAAAATAGCGCCGCCCCGCCGGTGTATTAGTATCAGTTCAGGTGGAAAGTGGTACTGCAGCACGGGATACAGCGAGAGCCTTCTAAAACAAAAACCCACATGATGATAATAAATTCAGATTCTGTGAGAAGATGACGAGGGGGAAGGGCAGCTAAATCAGGAAGACACCACAGTTACTGTAGAAAGCCCAAACACATTAACAATACTTAAACACATGCTCTTTGCTGGATTATGTTCTTTGCCAAATTACAGACAGATTCTGCAAAGATGGTGAATCTAATTGTATCGGTACATTTGGTCGGTAATTAGAGCCGCGTTGTCATTTCTTTGAACGCTCTGCTGATACAGACAGTTTAAACTTTATTAATATTGAATGTGTCGCATGTCCAAATTGCACCAAATTTAGACAAAGCACTCCATGGGGTGCCCAGAAATACACCTGCCAAGTGTGAAGTCGATCGGATGAATGGTTCTTGAGAGATGCAGAGAACATACAAAAAGACAGAAGGACAGACGGACAGAGATTCCTTGCAGTTTGCAAGCTATTTATTTGTTTATTCTATGATATGCTAACTTTAAACTCATCACGTGCCCTTTTTTTTGGACATGTGCCTCTCTGAGAGATTGTGTACTGAAAGTCAGCGATGACGTATGGATTTCTAATCTAGTCTCGCCCTACAGGTCCTGTCGCTGTTTCCAGTGTGTAACGGGTAAGGAGAACGCTGTCTGTTCATTGTGCTCTCTTTTTTTGTTTCAAGGAATCACATGACTGTTCATGTTGCTGAGATGGAGCAGCCGTGTTCATACCACTTACTATCTGTTCCCTTTGCCCCACTTCTGCAATAACGTCAGTAGGCTTTTGTTTGACCCCATCAGCCTTCAGCACATAGCAAGGACCATATAGAACAGCTATAGCTGAGCTCAGTGAAAACACTGAAGGGTTAACACACAGAAATAGAATATAGGAGTAGAACAGATATTCCCATTCAAATCAACGTAGCAGGATGGTCAGAGCGGCGGACATTATTATGTGTACCGTTGCCGTAACGACCTTTGTAGCGAGCTGACTTCCGTATTGCACCAAATGACTTTTCAAGTGATTTCATTGTCGCAGATAATATTTCCAATTTTGGAATAAAATCACAATCGTTTAGCTAGAGTTTAATAAGTTTAATATTATCGTAAGTTCAATGACGCGAAAATTGTCAACAACCAATCGGTGCGCTCTCTCTAGCATCAAACAGGAAGCAGCAAATGGGGTAGAAAGTAAACATGTAGAAACTGGTGGAGTTGTGGAATGAAGAGTGCCTCTTTGACATGTCCTCCCATTTGTACCACAAAAGAAAGTGGACAGAAATTGCTGCAGCTCTCGAAATTCCCAGTGAGTGTGCTATATGCTACAGCTGTCCATTTCTTTCTAAGCATCTGCTCTCTTCCCGGCGAACTACGACAACATTTTACGGCCCCACTGACGCGTGTTCTGTTGTCACCATAACAACTAACAGCCGCTATTTTCTTTTTCCCTCGGCAAACAGTTCAATGACCCTTCTACTCCTATTCTATTTCTATGGTTTAACATTTTGGGTGCACAAATTATTATTGATATGCTTATTAATTATATTTGTAAGGAAGCTTTACGTGATTTAATAGTTTATGCATTGCATGGCGTTTGATCTATCGTCTACTGTGTTGATGATCCACAGAGGTACTGTTTACACAACAGTAATGAGTGCAGCAACCCCTGAGAAGTACAATTCACTCGTCAGGCCGCAGGTAATTACATCTTTCACAACTACATCTTAAATGCATGTCACTGAAAATGAGACTCTCTCACACTCATCTCTCTCTCTCGATCTCTTTCCAGGGCTGCCTACCGTGACGGGCCGTGAGCCGTCAACAACGCACTGATTTCTTTGCTTGAGTGTCTGAACTACATAACGTGGCTTCATGCAGATTCATGATCATGTGGAGATTAATATAATCAACGACGTTAGAAGGGAATTGGACTGAAGCATTATTAGGGTGCTTTTCTGCCTCTAATAAAAATGTTATGATCAGTTTTGTCACCTTATGTGCCTGTAATTTATATGTCGAGCTTAATAAAATTTTGCTTTTACTTTAATGATTGCGATCATCTGGAGTCATCTGAAGAAGGGTTGATTGGTTGATTGGTTTTGGAAGTCAGCATAGTAGTCTCACAGACAGGCTGGTTCATTCTGACATTGTCTCCTGGCCGTTTAATCAATCTACAGGCTGTGGCCACTCTGCACAATGTTCTAACTCGTCAGACACCAAGTATTTTACACATCCACATACTGGTGAAAAATACACCATAAAATCCTTCATAAACTGCAGCAGCACATGTGTTGTCTACATGCTGAAATGTCCATGTAGTCTGGTTTGTGTTGGACGGCACTGCAATCTGACACTGCAATCTGTTAACAAACACGGATATTGCTCGTCTCTATGTTAAAATGCTAAATATGGCTCTGCAGCGTCATTAAAGTTCTGGGGAATAGAAACAATGTCGCCCTCTCCTGGAGGTGGTGATATTATCAACTCACTGCTCTGCAGAGAAACATATTGGATTCGTACTCTAACACAGTTGAGCAGGGGTGGGAGGAAAATTCAATACAGCACAGTATTGCGATATTTTGCGTGGCAATATTGTATCGATACACAGATGTCAAATATACATCTTTCATTATATAAACTATTAACCTCTTAACAATGAAACGGACACTATTCTGTCTAAAGGTAAGGAATCGATTTGTACCAACCATGTCATGTTAGCTTGTCGGGTAGAATGCTAAATAACCCTCCAAACTTGCGCTAAATCTTTGTGAGGAAAAACTGGCATGACCATTTTCAAAGGGGTCCCTTGACCTCTGACCTCAAGATATGTGAATGAAAACTCTAAGATGAACAGAGATAAAACAGATGTAGATAAACTGCATAATTTGCAGTTTGAAAAAGGTAATAAATCACAATATATCTTATTGCAATACTCAACATATCGCAAAATCTTAAAATTGCAATAAGATCGTATGGTGACTTAAGTATCGTGATAATATCGACCCGTTGGGCCACTGGTGATTCCCACCCCCACAGTTCAGCCCTTTGCCCTAAATGAAGAACTGGATTTTTCATGGTTTAATTTATATACACCTGATGGATGTAATACTTGTACTTTTTGTACTTCTATCTTAAGAGATATCCGTGTTCTTTTGAGTCTGATGATTATTTTCGAGTCAGTGATTATAGTGCATGGGATGCATTGGTGGAATAACTAAAAGTCAAAATTTTAGGTACTTGTACTTTACTTGAATTACTTACTTTTTTAATAATTTTGTACTTTTGTTTGGACAAAACAAGCATTGTAATAATGTCACCTTGTGCTGTGAGAACTTGTGATGGCCTTTCTCACTATTTTCCGATTTTTTTGCAAACCGAACAATTAAACACACACATTTAAAAATAAATATAAAATAAATAAAAAAGAATGCAAAAATCAATGCAAATATAAATAAATGCAAAAATAATTAAATAATTTTTAAAAAGAAAAAAAATACATACATAAATAAATAAAAGGTAAAATTAAACACGAGTAAATACATAATGGAATTAATACAAAGATAAATAAAGAAGCAAATTAAAACAGAAACATCAATTTGGGTCACATTTTATCAATTAATTAATGGCTACATTTATTTTTTATATTATTTTTGCTATATTTAATGACATATTTATTTATCGAGTCATTCATTTATTTATTCATTTATTTTTTATTTTGGCAACTTCCATCCTCCATAATAGTAGGCCGACTTCCTCCACCACCGATGGGGTGTGGCACTATGGCTACTCCCACCTTGGGAGCCATTATCCAATAGATCTGCAATCCAGTTCAACCAATTATCCAATAGGGTAAGAAATGCACACCTGGTGGGTCGATTATTTATGTGTTTGTTTTTGACCACTTTTGACTCTAATGAAGACACTAATCTTGAAACGTTAGTGTTTTTCCACATTTAAAGGCTGCAAAGTCCCTTTTTACTCTGGGAAGTTTGCTGTCCAGACACTTGATTCAGCTTCATGCTGCTGGAAGATGCGAGGAGAAGCCTGCAGGTTAGTAACCATCTAAAAACACTAACTTGTCCTCACAAAAGTTGAATGTCAGTTAATAAGATAAGATAAGATGAACCTTTATTAATCCCCGGAGGGAAATTCAGGTGTCAAAGCAGCAACATCAGCAAACAGAGTGAAACACAGGAGAGGTAAAGGTATACAAAAATTATAAAAACAATAATAGATATATAAAAGATACAGAGTGAATGGGTGGACATAGTGTGTACAGTCCGTCAATAAATAAATGTAGTATGTGCAATAAATAAATGGAATATGTACATATGTGCAGTCTATAAAGTGGTATATAGGATGTATAGTGTAAAGTAAGTGGTATAGTGTAAAGTAAGTGGTATATAGGATGTATAGTGTAAAGTCAGTGGTATATAGGATGTATAGTGTAAAGTAAGTGGTATAGTGTAAAGTAAGTGGTATATAGGATGTATAGTGTAAAGTCAGTGGTATATAGGATGTATAGTGTAAAGTAAGTGCTATAGTGTAAAATAAGTGGTATATAGGGTGTAAAGTAAGTATATATAGGATGTATAGTGTAAAGTCAGTGGTATGTATATTGTAAAGTAAGTGTATATAGGATGTGTAGTGTAAAGTAAGTGGTATATAGGATATATAGTGTAAAGTAAGTGTATATAGGATATATAGTGTAAAGTAAGTGGTATATAGGATGTATAGTGTAAAGTAAGTGTATATAGGATGTGTAGTGTAATGTAAGTGTATATAGGATATATAGTGTAAAGTAAGTGTACTGTATATAGGATGTATAGTGTAAAGTAAGTGTATATAGGATGTATAGTGTAAAGTAAGTATATAGGATGTGTAGTGTAAAGTCAGTGGTATATAGGATGTATAGTGTAAAGTAAGTGTATATAGGATGTATAGTGTAAAGTAAGTGTATATAGGATGTATAGTGTAAAGTAAGTGTATATAGGATGTATAGTGTAAAGTAAGTGTATATAGGATGTATAGTGTAAAGTAAGTATATAGGATGTGTAGTGTAAAGTCAGTGGTATATAGGATGTATAGTGTAAAGTAAGTGTATATAGGATGTATAGTGTAAAGTAAGTGTATATAGGATGTATAGTGTAAAGTAAGTGTATATAGGATGTATAGTGTAAAGTAAGTATATAGGATGTATAGTGTAAAGTAAGTGTATATAGGATGTATAGTGTAAAGTAAGTGGTATATAGGATGTATATTGTAAAGTAAGTGTATATAGGATGTATAGTGTAAAGTAAGTGTATATAGGATGTATAGTGTAAAGTAAGTGTATATAGGATGTATAGTGTAAAGTAAGTGTATATAGGATGTATAGTGTAAAGTAAGTGTATATAGGATGTATAGTGTAAAGTAAGTGGTATATAGGATGTATAGTGTAAAGTAAGTGGTATATAGGAGGTATAGTGTAAAGTAAGTGTATATAGGATGTATAGTGTAAAGTAAGTGTATATAGGATGTATAGTGTAAAGTAAGTGTATATAGGATGTATAGTGTAAAGTAAGTGTATATAGGATGTATAGTGTAAAGTAAGTGGTATATAGGAGGTATAGTGTAAAGTAAGTGTATATAGGATGTATAGTGTAAAGTCAGTGGTATATAGGATGTATAGTGTAAAGTAAGTGTATATAGGATGTATAGTGTAAAGTAAGTGTATATAGGATGTATAGTGTAAAGTAAGTGTATATAGGATGTGTAGTGTAAAGTAAGTGTATATAGGATGTGTAGTGTAAAGTAAGTGGTATATAGGATGTATATTGTAAAGTAAGTGGTATATAGGATGTGTATTGTAAAGTAAGTGGTATATAGGATGTGTAGTGTAAAGTAAGTGTACTGTATATAGGATGTATAGTGTAGAGTAAGTGTATATAGGATGTATAGTGTAAAGTAAGTGTATATAGGATGTATAGTGTAAAGTAAGTGTATATAGGATGTATAGTGTAAAGTAAGTGGTATATAGGATGTATAGTGTAAAGTAAGTGGTATATAGGAGGTATAGTGTAAAGTAAGTGTATATAGGATGTATAGTGTAAAGTAAGTGTATATAGGATGTATAGTGTAAAGTAAGTGTATATAGGATGTATATTGTAAAGTAAGTGGTATATAGGATGTATATTGTAAAGTAAGTGGTATATAGGATGTGTAGTGTAAAGTAAGTGCACTGTATATAGGATGTATAGTGTAAAGTAAGTGTACTGTATATAGGATGTATAGTGTAAAGTAAGTGTATATAGGATGTGTAGTGTAAAGTAAGTGTATATAGGATGTATAGTGTAAAGTAAGTGTATATAGGATGTGTAGTGTAAAGTAAGTGGTATATAGGATGTATAGTGTAAAGTAAGTGTATATAGGATGTGTAGTGTAAAGTAAGTGGTATATAGGATGTATAGTGTAAAGTAAGTGTATATAGGATGTGTAGTGTAAAGTAAGTGGTATATAGGATGTATAGTGTAAAGTAAGTGTATATAGGATGTGTAGTGTAAAGTAAGTGGTATATAGGATGTATAGTGTAAAGTAAGTGTATATAGGATGTGTAGTGTAAAGTAAGTGGTATATAGGATGTATAGTGTAAAGTAAGTGGTATATAGGATGTATAGTGTAAAGTAAGTGTATATAGGATGTGTAGTGTAAAGTAAGTGGTATATAGGATGTATAGTGTAAAGTAAGTGTATATAGGATGTATAGTGTAAAGTAAGTGTATATAGGATGTATAGTGTAAAGTAAGTGGTATATAGGATGTATAGTGTAAAGTAAGTGGTATATAGGATGTGTAGTGTAAAGTAAGTGGTATATAGGATGTATAGTGTAAAGTAAGTGTATATAGGATGTATAGTGTAAAGTAAGTGTACTGTATATAGGATGTATAGTGTAAAGTAAGTGTATATAGGATGTATAGTGTAAAGTAAGTGTACTGTATATAGGATGTATAGTGTAAAGTAAGTGTATATAGGATGTATAGTGTAAAGTAAGTGTATATAGGATGTATAGTGTAAAGTAAGTGTATATAGGATGTGTAGTGTAAAGTAAGTGTATATAGGATGTATAGTGTAAAGTAAGTGTACTGTATATAGGATGTATAGTGTAAAGTAAGTGTATATAGGATGTATAGTGTAAAGTAAGTGTAAAGTGCGCCAGTGGTTACAGCCCAAGATGGTTGCAGATAGTGCATGTTTAAAGTTGAATATCAGCTACTCATGTTCCGCGTTCACTGCGTGCGCGCTCCCGACGTGACGTTCATGCACTTCTCAGCCAGCGGGCACGCGCTCCCAGCAGCAACAGTCCTGATCAGCCGGATGATCACATGATGATATGACGCAGCAGAGCAGCAGTTAGCCTCTTCCTGCTGTAGCAGACTCTCACATCCAGACAGACAGACTACAGAGACTAACCGCCGAGTCATCAACATGCTGGCCCTCATCAACAGACTGCTGGACTGGTTCAGGACTCTCTTCTGGAAGGAGGAGATGGAGCTGACTCTGGTGGGACTCCAGTACTCCGGAAAGACAACCTTCGTTAACGTGATAGCAGTAAGTGAGCTAAGCTAAGCTAACTGTTAGCACTGTCAGTTTGGGCCCAGGCTACTACCTGGAGAGAAAGGAAGGTTTCTTTGAATATTTAATTAAATTTATGTATGTAACATTTATGTTATTGTTCTAAATATGCATGGGTATGTCTGGATAGTGTTGGTGCTTTAAAAATATCACATATTAGTGTTTAATAACAACACTAGTAATGATGTGACTCAGTTGTTGTTTTGCTAGCTGGGTAGTCTGACTGTACTCACTGTCATGTGATCAGCTGCTGGTGTGGCAACATCACTGATATGAGGACATCAAGCTCACTTTGTAAACAGTCTGTCATCTAGCTCTGGTACACTGAGGCTGACGAGGCCTGGAGCCTTAATAACCACAACCTACCAGCTATCTATATTATTATTATAGATTATATATGTAACTTAAGATATATGTATTAATATATATATATATATATATATATACATAGCTAGATTTGCTTGGAATCAGAATCGTGTTTATTGCCAGGTGTAAGAGGTATACACTAGGAATTTGCTCTGGTTTTGTTGGTGCAAATAAGCAGTATAATAACAAAAGAATAGATAAAAACGTTAGAATAAAATAAGAATAAAAAAAAAAGCAAAAATGTTTTAATTCAACCAATGTACAATACAAGCTATAAACAATACAAGCTATAAACATGATATAACAGATATACTGTTGCATGCCAAGCCTACATAACTGAATTTATTACTGTCATCGGCTCCTGTTTCGACTTCCTCCCTTGTCAGGTCTAGATTTTATGATTATTTCTAGGGCTGGGCAATATATCTATTATATTAATAGATATGAGACTACATATTGTCTTAGATTTTGGATATCCTAATATGGCATAAGTGTAGTCCTAAATTGACTTAATTTGATGTTTTAGATGTTTTATTATTTGCCTTTACCCACTTAGTCATTTTATCCATATTACTGATGATTAAAAATCTCATTTTGTAAATATTCTGTAAAAGCACCAATAGTCAACTCTACAATATCGTTGCAAATTACCGATATTGTTGTATTTGGTCAAAAATATTGTGATATTTGATTTTTTTTTCTCCATATCGCCCAGCCCTAATAATTTTCCTCTTTGTTTGACCAGTTTGTTTTTATTTCTAGCTTGTCTGGTAACCTTGGGTGGGTGACAAACACAGACATAAACAACAGTATGTACTACAGAATATAACCCTTCAGATATAAACAACAGTATGTACTACAGAATATAACCCTTCAGATATAAACAACAGTATATACTACAGAACATAACCCTTCAGATATAAACAACGGTATGTACTACAGAATATAACCCTTCAGATATAAACAACAGTATGTACTACAGAATATAACCCTTCAGATATAAACAACAGTATGTACTACAGAATATAACCCCTAGTACCGTACTAAGGGTTATATTCTGTAGTCCATACTGTTGTTTATGTCTGTGTTTCTAGGTGATAAACCACACACACTCTAGTTTTAAGAAGTCTACTTGTAGGCCACAGTACTGTCGGCTCCTCCTTTCCTGGCTTCATCTCAAGAAGACACATTTTTTTCTGAGTCTGTTGTGGTCATGTCAGGTGATCTGTGATTAGGTTTGAACAAAGCTGCCTTCTCCTTCACTTTGACTGTTGGACTTGGCCCGGGCTGTATATATGAGCCACTCAACCAAGGCTATTATCTAGCATATTTTAAGATCTTTCAGATATGTCCTATCTAAGCAGGTTATGTCGGCTTAAGAGTTGGGTGTTGGGCTGCACAATTAATTGCATTATGGCTTTCTGCAATTTTCAAATTGCAGGATTAGGAGGCAATCTGTATATTGGTTAAAGGTAAAAATGTGTGTCAAAATACCATTTTAAATTAAATATTGTGGTGCTGCAGAGATGTCCTGGCTTACACATCATATTCTACAGACTTAAGGAAACATCTGTTTGGTACACATCCCCACAAAAATCACACCAGAATCATTTAAATATACTTTTCAATGAAAATGAGAATAATGATCATACCTTCTAATATCGTATCGCAATTGCAGTATCAGCCAAAATAATTGCAGTTAGATATTTTTTTTAAATCGTGCAGGCCTAGTTCAGTGAGCCCACTTTTAGGATAAAAGGCACATTAAGCTTATTTAGTTATAAAGCTCTGGTTGGTTGCAGAAAGCTTGATTGGAAGCTAATGTATGATGATGCATAGATGCCGTCATCTCTTAGTATGATTCATGGAGTAAAAGGGCAAGTGCTCAAATTGAGCTAGAGGTTTCAAGCAGCTAAAAATGACCCTGATCAGATAACTTCTTGTGAAATGATTCATATCTGCTCGGCTTTTCCTGTGCCTTCTGATTAAGATGAAACCATACTGAATTAATTACATGTTGACAAGTTTTAATGCCGATGCAGAGACACAGGCGTTGTACAGAATGTTATTACAGAAATGTTAGAAATGAGCTAACACCAAATGGAAAAAAATACTAATTAGGTGCATGTGGATGTTTGTAGTACCATTTCAACACTTAGTATTTCAGTTGCTAGCTCACTAACCACTTCCCTCTTGTCTTGTGCAGTCGGGCCAGTTCAGTGAAGACATGATTCCCACAGTCGGTTTCAACATGCGGAAGGTCACTAAAGGCAACGTGACAATAAAGGTAGGATAACGAGCAAAAATATGTCCAGCTGGATGCTTTCACTGTTGAACTGAATTGTATTTTTACCTGGACTGGTGCCAGCGTAGAGCTGTGTAGTTTGCACCCTAGGGCACTAATGGTGCAATGATTGGTTTATAAAGGGAACAAAATGGAGCAAAGGCTTTTGTGCTGTTTATGACTGTATTTTTGATTCTGTGCTTTCTCACTTCAGATTTGGGACATAGGAGGACAGCCTCGCTTCAGAAGCATGTGGGAGCGCTACTGTAGAGGAGTCAATGCTATTGTGTAAGTTTGTGGACACGTCAAAGTACAGCAGGTGGCCTTTGTGACCATACATTTAATATTTGGCTTCCTAAGGTCGCTGGAATCCTAGTAAACTGAACGGAAATTACACATACGTACTAATGCAATACAATGCTTATTCAATATGTTTACTAGGGGTGAGCTATCTTCTCAGATTCTGAATCGATTCACAACTTCCAAAAATTGATTTTTAACTACTTTTTTTTTTTACTACCGCAGCTGTCTGCCTCAAGTGCACTGAATGCATCACGATCATTCATTAACTGAAAATGAAATGTAACGTTAGGTCAAGCTGAACGGGTAATAATTCAACAACAATCGTAAGGAGGGCAGAGAATTCGGCCGCAAAGAGAGAGATACCGTGTCCTAACAGAAAGCATTACGTTACGTCATGTAAACAAACCACCCACCTTTCAGCTGTGCGCTCCAGATCAGACTGGAGACGTAACCACTTTAAAGACGGGTGAGTCGTAGCTACTTGCCATCTTCCGACATTCGTACACAGAAAACACGTTTAATATTGGGATAGGCGTATTTACTGGAAATTATTTACAATATAGCCAACAGGAAATAGGAAACTTTCAGGCGATCTCCCTCCAGTCAGCTGTCACCCTATTTAGGAGGTTGAGGTATTGTACAGATAACTCATTTCAACTTCATGAATCAGCTGTTGAACCTCATCCGTTGCGGCTCTTTCAAAGTGAGCGACAGGAATAAATAGAAACAGGGTGTCCGTCAAAAGTTCAGCTCAGCGTGCTGCGCAGTGCTGCTCTGCTCGCAGCCAGTTAGGACACGGTGTCATGGACATAGTGCGTGTGATAAAAATCACACAAAATGCCAGTTTTACAGTGTTATTTTGTCTACAATTTATGTTTTTTAAATTGGCAAGTTTCTCAGAAATAAAAAGGCAGCAACCAATTTTGTTTATGAAACAAGCAGCCTTTTTTATATTTTGAATAACTTTTTTTTCTTTAATCGAGAATCGATTTTGAATCGAATCGTGACCCCCAAGAATCAAAATCGACTCGTAAGATACTGAAAGATTCACACCCCTAATGTTCACATGGCTTGGTATCTCTCCCTATAATTGTGTCATTACAAAATTCACGTCATAATAAGAGTTCAAATATTTGTTTTTTGATTTAATGAAATGGTTATTTTAATGTTTCCAAACTCAAAGTACTTTTTTTTTTCTCCCCCTTGCAGTTACATGGTGGATGCAGCAGACCAAGAGAAGATAGAAGCTTCCAGAAATGAACTGCACAACCTTTTAGAGAAACCACAGCTACAAGGAATTCCCGTAAGAGAACACTCCTCTTGTGTTTTTGTTGGCCCAAAAAGCTCATGATGTTACAGCCTCACCTTAGTTCATCACATTGATTCCTGACCCTGATCACAAACACGGATTAAACTCATAATTAGTACTGTAAACCTCAGGCTTGATGAAACACTAAGTGGTCATTTGAGCCCAGGCCAGGATTTCTTAATGAGTTTTCAATATCTAAGCTGACGTGCTAAAGCTGCGTGTTTCCGGCTGCTGTGACTTGACACCACAGTCAGTCTTAGTTTTTTCCCAGCAGTAAGGATTCTCTGATGGATAAAGCACATGGTTGAGAGAAATCCTTTAAGTTGTCTGATCACACTGTGAGATAATGCTGATACATCGCTGTGCTGGATATTGATCAGCCCTTTCTCTTTATTCCTCACGTTTCAGATTCTAGTACTGGGCAACAAACGGGACCTGCTCAACGCACTCGATGAGAAGCAACTCATTGAAAAAATGTGAGTACATTATCTTTGTTGATAATCCTGCTCAAACGTCAGGACTTCCTTCAGATGTAAAGTATCCAACAGTCATAACTAGTGCATGGTGAATCAGTGTCGGGAGTATTATGTGAGTCTTTCCCAGCGTTTAGACTCACATTAAATGATAACCAGTTAATATTTAAGAAAAGAATAAACACAAAATGACGCGAAATGCAGGAGACGCTTTCCTTTTACTCCGGCGCTGTATTGAGCGAGTCGTTCCATTGAATGAGTTTTGGCGCCGCATTTCGAAGCGCTTTAAACATCCAATATTAATGTTTTGTGTTGTAAATATCTTTTATTTTATTTTATTTTATATTTTATATTTTATATTTTATATTTTATATTTTATATTTTATATTTTATTTTATATTTTATTTTATTTTATTTTATTTTGGCTCTGCAGAAGTTCATTGTGTTATTTTGAACAGGTCACGGGTTACGCATCTCTTTACGAATGTATAGAAACACCACTGCAGATAGGGGGAGGGGAGAAGTTACTACATGGATTTAAAACATTGTTTCTATATCTGAGTTACTGTCTCTTTTTCGCCGTCCAGTCTAGACGAGTCACATTTCTAAGTGAAAAGTTCGACGGCATATTTAGCTAACATTGACAGCAGGCTAGCTGTGTAACATGGAGAGTGTATTCATAGTGGTTCATATGTCTTTTCACAAAATGGTTTTCATATGCCGTCAGACTTTTTACTTAGAATAAAACATATAGATAAAACTGTATTACATTCATAAATCCGTTTAATTCTCTAATTCCAGTATGTTAACTTCCTTTGAAGGATGCTAGCATGCTAACTTCCTATGGCACACAATACTCAAAGCAAATTACGGACTGAAAAAAGCGGAAGGAGTTTTGCAAACGTATCAGAGATCAGAGAGGTTCCCATAGGAATGAATGAACATCCAGTTGACTTGCATACACACACAGCGCTATGTGGAAATGAGGCATAAGACTAATTTCCCCCTTGAAGGTTTCACATTTCCTACTTTCCTTTTTCAGGAATCTATCTGCCATTCAGGACCGAGAGATCTGCTGCTACTCTGTCTCCTGCAAAGAGAAAGACAATATAGGTAAAGAGCGGATCAGTTTAAATACTTCTACATCTGTGGTCACGGAAATGTCTTAATATCCCTCATCCCTCTTCTTGCAGATATCACGCTGCAGTGGCTCATTCAGCATTCAAAGTCACGGAGAAGCTGAAACTGAAGCCCCCCCGTCCTTCTCCCCGAGTCGCAGCTCTGGCCTCAGCCCCCTAATGGTCACGGGACCTCGACAGCCATCCTTTTCCACTGCCTCTGTGAAGTAATCCAGCTATCTGCTCACTACCGTCGCCACCTGCACCACCCAGTACACTACCATAGCCGTGTAGCCCCCTGTACAGCACTACCGCTACCCCGACTGTCTGGAGTCTTGAGAAGTTGTTTCAGTAGAGGGTGGATTGTCCGTACCCATCATGCCTTATCGCCGGTCATTACGGCCACGCTTTGTGTCTCCGTTTTCTTTTAAGCTTCTGTTCCCTTTCGACACGAGAATCTAATGACGTTAACGGTGTGCTGTTCCTCCAGCTACACTACGATGGACCTCCTCTAATCCCACATTTAAACTTCCGTTCTGTTGCTCGTCAACATTTTGGTGTTTACGTGACAAAGTTGTGATTGTAGTTTTTAACAGTTATTTGCCAAATGACGATGGTAGCTTGTGCTAATACCTTCAATTCATGATAAAAAATCTTGGCAATGTAGCCTGCATTTTATTTGCTGGCGTATAAGTATCTATTTTATGAAGTGACTTAAGTCAAAGTTTACACGTAAAGATGAGTAGAAGGTGAGACTGTGAGTGGTTGTTGTGTCTGAGGCGAAATCCTAAAATAGGTCAGCGGAGTTTTTAAGTGCCTTCGGCTCCAATCAGACAGTTAATTGCCCAACGCAGCTCCCAACCCGCTATTATAAATAAACACTTGGTACAGACGCAGCAGAAATCCCTTGATTACACTTAACGCCACCCCTCGACAATCTCATTTTATGTTCTGTAATCTCATAAATTATGATGTCTGGGAGAAGACAGTACTGTACTAGCAATGAAAAACGAGGAATGAAGTAATGATGAAGCGAGGTAAAATGAAAAAATGTTACATGTAGTTTGGTTGGTGGGTAATTTTTGAATGCTGTTTCACCTTGTAGCCTGTGACACTTTGATGTAGCTTGAAATGTGGGCTTTTTTTCTTGCAGTTCTCAGGTTGTTAAAGGATATTTAAAAAACAAAAAAAATGTCTGAACACAGTTTGGGTGTGCCCGAGTATCTGTTTCATAATCCCTATTTTGTTCGGGTTGGATAACAGAAAGCCAGTATTAGTCATGATGACGGAGAACAGTTCATTAATTCAAAGCGTTGGATGCTTGATGTCATCCATGCCTTGCCACACCCGGGTCTGAATCCCATAGGGATGCACCGATCCGACTGTTTCAGTCTCGATACCGATAGCGATACCTGGGCTTTGGGTATCGGCCGATACCGAGTACCGATCAAATACCAGTGTTTATTACACGGTGTTGTTGAATACTCAATTCTGATTGGTCAATCAGGGCGTTCTGAGGTCTGTTATTTCTTTATAGCAGACCGTTGCTATGTATAACAGACTGTTGCTATGTATAACAGACCGTTGCTATGGGCGCAGATCTGATGTAGGACTCTGGCGGACCGTTTTTTGTGTCAAATTATTGATTTATTAAGTAAGAAGCCGTGTAATAAGAGGGATAATGTAAAGCTAGCTCACTGTACATTATTACTTATTAAATAAGCTGTATGCCTCACTGTGTGGAAGAGACTGGAATCATTCTTTTATGTGTAAGGCAACAACAGGCTTGACTTAAACATCGCTTTCCTAGCTTTGTAAAAACCAAATGTAACAAATGAACACATAGATAACATATCTAGTGAATTGTTATTTATTATTTAAATAATGAATCCTACACCAACAACTTGGCAGAAAAAACTTTTAAATAAACAATTACAATTCAGGTATGAACTGTTTTAATGCAGCAACAAATTGGTTAAAACCTAAACAGGAATCAAAATTACATTATTGATATAATGTTTATAGTATATAAACATAAAATTGAATTTGATAGATCGTCCCCATTGTCACCGATACCCGATCCAGCTATTTGAGTCAGTATCGTGCCGATATCCAATCCGTTATCGGTGCATCCCTAGATTCCTTTTTGTAAAAGCCTTAGCAGCCCGAGGACGACACTGTCTCCTCTAACAGCGACGTATTGATTGACATGTTTCCTTTCAGCGACAAGACAATGATTTCTCGCAGGTTTGATCACTGTATATTAATCTGTCCTTTGCTTGGCCAGTGCATCTTGATTAATTAAGTTTTTTTCTCTGTGTGTTGCCGGATCGGGATGAGTTATCCCCTTCTGCTTCAATGCCGTATGTAAGCCCACATGGCTTGTAATGTTTTCTACAGATCCATCACATACTCTGTTGTCTCCCACGTTGTTCTGAGTCTGTGGGTGATCGTCGTAAATCCTAAATGTCGATTGTTGGGACCACAGCAGCAGTGAGGGGCTGTAACATTTGGGTGACTGTGTGGGTAATTTGGGGAAAAGCTTTGTTACCTGTGTAAGAATAATAATAATATAGCCTATTTGCAATTTGTATGTGCATGTGCTGAATTTATTCACATCCAATTGCAGACTTTGTAAATAAGATTTAGCATTTTTATTCCAACAAATGCTCCTGTAGATGTCATGCATTCTTTCCCTGTGATTGCCTATAAATCTGTTTTTATTTTTAAGGATTTCAGGTGTGGTTTGCAAATTCTTTGGAGAGTGGTCAGTTTAGTTTGCCACCACTAGGTGGGAGCAGAGGACTGTGGGAGGATGATAGTAAAAGATGGGTGCTTTAAAGTCTCTGGAGTGTAAAAAGTTCTCTTTTGGTGTTCATAAACCTGCTTTCCTTTTTTTTAAACTGATTTTATTTGGTGTCATACAAATAAATTGATCAATTTCAAACATGCTTGACAACAAACTCATCAAACATTTTCAATTCAGTTCTTACGAAGGAAAAAACAGGAAAATAGTACAAGCAAGAATATACTGAAGATACTGGATTACAGGTGTTTATTTCTGTATTTCATTTGTAGTTGTGCAGTCACGTCTTCCATTATGTTCACCTGTCTCAATCTACTTTTCTCCTTTATTATACAGTGATTATTATATGGCAGTGTTTCGGTGCAGGCCTGGCCGATGTCAATCTTAAAGAGTTAGAAGTGTATATGAGTGGTGTGACTGATTCCAGCTCAGTTTTCAGCTTTTGTTACACTAATTCTTACTTGAAACTTCACAGCACCTTCATCCACAAAACATTTCTTAAAGAGGTGCTCATCAGGCAGCGTAAATGCACCCACAATTCCCTTGATAATTTCCATATGCAGGCTTAAAGTATTGATTATTATTATAGGTATTATATTATAGATCCCAAGTTTATGTTTGGTTTATTTCTGTGGAATATGTCTGACGTTTGGTTCCCACTTATAACAAGGCATGTGCAAACTTGCTGACCCTCACGATTTTCCGGTTTTTCATTGCCCTCTCCCGGTTTCCTCCCGGTGTCACAATTCTCCCGTATTTCTCCCGATTAATGACAAATTTTGACACTTTTTTTTCCTTTTTCGTTATCTCAGCCTGTTTCTGGCACTGTGCAGCATGTGTACTTTACTTTACTTTGACTTTATTATCCACCTTAGTGGAAATTATAGCCCTACTGTTTCCTCCCAGACAACAATACAGCTATACCTAATGTTTACTGGCAGAAGAGAGCTGCTTGCGAGTCGTGACACAACTCGGTTTGAGCTGCGCTTGTCGCACATCACAACGCGCAGCGCCAGAAGTCAGGCTTTGCTTGACGCAGCGAAAAACTGGCGTTCTTAAGAAGAAGAAGAAGAAGAAATAATAATAATGCACTGTATTGTGAGTGAAGGCAGGCAGGCAGAGTACAGCGTCGACTCCGGTCCTGGATACCAAAGCTACGGTCTCCCCGGTGTCTTCTGACCACGGTCGGGGGGCTGGAGCAGGAAGGGTTGACACTGTTTTGCTAGACGGGCTTTGCTAGATATAACTTTGCGGTTTTGGTGCTTCCGTGTAGTTTGTGTTGGAATAGCGTAGCCACGCGCGAGCGCGCATAGGAAACACCGACACGATTTATACGTGTAAGAAGTTACAAACAGTACCTTAAGATTAAAAAGGCGGTTGCAGTTTACGTATTATTTTGTTATTTTTATTCTTTAAAAGTCACCAGAATACAGGAAACAAAGTCTCTTATACTAAAATGTTTCTGGCGTAGGACCCGCAGCACAGACCCCCTGGTTTAATTTTGAAATCCTCCCTATTTTTTAGGTCTCAAAGTTGTCAAGTATGGG
The DNA here is from genome assembly GCF_043250625.1 of Sebastes fasciatus. Lineage (NCBI taxonomy): Eukaryota > Metazoa > Chordata > Actinopteri > Perciformes > Sebastidae > Sebastes > Sebastes fasciatus. The sequence continues at coordinate 6,133,799 of NC_133795.1, forward strand.
CTTGTGGACCAATAGGGTCTCTGGGTTGTCAGTTAGTTTGGAAAAAATGGATAAATGGCTGAGATTGGCGGTCAGTGCCTGGCAACGACTTGTTGTGAAGTGAATGCAATGGAACGGTGGAGGGAGAATGTGACATCTAGTGGCTGAATGTTATCAATAGCATCTTTAAAGATTTAGAATTGCACTGCATGTAAATGAGTGGGATGACTGATTCCAGCTCAGTTTTTAGCTTTTATCACTAATTCTTACTTGCAACTTCATTCACAAAACATTTCATATGGAGGTGCTCATCAGGCAGCATAAATGCACCCACAATTCCCTTTAATTTCCACATGCAGGCTTAACTTTGCGCTCCCTTTTGTGGACAGATATCTGTATTTCCCATTAAGCAGCTATTGTTACTTACAGATCCCACAATGGATGATTAACACCTCCTTCAGTGTTTCTTGGCAGAGAAATTACTATTATGCATAGAAATGTAACACTGTGCTGTGCAGAATGTTAAGACAAGCGCAGGGAGTGTGTCACAAACCAGGGGGCAATAAAGCCAGCCGTGTTCTCGCAGCTGGAGCCGTCGGAGAGAGAGAGAGGAGGCCTGCATGCGCTGTGAAAGCAAGAACACCTTAATTAATCTCATTTCTTAAACGCAGCTTTTAATGAACAGCTGCTGCCATTTATTGTATACCAGGGCAGTAGTTGGAACGTGTGGACAGATCTAGGTGTTATCCGATGAATGCCATGGGTCAGCGTAGACTGTGGTGTGTGTGTGTGTGTGCGTCCGCATGGGAACTTCTTATTTGCATGTGTGTGGTTTACATTTGCAGCGACCGCCAGGGATTAAGAGGTGGTTACAAACCCACCGCAGGGATTTATGTGAGGAGGTCACGGAGAAGACCCAAAGGCGTGACACACTATTAATGTAGTTACACTCCATCACCAACGAGCTCATTAGGTAATACAACATGTTCTGCACCTACCACCTGTCACAACTGTGCTATTTGCATTTCTTAAATGTGTTGGTCAGTCAGTCAGACCAGTGAATGAGCATTCATCACCAAAAAATTACAAGGGCTGCTATAAATTGAATTATGGAATATTCCTCCAGACATGATTCACTCCCTCGTAGCTTTCACTCCGCTTAATTGCTACAACCCTCCGTTTAATAAATCCTCTCTAAAACCTTGATGGATGTTGTAGATTATGAGAATGTAACTCAACTTCCGACAGGGCTGCTCATAATGATTATAATCAGGAACACATCTACAGAGCACTATGGGGAGTCCGCTGTATTACATAATCCATTGTGGTCCAAATAATGTCCAAGTTTGAGCTTATTCTGAATTAAAGGGGACATAGTATGCTTATTTTCAGGTGCATACTTGTATTTTGGGTTTCTACTGGGGCTGCCAATTTATTAAAATATTTAATCACGATTAATCGCACATTTTTTATCTGTTCAAAATGTACCTTTAAAGGGAGATTTGTCAAGTATTTAATACTCTTATCAACATGGGAGTGGACAAATATGCTTGGTTTTATGCAAATGTATGTTTATATTTATTATTGGAAATCAATTAACAACACAAACCGATGACAAATATTGTCCAGAAACCCTCACAGGTACTGCATTTAGCATAAAACAATATGCTCAAATCATAACATGGCAAACTGCAGCCCAACAGGCAACAACAGCTGTCAGTCTGTCAGTGTGCTGACTTCACTATGACTTGCCCCAAACTGCATGTGATTATCATAAAGTGGGCATGTCTGTAAAGGGGAGACCCGTGGGTACCCATATAACCCATTTACATTCACATATCTTGAGGTCAGAGATCAAAGGACCCCTTTGAAAATGGCCATGCCAGTTTTTCCTCGCCAAAATTTAGCGCAAGTTTGGAGCGTTATTTAATCTCCTTTGCAATATGATACCAGTATCTTCACTGAAAAAAAAAAAGTGAGCCCACTACAACCTAAAAACAGAAGTTTGCGTTACTGTGTTAAAGACATTAGGGGCGTTAAAACGAATTTTCGTTAACACCTTATCGGATGAACTTTGACGGCCCTAGTTTCTACTAGAACATGGTTAAATGATTTAATGTTCAAATAAACGCTGTTGTGATTGGTCAACCGAACCAGACTCTTTGATCTGCTCCAGCTCTGCTCTAACTAGCTTTGTTTGCAGGTGTGCCAAACTTGCTGTTATGCAAATTGTGTTACTTGGTGACATCACCACGTTACAGAAGAAAAAGCAGGACTTCAAGCGAGGCATTACAGGCAGTTTGCGTTTCTGTGGGAGAGATAACTCCCTTTGGCCTGGACTTTGTAACTTTGCTGACCTTTTACGTGCACAAAAAAACTATATAACACACTAAAGGAAAGGGAAAAAGCACGATAGGTCCTCTTTAATATTTAACCTTTGCAACATGAAACAACTGTTTGACATCGCAGGCAACCTATTCAGCCTCCTGTCTATAGAACGCCTGCCTGTCTAATGCTCCTAAACGGTTCATGATTAAAGCTGCTGTCTCTTTTACATAAACGGGTTCACTCCTGTCTTTTCCAGCAAACAGCCCTGGACAGTCTCACTCAGTCAGTGTAGGAAGCCTGCGCTTTACTATTGCTCAATCGTCTTGACAGCGCTCTGCGAACACTTTACACCTAGTTTATGTTGCCTCATAATCAGAGAGGTCACATTGTAATCTGTGTAAGTCACCAGGACATTTTTTACAGTGAGAAAATGTTTATTGTCGTTCCAATCAAAGATTCTTGGATGGCGTATGGTTATATGTTGCATGCTTGTGTGTGCATTTGGGTTTATTTAGCATGCATTAGTAGCTACTGTACTATCTCTGTCAAGGCTGAAGCATCCCCATTTCCTTCCTCCTCTCTCTAGTTCCCTCTGTTATTATAAACCGTTTTTATATCTTCCAGACAGGCCTGCAATAGCATTTAGTCCAATCCAGCATTTAGACTTTTAAGATCATAATGTTTATGATATACAGCATTTACAGGGCACCCACAGAGCATCTCACTAAATCCCCCAAGCTGCGAACATGTGCTTCTCAAGGTGAAGGTTGTTTCATGTCTGATTTACTGCACCAGTATCAGCACGAGTTTTAAACGGCAAGATATTAAATCTAAAAATCAGCAGAGAATTACAAAGCGGATGCAGCCTGACTTGTTGTAATCTGAAATGAAGCCTGGGTGGTGGAGGTCTACAGTGTGATTTGCTCAGTGTTTCAGCACATTACGTGCAGCCTGAAACCAGTCATGATTTCACATTGGCCAAGGCAATCAGTTGTTTATTTATTGTTTGCCAGTAAGTCCTCTTTGTTCGTGTGACAGCAATGACATCAGAGATAACTGTGGGGTAATTTGTCCCGGGATCTTAAAGCCTCTGTTTTATGAGACGTAAATAAGCTGTTCCAGAGTTGTTAAACTATAGTTTGGGGATTAGAGGGTTGAAGCCCCGGCATCGACAGGCATCGGCAAACACTTCATTCAGGTCCTCGTGTGGACCGTAATTTGGCACTAATCACTATGTGTGGAATGTCACATGATTCATATACAGAGCTGCATGGCTCACATCAGCATCCCTCACTGCTCTACACCCTGTAAAAGACAGATGGTGACATGAACACACACCCCGTAACAACCCAGCTTAATAAGACTCCATACACAACATACATTCTTTAACTTAGCTGGTTAACCCCGGACATCTAGTGTGTTTGTTTGACCCCATGTGATTATCAATTCAGCTGTTTTTAAACAATCTAATTTGATTGTGTTTTTTTTCCATTACATTTTGATGTTTTTTTTCCTACGTCCACTAAATATACCTGTTAGCATTGTCATGGTGAGGATATTAGCTTTGTAGGCTACAGCTCGCATGGTTGAACTTTTGTTAGATGATATAAACGATGATCATATGTTTAGCTATACAGTATGTGTTTTTGATCAATCAAGTAAATATCCTAAAATGGTTGAAAAGCACTCAAATGTTGATGTTTTATACTTGTAGCACTGAGGTTTTCAGTTGCTTTAGTTTGAGTGGCTGTGAGCTTTAACAGAAAATCACTGTTTGAGTGTCAAACTAGAAAGTTATTTTTTATTTGACGTAAACCATGACTTTCTCTTCTTTTTTTGCGATTGTGGGAGTGCAGAAAAGCTGCTGAGACCTCCAAATGCAATAAATCCATTTCCACTCAGTGCGAGTAATCTTTCAGGTCCATTCTGTTATCCGGCGTCCTCTCAGATAGCCAGCTCTCCTGTGAACGCTTTCACACTCTCACCTCCCTGCCTCGCCGCTGACACTCTCCCCTCCTCAGATTCCATTAAAAATCCTAACTTCAGCTCCTGGGGCTCTGATCAAATAGGGCGGCTAATGCATTTTTCCTGCGTTTTGATTTTTTTTTTTTTCCTATGTACCTCATATTTACATATAGATTGAGTATTTATCATTCTGCATTTTTAAGGCAGATTCACTGTAGTCCACTTTATTAAACCATGTTGGATTTATGTATATTTAATGAAAAGTTGATGTAGGAAGTGTAATTCTTTGAACAAGGGAGTATACTTGGTATGTGGGGTGAATAGTAATGCGGGGGCGGTGAACAACTGAACTTGTAAGTCTTCAGATGTTGGCGTGGTTTGGTCAGTTTTTTTATGGTATAGTGTCGTTTCCACCTCCGCTTCAGTAGCTGCATTGTTCAAGTAACATTATGTGATTAAGCATTTAAATATCAATCCTCAGTTTCTTTATCCTGCTGTAAAAGCAGACGGAGGTGACATAGGTCATTAGACACAACACACAAGTCATAAAAGCTGGAGCAGGTTTAATATGATCCATATTCCCTGAGGACATATTCTTCCACTGGGATGCCAACCACGTAGACGTACTTGTAAACCTTGAGACCTCAAAAATAAGGAGGATTTCAAAATTAAAGCAGGGGTCTTCCTCCAGAAATATTTGAGTTTCAGAGACTTTGTTTCCTGCTTTCTGGTGACTTTTAAAGAATGAACACAATAATAAGTACACTGCAACAGCATTTTTTGTTAAATAGGCCTACTTTTAATTTTACTTTTAAAGAAAACTGAATAATTCGTCCCTCTGGCGTAACGTGAATCTCTGGTATTAACTAATATTCATCAGTTTTTATTCATTCATTCATGTTTTGCCCCTGCTTGAGTATTTCTTTCTCTTAGTCCTCTTCATTTCTCTCTCCGTCTTTCACTCACTGAAGGCCCTTTCAGACACAAACCCAAACTCATTATATCCAATAGCTTACGTCGTGCCATGACGGCTTTTCGCTGCGTTGAGAAAAGCCTTTACTTTGGGCGCTGCCCGCTGTGATGTGCGGTGAGCGCAGCTCAAACCGTGTTGTTTGACGAGCATCTCTTCCACTGGGAAACAACATTTGGTGTAGCTCTATTGGTGGAAACAGTAAGGCTTATACTTCAGTACCAGAAACAGGTTGAGATAAAGAAAAGGAGAAAAAAGCTGTGAAGATTTGCCATAAATCGGGAGAAATACGGGATAGTTGTGACCCCGGGAGGAAACGGGAAGAGGGCAGAGAAAAATGGGAGTCTCACGCGGAAATTGTGAGGGTTGGCAAGTATATGCATAGAGTCCAGAGAAATAGTTATAGCACAGTTGAAGGAAGAGTTTGATATTTAGGGAAATACGCTTATTTCCTTTCTAGATGAGAACATCAATACCACTCTAGCATCTGTCTGCTAGTTATGAAACTACACACAGGAGATGGTTAGCTTAGCTTAGCATAAAGACTGGGGATATGTTGAAACAACTATTCTGGAACACGACAGTATTGTTCATAAAGGACAATTCTTTCACACTGATCTGATTGTGTATTCATTCCTTCACTTTTTGTCTCCTTATTTTGCATAAAGTGACTTCATTTTGTGGCTCTATCACCGTTCTATAAAACTGAGCCTCAATGTAATTAGACTGGATTATTCATTAACATACTGGACCATGGGAGGTCTTTAAACTACACAAGACAATTGTAAAACGAGGGGCAAAAAAACAACATGTCACTAAAATGTGTCTTTTCTGATAAATGTTGTCCAAATCCTCACAAAGGATGTCCTCGCGGTGCGCTCGCAGCCCTCCTGGCTGGAGGCCGGAGGAGTCTGCGGCTCTTTGTTTGCATGCAGCATCAGGTATGAGTGTGTTAAGAGGACTTTACGGGGGTCTTTATCCTTCAGTCACTGTGGCTTCAGGTTGACAATGGCTGAAAACCCTGTAGATTGTGAATAGAGAGGCTGCCGGGACAAACGGTGCACCGCAGGCAGGAATGTTGGAAAAAAATGATAAACAATAGGAGTGAAATAATGTAGCGCAAACAGTGTGGCAACCTAAAGACTCAATTTTGGATGCTATTTTCAGTGTGTGAGGTTTTTGTATTTTCATACCCAAATCCATAGGTGTAGGTTTCGTTTTGCACAGAGAATATTTTACTTCCATGAGCCTGACTTATTTAAACCCAAACCGTGATCTTTTCCTAAACCTAACTAAGTAGTTTTAGTTTGAAAAGACTGGAGCGGATATTGACACGAGCATCACGTGTTGCTGGACATTCGTAGGAAAATACACAAAAAATAAGTTGTTGAAAGTCGTGCTGAGCGTGACTATTTCACAAACTGCCGTGAGACTGTGTTACTTCAGAACACCTGAACTATCCCTTTAAGCACCACCCCTACTCCTCTCAATAAGGCCTTAATGAGACTTTGGATTCAGTTCAATGAGAGGGACAGATGTTCCCTCGGGCCAGATGAACTCAAAACTCGGTGACAGCTGGATTCAGACCAGCTTCACCTGCCTTTGATATCAGCAGAACTTCCCTCTGCAGGTAGCTGGCCTTGGCAGACAACGAGAAGCCAATCAGATGGAAGAACAGCCTTTACCTTTTGTCTGATCCCCTGCCAGGACACCTTTCTGCATCTTTCCCAGGGTCAGAGCAGACGCAGGATGATCATACATCCATCCTCGAGGAGTTAGCATAGCTCCAGATGAAAAGTGATATGTGAGGAGGCCTCCAGTATGTGATGTCATTTCGTGAGACATGCCGTGATCTGCTGCTCATCTTCTGGCTCCCCTTGACTACATTTGTCTGAATTTTTTTCCCATTCATTTTTTTATTACATGAGGGAAATATCCGAAATATCCCTTGAGCTACATGATTTACTCTTGCTCATACAGTAGAAGCAACAGTCTTCCCTGTGGGGTTGCGCTCCGTTATAAACCGAGAAGTTCTGCTGATGAGAAACAGCTGTTGCTTAAGCTAACTCAGTCACAGGAATAGGAAAAATATCACTTTGGCATCTTCCAACCACCTGCCTGAACATACGCTCTTTCAGCTACAAGAAGCCTGCAGAGAGAAACACAGAAAAGAGCGTAAAGTCTTACTAATACATGCTAGAGTCCACTATGACGTCCTTTTTCCTTAAAACACGTTCATGTTTTCCACACGGTACTCCGCGTGTGTGAGTTTAATGGACTGTCCATTTTCATTTCACTGACTTGCCTGCGATGGTTTCCAAGTGGCAGTTTTGCTTTAGCATGTTGTCGTTGAGACGCTTCCAAAGCAAACTTTCCAGTCATTAATTCCACTGCCATGTTTTGTGTGAGGGATTGCCAGTCCAACCACCTCTATGTGTTATGTCGTAATTAAAGAAGTGTTTGAACACGATCTGATGAAGAAAAGTGTTTGGGTACACACAGGGAAGAAGACGAGGCATGGCAGCCGAAGAAAGAATTGCATTCTTTGACGTAGCGTGTCCTTCACACTTCGCTCTGCTGCCAAGTTGAAAGCATTTCTGAGAGCGTGATTAAAGGGTGCTTATAGAACAACATTGGCTCTCAGCATATGCACGTCTTTGAGCGGAGAGTCCTGATGATGATGAAGCAACACTGGAATGCTATTGTTTTAGAGGAGAGCTGTTTCCTTGCTGTTGGCATCTGACTCTGAAATGGGGACAAATTGCTATTTCTGGTTGAGTGTGACTTGTGTGGTTCATTGCGCCAGGCTGCAATGAGCACAATCCTCTCTGAAGGTGACACGTCATAGAGGTTGGTGGTAAACTATAACCTGGTGTCCCCGGGGATATTGGTCAGTCGAAATACGCTACCCCTCAAATCTCAAATAAAGATATTATAATAACGTTTCAAAATATGCTCCCCATATTCTTACAGTACACTCACCCCCGTTTGCAAACATACTCTGTTATTGATTTGCGCTACGGTAGCAAGGCAGCATGAATCGTCAAAACACGGTGGCGTTGCCCAGCCTGGTTGGACTTAATGGATTGGATGGTAAATGGACTTCCATTTATATTTCGCTTTTCTAGTCTTCTTCCGGTTGAACGAAAAGTTGTATGAATGACACGATAATGCACAAGACAAAAGCGTGCAATAGGAACACTGTTCTTGCTTTTGGCGTGTCATTTGTACGCCATGTAGTCCGTACTGACTGCAATGTGAACACATCCGCGTAAATATGTTACGCTCAGAGGTAGCGACGTAGAATAAAACGTGAGAGAGCCCACTTATGGCAGCCAGGTGGGGAGATGGATGTGTCCAACAAACCAACAGGTTCTCATTCGAACTCGTCACATACCGCCGCTTTGTCACGTCCCTTGGCGTCACGTCCCTTGGCGTCACTTTATTTTCTGTATCAAAAACACTATAGTTAGGTTTGGGTTTAAAACTATCATGTTTGTACAGTGAAAATGACACTGAACTTTGTGAACACGGGACAGGAACGAACAGCTGATCGTAACGTGATGCACGGGACATGAACGACGATCTCTTGGATGAAAGCCTTGTGTTTGTTGTTGCTCAGCGTAAGCTCCGGGTGCCGTCATCTCCATGTACTGCCCACACTGCAGTGACACAGAGCCGGTTGAAAATCTGCAAAGTTTCCCTTCAAACACTTATTCAATATAATTTCTAAGGTAGCAGGCAGACGACTTTATGGCTTTATGATAGCAGCTACAAGGACAAAAGATTAAAAAAAACAAAAAACATGTTGGTTTAAAATAAAGATGGCGACGCATTTTCAGGGAAAATGAACATTCCCTAAACATTTTCCAACAATTTTCACCAATAGGTTAATGGTTAAATTTCTCTCTCACATCAGAGCAAAATGACAAAATAAGTGGGGGGGGGGGGGTGCACTAGTAGTAGGGCTGCCACTAACGACTAATTTTCTATTGATTAATCTATCGACTATTTTCCTCCAATAAATGCAATTGACAATTTGATTTAGATCCAGCCATATCCTTAGATTACGTCACATGAATCTTGAACACCACCGCACAAAGTAACCTAAATCTATAGCTAATGTATAGCTGCATGTTGTAGTTATGACTTCATCACTATGCCAGGAAATATTCATCACTTGACATGACTGTCTGTCTCCACTCGACCATAAAATATGCAGGTTGTGCAACAAACTGGCAACCCATTGTTGTGAAGTGAATGCATTGGAACGGAGGAGGGAGAGTGCGACATCTGAATAATGCTGAATATTAGCAATGTTATCAATAGCACATACGTTAAACATATTCCCAATGTCAAACTATTCCCTTAACATGTTCAAAATGATACAGAGAAAGTGTAATATCATTTTTCAATAACAGTCCCAGTGACATACACCAGATACCAGTGACGGGCCATTTAAACAGCCACACACTTCCACTTTCATAAGTTATTAGAAACATTAACCAGCCACTTTAAACACTGAGGCGAAACAATGAGCTCATTTATTGGAGGGGTTCAAAAAACACACATAATTGATTTCTTATGCATGCAAATTGATTTAAGAATCAAACCATATTTAGCTCGGTCCTGAACCAACGCAGACCCCCTTCGCTCCACTCCTGTTAACTCCGAGAGGCTAATTCTGAGTAAACAGGGGAGGGAAATTATTGTTTGTTCCCGTGAAATTGGTTATATTTTCTTTGGAGCGACACACAGACAAGTTCCTGGCTTGAGACCACGATACAAAGCTGCGTGAGTGTAGACAGAGCAGACAGCAAGAGAGGTTGTCCATACAGAGGAGGCAGTGAAGAGGCTTTTCCAGGTGAAGATGTTTGCACTGAATAATTAAATTTACAGTACTGTGTATTCACAAGATTCTTGGCAATTTTAAATTGTTTTTTTTTATGCATCTGATCCTGTGGCTTTTATCTGAAATCTCTGTAACATGTTGTATCCACACATCCTTTTTAGGAAGGACTTGGAGATGGTATTTTCTTTCATTTCCTCGTGCTTTGTCTGCCTCTGCGCAGGCTTGACGAGTGGAATGTATTGTGTGACATTTGCAGTTTTCCATGGCTTATTGCTTTCTCATTACGGTATGAAGCTGTTGGTCTGCAGCCGCTGGTCTGCAGCCGCGGTGGTCCTCTTAGCTGGAGACGCGCCGTGTCCTCGCCATTGTCAAAAACCATCTCCACCCTTTTGACCCAGATACGTGGCACCTCCACCACTTAACAGGCTACGCGTCACACACTCGCTCTAATCTCTATGCATGATTCCTCCGGAGAGGGTTCACAGCCATCTTTGTTCCTCCCTCTCGAGAGCAAGAGGCTCCGCGCATTCCAGCGGCGGCTGGTCATTGAGTCGTTTCCATTGAGCTCGGGAGAGCATGGGTCCAGCTCTGTGTCTCCGGACTGATGGATGGCCTGTCTGACTTTATCTGAGCAGGACGGACGCTGCGTTGGCTGGGGCCCAGAGATTGTCACTCCTGACTGCTTTATCAGGGCCTGACTTATAGAGCTGTCATCCTCTTAGAGCGAGGTTCCCAGGCACCTCGTCCAGCCTTTCACCCCCCCTCTTGTCTGTCATGCTGCCATCCAGGGACCTTGGCCTGCCTGCTTGACTGGCCAGACGCCGGCCTCCCACCCACCCAGGGACAGATTAATTAACAAACTAGTCTTGATTCATCTGCTCCACCTTTGGGTGTTTAGGTCTCTGTGTTGAGCCTTTCTTTTGCCAACTGGTATTAGCTCCAGATGAGGCGTGGATGTTCTTATTTTAGATATAAATAGGCCTTGAGTGTGAATAAACAGCCGATTAGACTGTTGTCATGATATTAAATAGGCGTTATCAGTCGCTATAAACCCCATAGATGTGGGTCAATAGGGGCCTACTACGCCCACTAGTAGGTTTTATTATCTATTGACATGGTAGATCACCGAAAGAAGGTATAAAAGAAGACGACAGCGACCTCTAGTGACCGCAGTAATTATGACAGGAGCAGAAGCGGAAGTCAGGCGCTGTAGTACAGACAGCATGAAACTCCATAAAGGGTGGAGGTCGGGGACAATGGATGGGACACAAAACACAGGAGACCGGAGTTTGCATCCCGTGTGAAACCAGCAATGTGTAGTTATCTTTGTGTTTTTCCCTAAACTTGACTGTTTTTGTTGCCTAAACCTAAAGACGTTGTAGTTTTATTGCCTAAACCTAACTGGTTTTTTTCGTCTAAACCTAAAGACGTAGTTTTATTGCCTAAACCTAACTGTTTTTTATCGTCTAAACCTAAAGAAGTTGTAGTTTTGTTGCCTAAACCTAACTGGGTTTTTTCGTCTAAACCTAAAGACGTAGTTTTATTGCCTAAACCTAACTGTTTTTTATCGTCTAAACCTAAAGAAGTTGTAGTTTTGTTGCCTAAACCTACTGTTTTTTTTTTGCCTAAACCTAAAGTAGTTGTATCTTTGTTGCCTACACATAAATATGTTGTAGTTTTGCTGCCTAAACCTAAAGAAGTTGTAGTTTTATTGCCTAAATCTAAATAAGTTGTATTTTTATTGCCTAAACCTAAAGAAATTGTAGTTGTATTGCCTAAACCTAAAAAAAGTGTAGTTTTTGCTGCCTAAACCTAAAGAAGTTTTAGTTTTATTGCCTAAACCTAACTGTTTTTTTGCATAAACCTAAAGATGTTGTAGTTTTTCTGTCTAAACCTAAAGAAGTTGTAGTTTTTTTGCCTAAACCTAAAGAAGTTTTAGTTTTATTGCCTAAACATAATGAAGTTGTAGTTTTTTGCCTATACTTAAAGAAGTTGTAGTTGTATTCTTTAAACCTAAAGAAGTTGTAGTTTTGCTGCCTAAACCTAAGGAAGTTGTAGTTTTGTTGCCTTAACCTAAAGAAGCCTTTTTGTTCATGTTCAAAACGTGACATGTCATTCGGTTTCACGTGTTAGAACGTGTTACTTTTAAGTTTCACTTTCACTTTTAGACAGTTTTTTCACAGTAGGCCCCTAATGACCAACATGTATGGTGCTTATAGCGACTGATAACGGCTATTTAATGGTCTGATAACAGTCGAATCGGGTGCGATAAATGACGCTTCTTATGCAAGACATGTGTCGTGTCGTATCTTCCTCGTCTTGCACATACTCAAAAGACAAGATTTTCAAACACGTTTAGATAACACTGCTGATATGTTTCTTTATCTGGTGTTCACACTACAAACCCTGGATGAAAAAAAAGAAAAAGACAATTTTTCAAACATGGTCTCAAAGGCTGAGCCCATGTTTGAGCTTGCCATGAAACCACGGCGGAGTTCCTTCCTTATTCTCACTTTGATGAGCCATTGGAGAGCTTTGGGGGGAAGCCAAGTGAAGTCTGGGGCCTCTCGCACATTCTGATGTTTTGTTTCAAACAGAGCAGCTTTTGTTCAGCTGTCAGAAAAGGAGCGCTTCTCAGTGTGTCTGAGTGTGTTTAGTAACCACAAACACACGGCGTGTGTTCATTTATTTAATCTAAGTTTTATAGAGGTTATATAGACACAGTTAGACGTTTGTTTCATACTGTTGCCATGGGTACCATCAATCAAGAAATTATAGGATTTTGAGTGTCTGTCTGTATCTAATAAGTATCATTAAGTTGAAAGGGTTAACCTCGGGATGGCTTTTAGGACGTGCCAGAGGTTGAAAGATCATATAGAGATTATCATCTCCAGATCTCACCTCTGACTCCTCTCTCAGACAATAAAAACACCCCGGGGGGGTCACACTTTAAAGATGGATCCATGAATATCTATTAAATAAATCAGTATTGTTTGTCTCTTAGAGCTAGACCAGGCGGTTAAATGTAGCTAAACTGCATGCTTTTGATCATGTTAGCAGAATAGTCCAATACTTTGGTTTATGACCACAAACCTGCAAAACTAAGGAAGGGAAATATCTCTGGATTCAGCTCTTAGTGCTTTTTACAACTTTTAGGACCTAATGATTTAAATAAGAGCTATTAGAGTGTTCATACTGGGAAGTTGGTTTACCTCGAAAAAAGTATCCGCCAATTTACAGATGTCTCTTTTCCAATGGCAATGGAGTTGTAATTACACGGTTTGGCCACTACGTAAAATTTGCTTCAAAGCCTGGCGATGCTTCACTCATCAGCAATGGCGCATAAATGATGATGAGTGTTTAAAGTGGTCAGACTTTTCAGCGATTTTAGATCACATTCTGGTCATATCGTTTACCTATTTAACAATATATATATTTTTAAATTACAAAAAGTTTTTATATCAAAATCCAATAATCTTTTCTTACTGTAAAACCAAATATGAAGTGTGCTTAAGTAACCTATTTCAACCAATAATATCATGACATCCATCCATCGATCAAGAGCAACAGCACAGTCCTCTGTAGATCTGTATCGCACTCACGCTACATTCTAAGCCCACCCATCTTTTGGCATTCCAATCAAATGTGAATGATTTGAATCCCTCTTGTAACTGTTCACTGCTCAAATATTCCATTTCACTATGGAATATGTAACAGTACAGACGTTAAAAAGGCTCTCAATTCCATTTCACTGGGACTTTAAGTGTCCGAAATTTCAATTTATTTAATTTATTATATATTTACTGATGAGGGTCTAGCCTACTATATAAGGAGTTGTGAATGAGTGAACGTAAACAAACAGCTGTGTCTTTAGTGTTGTCCTGGGGGACAGCAGCTGAGCGATCATCGGTACTTTGCATTAATGCTGATTGTGATCATCAAAACTGAGACAACAGGGACTCGTTAAGACCTCTCAGCATTTTTCATCCAGATATCAGCTCATAAGAGAGCATTCACAATCATTTCCCCAAGAGGCGTCCATGTTGAGAGTGCAAATGACTGCAGGTTGTACGAGAGTGGTTGAGCTTGGGGAAGTTTAGAGAAAGAATAGAGAAATTTTTCAAATATTTTTCTGCTATAGATTGTGGCGAGCGCGTCCCCCTCCAGTATATGAAAAAACAAAATTTGTCCCCCCCAATATTTGTAATGAATGCCTCCAAAAGCTAATTTTCTCCCCTCAGTATTCTGTGTTAAACTGACTCCAAAACGCACTGAACTTGTCCTGCTTCATGTTGGTTTACATGTCAATTAGCAACAGTGAACACAACAGCTGTGCGGCGCAGCTTGTGAACGCGTGCCAAAGTTTTTGATCGTTCTGTATCCTCCGCACTACGAGCACAGTTGATCTTTTTTTTTCCCCTTGGGGGGTGGGGGTTCCACAAAATCCCCCAACCCGGCTGGTCACTCCCAATATTCATTCAACTTTTAACTCGAGAAATCATTGAGGGGCAACCCTCATTTATGATGACATCGAGTCAATCACAAAACAAAGAAAAGGAAAAGAAAGGTTTTGATAAGGAAAAATTATTTGGGATTTTTAAGATGTAAAATAAATTACAGTTTATAAAAAAAGCCTTAGAATATTGTAATTACGATAGATTATTTGACTGATTAACATGCAAAATAAACCACATGTTAAACAAGTAGAAGTTGGGAGATTTAAGATCAAATTGCTAAAACGTCCAAAAGATGTAAGTGAATTGATTTTAATGAGTTGATTCTTTTAGTTGCTGTATTTTGCATATCTTGCAAAAGATATCTATATTTTGCAATATCTAGCATTGTGTTTATTCCAGCTATCTGTCCATCCATCCTTTCCCTGTTTTAATCTGACAATGTGTTGCAGCTTTGCAGCTTTATCAACTGGCACAATGACGCATCATATATCTAACTTGATGTGTGGATATGTGAGAGCACAAATATAAAAAAAAAAGTTCCTTATGTCTACGTGACTGTGTGGGTAGATACACCGTGACCCGTCCCTTAAATTTGATCTACAACACTAGATTGGATTTTGACCATCAGAAATCAAATATACCGGCAGGACTCCGGTAATAAACGGAGAATGGGGCCAGTGTGTCAGCCAGAGTCATTCCAGGCGAGCTGGAGTCTTTCCTGTAGCCCCCCCTCCGCAGCTCTGCTTTCCATCCGACCTGGATCATGTGCCTTTAATAGTGTGTAATCTCTTAAAGGGTGAGATTTATGTCCTCCCCCTGTAGAGTTGGGGCCAGGGATATTTAGGAAGAGTGAGCAAAGGCTCCCGCGGGAAGAAATGATCAACCTTCTGTGTGAGAAACGCTCCAAACAAGGCTCTCCTGCATGACCTCTATACCAAATATTTAGGAAAGGTTCTAAAGTGAACCAATTTTCCATCGTTTCCTTTTCTATTTTTTGTTCTGCCCAACCTTCAGATTATAAATATCACTGTGCAGGTAAAAAAAACAACAAGGTAACAGATGTGGACAGCTTGGCTGTGAGCCTGCAGCTTATATAACCAGTCTCAATAGCTGTATTGTACCAGTTTGTTCCCTGTAATTGTTGCCGTGAAGGTCCTGTGAAACTTGGTATCGTGTTAGATGATGGAATTTATTTGGAGACAATACACATTTGTTGAACTTATGAAAGAGAAATACACCCGGTTGATGTATGATATCTCGTCTCGGCGGGTCGATATTGCTCATAATTTTGACGGACTGGCTAGTTTCTCAATAAGCTGCTGTGTCACTGCCGCCCCGGGGCGCACAGCACATATTAGCTCTGGGAAATCAAGACCAAATGTGAGCCACGTGAAGAGTAAAAAAAAATCCTTTAATATCGTATTTATTGATATGAGACATGTGGAATTAATTTACCTTCAAAAAACTGCACTTAAAGGGGAACACCAAATTAAGAATTCAATATGTTTTCTCCACGGCCTAGTAAAGTTCAGTCAATATGTGTGAACATGAGCTCCTCTCTCTCAAAGCCAGAAACAAGAGAAAAAAGTCTCAAACATGTGATGTCATAGGGTATAAACTCTGGAGCTGCTCCATAGACAATGAATGGGAGACTGATTTTGTGGACCCACCAGCTCGCACTGATACACCGATGCTTTGTCACGGCTGTCGGCGTTGGATACGGACGCACCAGGCTTTCCATTAACTACGATGTAAACCGTATAAAAATATTAAATGCTCAGGGAAAGTGCGCTCGGAGTTTGGTGACGTTGCTTTGAAGGCCCTGACACATCAAGCCGACAGTTGGCCATCAGACTGGTTTTGGGCCGTCTGTGAGCGTCAGGCAGTCTAGTTTTTGCGGTGTGTCCCGCACCGTCAGCTCTCGTCAGCCCATGTTGGAGGTTTTTGGCCGATTCAGCATGTTGAACCAGCGACAGGGCTCATCGGTGAGATAAATCACTCTGATTTGCTCTTCAGCTTAAACGAATCAGTGCACGAGAAGAGAAACAGAAGTGAGGAAAGCAAGCCAACGTGTAAAGTCAAGAGGAAAAACACAGAAGGCTCTTCTCAATTTTTCATCTTCATCTCATCTGATCATTCCAATACACGGATATTTTCACAACGACGTGTCCATCTGGAATGAAGCCAAGCAGTGAGTGAGAGTGGTGTGAAAATGGTCGGCAAACGGCGCTTTGTTTCATGAACGTATCATAACAGCGGCTTGTATATCCACAGTCCTTGGTCTTCCGGTTTCCCTTTTTGAATGATGAATACAGACTACCGCCACCTGCTGTTAGGGAGAGTTATTTCATCTCAGACAGGTGCCGAGCGTACGTGTTAACTGTCCGCAACTTGTCAGCCAAGACAAAGACAACGTGAGGCAATGCAACTGGTGGCCTTCGTCGCCGCTAGTTCTTTGCTGTTGTGTTGGTGTGTCTGGACCTTAAGAGCTAAAAGAGAGTTGGGAGGGAGAAGAGGTGGATGGGTCCAACAAACACATGGCTTTCCTCCAGGAGACCGCTGTTCGTGTCCCATGCATTAAGTTTCACTTTGACGTTACGATCAGATGTTTGTTCATATCCCATGTTCACAATGTTCAGTGTCATTTTCACTATACAAACGTAATAGTTTTAAGCCCAACCATGATGTTTTTTCCTAAACCTAACTATAGTGGTTTTGTTGCCTAATCCTAAGCAAGTGTTTTAGTGTACTTCACAACATTAATCACGTGTTTAATGCGACCGAAAAGAGTGACGCCAAGGGGTCTGACAAAGCGTCAGTATGACGAGTTAGAATGAGAACATGTTGGACCCATTGAATTTTCTTTTCTTTTTTTATACCCAAAAGAGCTTTATTCTATTGTAGTGTTGTCAGTTGTGAAACAGAAAATGCTCCCATATACTCACAACATTCCCCTGTCGGTGTCATCTATAACATTTTTCCCCATTCATTGTCTATGGAGCAGTTCCACACTTTATACCCTGTGACATCACAAATCTGAGTTTTAGTTTTTGGATTTTGGAGAGAATTTTTCATGTTTACTAATATTTTTTTGGGCTGTCTTAGACCATAGGAACATAGAAATAATATGTATGAATTTTGAAAATGGGTGTAGTTCCCCTTTTATATTTCAGCTATAGTCAAACAAATTTTTCTAAGATTTAACTCACATTAGAAGAAGACTAAAAGTCAACAGCCTTGCTTGCGGTTCTGTGAGTATCTCTGCAGTATCTTTCTTTGATCAAGCTATCGGCTCAGCTTTCTCGGTAGAACAAATGAAGCACTTCACGTACTAATCCAAGCCATGCAGCCTGTTGAGCCAGGACAATGTTCCATGTAATGTCAGCCGGCAGCCCACATACATCACTGCAGGAACATTTCTGGAACCTGCAACATTAACTGATGCTCTAAGCATCAACTTGTCCTGTGAAACCCGAGCCTCTCTTTATTACAGCTGATTCATAAATCAAAGATTGCAGTATCTTGAGAAAGTCCTGATGAGCTAAAAGGTTATTGGATTAATGGTATAGACAACAGTATTCATAAGGCTGAGATGCCTTTGATGTCTCACCTAATGCAAGCCTCGTGATGAGGGACAAACATCTATCACCTTGAGGTGATGAGTTTATTTGGCTGAAATATTGGAGCCACACGATAAAGGTAGTTTTAAGTTGCTGCAGGTGTTGTAAGATAAAAGGAAGAAGCTATGTGAGCATTTTTCACACTGGAGGAAATCACTGTGCTAGTATGGTGCTGTCACTGGTACTTGATAGAACAATTACTTACAGAATTTATTCACTTTTACCACCGACAATCTTAAAACAGAACCAAATTCAACTGAGTTTAATTACTGGTGAGTGTCTGCGCCCCAGATAAAGTACACAGTAATATGTCTTTCAGTGTATTCCTCAGTAATACTCTTTTGTATTTAAGTTATTGTATTTATATCACACGGCTTTCCTCTGGACAGTTGTTGTAATGTTTATATTCAACGTAGAATAAAAATTGAGAAAGACTGCTTATGGCGGGCGGGAGGGGAGGTGGATGGGTCCAACAAACACAGGACTTTTAACCAGGAAACCTTTTTTGTTTGTTTTGTAAGCTACAAATGTTACGTTAGTGATTAGTTTTCTGTACTTATGTTACGTTGTTTCCGTCCGTATTGTACTTAGTTTTATGTATTTATTTTAAGCCAAACCATGACGTCTTTCCGAAACCTAAGTGAGTGGTTTTGTTGCCCCCTGCTGGCAGCCTGCTGCACCTTCATACACAACTGTAGTATTCACACCTTGGTGAGGCAAAACGTGACACTGACAGGCTATCCTCTGGTGGACAGACGGGTCTATTACATGCTTCGGCGTGGTACCGGTTTGCAAGATCATGTATAATCAAACATTTAAATAAGGTTTGACTTGAGATGTTGTGTCGTAGTTCCTTTTAAGGGGAATGTTTGACTCTCAATAGTGACTTAAAAATTAAGATTTTTTTACTTAAATGGTGGAATATTTGTGTTTTTTGATTCAACCCATTTCATTCAGCTGCAGTAGTTGTTAAAAACTCATCTCACCTCAGCTGCAGCCACGTTCTACCCTGTGGGTAGAATTTCAGAGGTTAATTTCAGAGATACTATGTCAGATTTTCTATTTATTTATTTTATTTTGGGGCTTTTTGTAAACTGAACAAGGAACCAACCTCCCAACATTTTTATTCAAAATTAATAATATCTAAGGAAGTCTGTATAATGATAATACAGTCCTTAGCGTAAAGCGTAACTAGACACACGGCACCTGTTTGTGTGCAGCATCTTGATGCTGAGGCTGCGTGTCTGTCCTCAGATCTGACCCGTGTGACCTGGCGGAGCGCCCAGGCAGACAGTGCCACCTTCTGCCAAGGTGACCTGTCACCACAGGCTTTTACGCGGTCCTGCCACGGAGCTTACGTTGCCCAGGGGAGCTGTAAAAGTGTTAACACCATGCTCACCCTGCGCTCTGGTATTAGGGAAAGGCCTGGTTACAGGAATAGCCACCTGTTCCCTTCTGGTCTGGGAAGACTGCCCCGACTGTCCCCAAGGACCCCCAATCCTTCCACAACCACCCAGTTACACACTGGGAGGAATGGCAAAGCACAACAAACACACCGCCGTGGTCAACACTACACCTCAATTTGTAGACTGTCACTCTAAATAAGTATTTCAGTGCAGTCAGTCAGTCAGGATTCCAACAGAAAACCATTTGCATAATGTACACAAAAGAGACCTATTCTCTAAATCAATATTGATAAATCCTAATATTTAAATTATAACCTAAAGCATTTAAAGTTGACTTAACCATTTAATGTCCTCACTAAGAAAAAAAGCAATGGAAAATGTTTCTCTTTATATTTTTTATGTCCTTGGGCAAAAATAAAGTTTTTTTTTTTTTTAAACAGACCCCACAGTTTTTTTCTACAAAACGTAAAATACCAACCAGTACTACTATTATTTCATTGTATTTATTCTAGATATTTACCATATTTCCAGTAGGCTACTTTGAAATTTTCTCAGAAATTATGAAAAATCATACTGATATATATTTTTTCATCAAATATATAATGGAATAATATTAAATATATATTACCAACAGTGAATGTTCATAATTATTTTTGTTTCATAGAAATGGTAAAATTATTATCTTAGCATTTCTACTTTTACCACTAAATGACAATTCAACCGAAGAAACAGAACACCAGTATCAAAATGTAAACAAAACGAGACTTAAAAATATATAATAATATAATAAATATAAAATATATTTAAAAATTAAACAAGCAAATCAAAAATAATTCGTCACCTCTGAGAACTAAGAAATTATGTACATGGCAGCTGTAATATCCCATCATATTATCAGCATATATCTATATATATGTTAACAACAATGAATGATCTGATTTTTTTTGTTTTGTAGCAAATAGTACATTTTAATTACATTATTAGCTTTAGTACTTTTATTATAAAAGGACAATTGTTCAGTTTGGTAGAGCTTATTAGACTACATAATTCTGTTCAGTAAGGCCTCAAAAAATTATGATATGTTGAAAACATATGCCCACTTTTGAAAATTAGACCAAACAAAGGTTGCGTCTGAAATTCCATACTAATATGCAAATTAGTATGCTAAAACAGTATGTGAGATATTGGCATAAATATCCCACAATGCAATGTGGTAATGACGACAACATTTACAACAGACGTTAATAACGCTTCAATTCAACTGTAAGTATAAGATTTCGCTTTGCTAGGCCGAATATATATTCTAAATTAATTCAGACTTTGATTCTCACAAACCATCGTTTTGGTCACATGAGGTTGGCATGGGTTACCATGGTTACGTGTCTCCAACTAGCAAGGAGGCTCTCAGGAAGTGACGACGGAAATTACTGGTCAATGCATCCGAACAGCTGTTTATTCACACAACAGTATGTTGAACGATAGTACACATATTGATTATGTGGTGCGTAGTATGCATATGAGTCCTCATATCTGAGGGGACTTTTTTGTTGCTAACTTCCTGTAAGGAGGCGGACTGAAAAGGCATGCTGTTTAAAGACACAGCGACATCTACTGTTTTTTTTAGCATAACATACCTAAACCGAAAGGTAAAGATGTTCACACAGGTTGAGTTGAGTTCAACACATTTTTCAATAAGATAAAATGACTCAAAATGTGAAATGTGCTCTACCAAACAGTTGAGCAGAACATTAAAGTTAAATTTAGTTGCCACAATTTACCTTTAACTAAACCCATCCCTGAAGCAGATAACGATTTAGCCTTATACGCATTAAGAGAAATCGTCTGTTGTGTTATCTGTGGCTGTAAAATACCTGAATGGCCTTTGTCACCACCCTCCTCTTCCTCCTCCTCCTCCTCTTCCTCCTCCACACTCACATAAACACACACTCATCATGTTTCATGCGGACAGCTGCGACAACACACAGATGTTGGCTGAACCTCTGGCCAATCGAAGCTCCGAGTTAATTGTTTCCATTTACTTTTTCAAAATAAAGATGTTGAACTGTGTTTATTTTATGCATGGTGGCTGATTATAGTGAGTAATGTATATTTAGATGACTGACTGGAGACTAAAGCAGGATTTCCTGAGCGCTCTGGTTATTTATTATCCCAGTCTCTTAAGTGTGTCATTACGCCGTTTGTCTAATTCGATTATGGGAATATTATTACTGGCTAATTGTTCCAGCAGTTCAAAGGCATTTTGCAAGACTAATAAATAATGAATCTGTATTTTCATTTTTATGTCATCGCTGCTGTTTTCTACGGGTCTTTCTGGAAAGTATTATTAAGGAGGAAATGAAAACAAATGATCCGAAACCACCACACCTTTCCTTCTTTTTAGGTTGTCAGCTTTTAACATTGCACCTTAAGGTACTACGCCCACTAGGCTAGATCTAAACTACACCTAAAAGACTGATGACAACTGAGATATATATATATATATATATATATATATATATATATATATTAAAATCCTTCAAAGACAATCCAACCTTTTTAAACACTGACAGGCTGCCGGCTTCAGAGTGGCGCCTTTTCATTCTGTTCCTGTTTCTGTGTAAATAAAATGGATTTCAGGGCGTGAGGGGAAAGGGTGCAGTTCATTTTAGATCCCAGGGTCCGGGGCCAATGTCATCCTCACTGCAGCTGTTGGTGGAGGCCTTCCTTTATAGCCTATTACCTCACCATAACCGGGTTATGAAAATATCATCAGTCTTCGTGCATGTGCGTAAGGACAGAGGGTGGCGCTTGACTCGGTGCTAAAATAAGAGTAGTGATGGATCCTCGGCTCAATATGTCACTTCTCAGAGTTAGAAAGCTTACAGAGAAACAGTGATTATGTCTTTTGTGTATTTGAATTTGTTTTCCTTATTTCAGATTAACCCTCTGAGACCCACAATCGACCTGTTTTTGCCTTTTTTAGGGGGATACGGGGGGTCTTTAGGGGGAGATAGCAGGTCAACAGTAGATGTCACATAGAAGTGGTGTACATCATCTGAAAGCTGGGAACCTGAAGATTAATTTGAGATGCAGCTCAGCACTGTGTGTCAAGTAGTTAAAATCAATTTTGAAAGTATATAAGGGCTTAGAACATTGTGATAGAAGTATATGATGGTCATTCCCATGCTCTATTATGTCTCATAAGTTGTTGCAGTAATTTTGGGGTGATACCATTTGTTACACAGATTTGGTGCTAAATTTAATTCCAAAAATACCGCATTAAGACACTAAGACCTTGAGGAACACCATAGAAAAAGTCATGCTGTGATTTGTAATCAAAAACCTTTGGCATTTGGAGATTTCTGCATGAATTGCTGTTTTTGGGGGAATGGATGGCGAGCACTTCTGTTGTGTAAACTGCTCAGAAACCCCCTTATTGTCTGTCTAGCTAAGAAAGCCATCCATCCTCTGAATACCCTAGGTCTCTAGTTTGTGGCTGTAAAGTTTCATGAGGCTGTGATTATCCTAGAGGTCACGACAGGTCATTATATACAGTGAGGTCAAGTTTAAAAAAAATGATCTCACTACAATGAAATAGCTACTATGGGGTCTAACATCATCACACATGAATGCGGTTGAGCTCATTGGATCCACAAGAGTCTCAGCTTTACAGTGATATCCAATTCATGTAATTCCAAGACTGTTTAGGGACCCCAGTATGCAGAAATATTCAAACACATAATTTTAGAAAAGGCGAAAATAACAGATTTGTACTGCATGGCTTTTTCCCAAAAGTGCAGGCATGTCTGTTATGGGGAGACTCGTGGGTACACATAGAACCCATTTTCATTCAGATATCTTGAGGTCAGAGTCAGGGGACCCCTGTGAAAATGACCTTGCCAGATTTTCTTTGCCAAAACCTAGTGTAACTGAGCCAATGCATTCCTTAGGTTTTGTAGTTTTATATGATATCTGTACCTTCACTCTAGCCCTAAAACTGAACCTGCTACAGCCTTTGAAAGACAGTGAAGTCAGGTCTCAGTGGGTTTAAAAGTCAAAGTAAACAGTCCAAACATTGTGTTTATTTCTTATTAATTCTGCATTCCCATCATGCATGAAAAAAATCACAGGCTAATTTACATTTCACAGTTTCTCTCCTCCACTTTGACATCACTTGTTGAAAAGTTGATGTCACTTTCTTTTCACACTCTCATTTTCCTTCCTCATTGTTGCAACTCTGTGCCAAAATCCTCCCCACAGCACTTTGAGAAACAGCTTGTTTACTCGTGCAGAAAGTGTAGAAAGTGAGCCTCAAAGGGGGTCAGAGTTATTCTCTGTACAGAGGTAATTATGTCAAAACAGAGGATTTTTTTCCCCCCTAAAATTATCTTCCAAGTTTTCCAGCAGCTGTCGAGGGCAATTATGGCTCTTGAGAAGACAGAATGAGACAGAAAAGGAGAGAAAGCAAAGGGCCCAGGAGTTAGATTCAAAACAGAGACGTGTATGACAGTTATGATATGTGCCTCATGAAGAACTATCCATTACTTATAGTGCAGCGTGAGGGTGCCTCGCTGCTTTTCTCCAAACCTGTTCTCCCCACTTCTCCCTGGAACGAGCCTTAGAAATCTTTTAAAATGCTCCAGCTCCTCGCCTACCTTACTAATAAATGTCAGTAATGTCGCCTCACTTTGTCTCTCTGTGCGGCACACGACCGTCCTGAACCCCAAAATGATAGACTCAGCCTTCTCTTTCTGTCCTGGAAGACATTCAAAACATTTCTTAAAGAATTATTTGGTTTGCACCACGCAGGACCTCAGAGTTCAGTAAACCTAAGAGTTCAGTGTCAAACCTCTCATGCCCCGTCGGCAGCTTCCACATAAACAACACGAGCAGGCACGTGGCCTCGCAGCACAGTCGAGCATAAATTAGACAGAGGTTGTGATCTGGGGCCCTGACGCCTGTCAGTGGGAGTGAATGTGTGCTGGTGGAGAGGTGAGCAGTAGATTGTCCAGAGGTGGAGAGAGAGGGGGAGTAGATGTTGTGGCTGCATGAACTCAGGACTTATGTGAGTGTGTGTGTGAGTGTGTGTGTGTGTGAGTGTGTGGTTACCAATCAGTCAGCTGGGTCATGAAAGGTCAGTCATTTCTCATTTCAGGAGCACAGAGGTCTGTAACTCCAGTAGTCCCTGTTTATTATAATGTCTAACATACAGTTGATTGAAAAATTTCACATGATGGATATATCATAATCAGATTTTATTGGAAGAAAATATTAAAATATTGTTGCTTGGGATTTTTTTCCCCCGGGTATGTCGCCACAGACACCCAGTCCGTAATACTGCAAATGCAAGAGCTTTCTTCAGCGGGCCATAGGCTCAATCACCATTGTGTTACCTCATACAGTGATAAAAGTGACTTAACGGACATTTATTTAAATGAAAAAAATTCTAGATTATTACTTTAATGTGCGTTTCCATCGACTGGTGTTATGTTAATATTAGGAGATGGGCTCATAAGATAAACAGCTGGTGGTGCTGATTCTCCTGCAGGCGCAACGAGATGACGGAATTACGAGAGTGCCATTCAAACCTCAAACGAAACTAACATGGGTCGTGGCTAGAAGGTAACACACAATTATTAAACTCTTGCGGGATGGTTATGGTTAGGCATTGACCTTGAGGATAGGTCGTTGGGCAGCAAGTCTTCTCCATCTCTCCACACAGATCTCATGTTTTCATCTGCCACTATTTGTAGTCCCTTCAGTGGAAGTTTGAGTGACAAATAAGTCACCTTTCATGTACCTATGATCTATTCGCCTAATCTGTGTCCATTGCACTTTATCGCATTCTGTCTTTGTTAAATGCGTAACTTCAGCCAAGATATTCAAACTTTTTTTCAAAGTTCTGGTGTTTCCACATCGTTTTTTTATGTGCAAATTTAAAATGTGAATAAAAACAGGCGAAGGGAAATGAACTTATTGAAATCTTTTGAGACAAAATTGCAAACCTCATGTTATCTGGAGACTGTATATAGTTACTGTTGAAGTTTTATTGCAACTTCAGTGCTATTTTCATATTTCTATCAATTATAGTCACCAAGGAAAAGTATTTAAAGTACTGTATCTAAATCACTTTATTTGGAGGTAACATTAACACATGTCTTCATGGATCACCTGCATTTAACCAGACTGTAACCAAGCCTCATACCTTTGAACTGTACGATGCTAATATGAGTACATGTTATTGAGCTGATGAAATCTTTTGCTGCATATTTCTATGAAATATGAGCCGATAATTATAAGAGGTTCCAGCTATGTGAGCTGTGTATGTTGGTGGGTGATCTGACCCCGGGGCACTAATCCTCCCCTCTTACTGGCATGTGACTGCTTACTGTACATCCATCACCTGCCATGGGATCATTGTTATTACTCCAGAGTTGCATTACACGCTGGAGGTGCCTTGTTCTCTGTGACTGGCTTCATGTGGGGCCTTTTGTGCCACTGGGCCTTCTTAACTACCACATACAAGCAGTAACTGTAGCATTCCTGCTACCGTTGGCCTTAAGCAGACAAAAGGACACTGTTCAACATGGCATTAAGATGATCTGTTTCAAGACCACCCACTCAATAGACTCTATAAGAGGAGCGTTTGAACTATGAAGCAGTATGTCTGTGTCTCTGTAATCAGATTGTGGTTCTAGTTGATTTCTATGTCCCTCCATAATGTGACATAGTAGGTACATTATGTCACTGACCACATGGAAGCCAACCACGACAACGTAATGTCATCATGATGGCATCTTCTAACTGCATTATGTGAACACAAGAATGCTAACTACAAAGTATTTTTGACTTCATGCCTAAATTACCTCTGTATAGTGTAATATGTGATCTATCCCGGCCTCTTGTTGCCGTCGTCGTGCCATTGTGAGAAACAAACTTCAAGTAAATTGGATCCAGCGTCTCTCCCAGAGCCATCCATCCGATCTGTTTGTCCGACGCATTCACTCAAAATGTTTATTTTCATCACGATAAGACAAAACAAAAGATGTGTATCTCTTTCTCGTGATCTCATCACAGTCCAAACTGATTAACCCTCTCTGCTTTGTTCAATTTCTCCCCGGAGACAGAAAGGTTTCATATTTTAAAATCTGAGTGTGCATCTTGATTGCAAAGAGGGAGAATCCACTCTTTCATCTTTTTTTGAATGATATGAAGCAGACACTGATGTCTGTTCAATCAGCAGCGTCTCTGTCGTGGTATGATTGAGTGTGTTTGTGTTTGTCTGTTTATCTAAACCTTTATCTGTCTCTCTTCTGGTATCATTTCAGTTGAATGTGTTACATGACAACGTCTGGACCTCTGGATCAGAGACCCTCACAAACAGCTGAATGGATGTGTCACCACTTTAGAGTAGATGCAGATAAAAGTCACAACAGGTAAATAAAAAGGACTATGAAATGTGCAATGTCTGAATAGACGTACGTCGGCTACACACACAGAAGCTCATTTGAGAAGATTTCATCCAGGCGGCTGTAAGTTACTGTCCAAACACGGTTAAAAGTAGAGAGTGTAATAGCAATCTCAAGTTATAATTCTGGCAAATTAAGTAATAAAAATATTTTAAACCCAATAAAATATGAATTCAACAAATGAAAATGAACAAGATTGAACCATGCTAGCTGTTCTGTGAGTATTTAGGCACGGTGGTGAGCTAAATGCTGACAACAGCCTGCTAAGATGCTCACAATGACAATGCTAACTTGTTAAAGTTAAGCAGGTGTAAAGTTCGCCATGTTTACCCTCTTAGGGTGCGTTCACACCTGTAGTTTGGTTCATTTGGTGCAGACCAGGGGGACAAAAATGATGCATGGTTGAATTTTAGTTTTTGTCTGGTTCCTGTTCACGATGATGTTTTACAAGCGAACCAAAAAAAGGGAAAATACACACGCTGATGTGCATACATGTTAACACCTCTTCCTAACTGGACACAATGCGAACAAGCAGACATCAGATTGTTTCAGTTTTTCCAAATGAAGATGTCCTAAACTGCTCCATGCTTCAGCGAACAGGCTGAGCGACGTGTCGCTTGTTCGAAAAAAACGCTCGCCCATGCAATATTTATGAAAAGTTTCGCGCACCTGCTTCACCTCCAACCTATTTTGGTTGGTCAAAATCGACGCTGACAATAACTGAGTTAAATCAATATCACTGCATGCCATGTCATTAGCTTTACAGGAATTTGGTCATAAATCAAAGTAGGCCTCTTTTAGACAAATTGAAATTTTGACCTGAATGTGACACCTGAGTAAAAGTTAAGTGATAACCAAAGTTATTATTCATCCTGAGGGGAACAGCTCATGTCAAATCTCATGACAATCAATCCAATAGTTGATGAGATATTTCACTAAAAAACATAAATGTCAGCCCCCTGGTGGAGCTAGAGGAAAAGTCAGGAGATCATCAGAGTCATTATGATTCATTGACTGGGAAGCATGAATGCCATGGCAATCAATCTTATAGTTTTGACATATTTCAATCTGGACTTAAGTGGTGGACCGACCGACATAGGCTACCGACGTTGCCATCCATAAAGCTCTGCCACTATTAAGACTTAATAAATAATAATCTCTCTCTCAATTTCCTCCATTTGTCTCATTTTGAGAGTCGAGTAGATTACATCAACATCTCTAACATTTACTGTAGTTTACAGACTTGTTGTGTAATGAGAGTTATAAACTTGTGTCTAAAGAAAACATATTTCAGTGCACACACCATGAAGTGAGTCTGAGTGAGAAGTGCCACACACAGCAAGAACAAATCTCCAAGTTGTGCCTAGTGGTGTATAAAATGTCATTTTGTTTGTACCCTGTAACCTGTGATTACACACTCCAGAGTGAGGCACTGAACAGGAAAGACTTTTCCTAGAGGGGCACGGCAATTTTTCCTTTATTAAGCCTTAAAGTTGGAGAAGAAGGAGAAGAAAGATTGTGTTTCCCTCATATTTGGGGACCAGTGCCAGGCATGAGTAACTCTGGGTCATTTAAAGAGTTTGCTCAGTGTGTGTGTTTGCACAGTATGCACAAACATACAAGCATGCACAAACTTGCACATGTGAAAGTTGCATGCGTAAACACAATTATTTTCTTCCTCCCACACTTTGCAAAGCAGTTTTGTTCTCTTTGAAAACCTAATGAGGGCTGTCTACAAACCGCAGTCACTCTAAGTTTAAAGAAAAAAAAAGTCACGTTGACCTTTTCAAACTGTCAAGCTGTTCCAACCACACCCTTTACTTGAAAGGATGCCAGCGTTACCCTGCCCTCTTTCTGGAACAAATCTGACATGCTCCAATTTATATGGCATTATAGCTGATATAAAAGGACACAAAGAGCTCCCGCCATTGAGAGAGGATGGATTTAGATTTAACCCTTGGATTTGATCTTTTAATAGATTTTTTTTTTTATCTCAAAGCTGCTTAAGGAATGTTTGGGAGGAAAGGAATTTTAATTTCCAGAAATTCAAACCAACACAAGAAATGAGACGCTTCCTACTTCTCCCAGCCCCCCGCTGGCGAGCTAATAGGCTACGAGTGATTGACAGGATCGACTCACGCCTTCTTCCTCTCTGACTTCTCCTTGTTAGGATGCATGAGTTTCTGCACATTTCAGTTTTAAAGGTCCCATATTGTACTCATTTTCAGGTTTATACTTGTATTTTATGTTTCTACTAGAACATGTTTACATGCTGTAATGTTAAAAAAAACACTTTATTTTCCTCATACTTTCTGCATGAATATGCCTGTGTTTCCCCTCTGTCTGAAACGCTCCGTTTTAGCTCATTTCAACGGAATTGCATTACTAGGCAACAGCTTGGGTCCATGCTTACTTCCTGTCAGCATGTCATTCACCTAGGCTCCGAAATCACATACTATGCACTACATACTCAACAAGCGTTTTATCTTTCAACACACTTTTGAATGAATAAACAGTAGTAAGTATCTGTTCGGACACACTGAGCAGTAATTTACGTCGTCAATTCCTGAGAGCCACCTTGCCGGTTGGAGACGTGTAACCATGGTAACCCGCGCCAAACTCATGTGACAAAAATGACGGTTTGTGAGAATCAAAATCTGAATTAATTTAAAATATATATATCACGCCTAGCAAAGTGAAATCTTATACTTACAGTTAAATTGATGCGTTATTGATGTTACAGAGCTGTCCGCCATTGTCTGTTATGAATGTTGTCGTCACTACCACATTGCATCTTGGGATATTTATGTCATCGTAGTGTCCAGCGTTGCAAACTGTAATATTTTACCGGAAATAGTATGCCATTCACCTACTATTGGTTTCATACTAAGGTTTAGGACATACTAAAATATCTCACATACTTTTTTAGCGTACTAAATAACATGTTAGTGTGGAATTTTGGATGCAACCAGAAATAAACTGTGACACAGAATGTTTACGTTTAAATTTGTAAACATTTATGTAATGGTCAATGTATTGTATATTTGTAACTTCACAAAATTACAGAAATCCTGACAGCTTGTTTGAAAGGCACAGTTTCTGAATACAGGTTGTGTGTATTTCTCCATGGATTGTGTTGTTGTCTATGATGTTTCGATCAAAGATATAAAACACACTCTGTTTTATAACTATGGTTTTGATACTTTCACCGTATTTATATAGCACTTAAACCTGCTTTATAATAAAAAAGACATAAAAATCTCACTTTTTACAATATGGAACCATTAAATTACAGTATAGAGGAATTTAGTGAGCAGTTTGTCTGAGATTCTGACATATTTTCATCTTTGGCTACCGAACTTTGGCCAATACATATTAATCCATAAATTATACATACTGCAGCTTTCACAATAAATCTAGGTTTTAGCCAGGGAATAACCATGAAAAGATAATCTACAAATACTCCAAAGTGTTAAACGCCAGCTGTCTTCATAGCCTTTTACCGCTGTCTGATCCTTCAACTCTTCCTGTTTAGCACCTCAGCTGTATATGTCCCTCTTCTTTTTCCATCCCACACCTCCTCCTGTTTCCCGGCCTACTGTTGTCCTGCCTGCAGATGTGAGTCCCAGGAGCTTTAGGGGCTCCACACTCTGTTACCTGCTGACACTAATCTACACTGAAAGTCTCCAGCCGCTACAAGACCCAGCAGCTAGCTGCAAAAAGCTTTTCAGGTCCCTCTGTACGTCCACTTCTTTCCATCTGAGTGGGCATACACAGGAGGGCTGTTATATCCTTCTGTAATGTAGATCACACGTAGGAGAACTCTTGGAAATTCTCACTATGTGCATGAGTGCATTGGCAACTATTGGATGTTTTTCCTACATTATTTAGGTTTTAAGGCACCAATAAGTCATTATAATGGTTTTAGTTAGACCTTTGAGCAAAGTAAATTCAAATTGGAATTTATATGTAGGCCTACATATTTATCAATGAAGCAGTTAAGTTTGAGGTTATTAGTCGTTGTATGCATGCAATAAAAATGGTATGTGCAATGCAGCCAATAAACAACCTAAATTTGGTTGTTATTATCTAATTACATTCAACATCAGCTTCTCGTATGACACAAACTCCTTTAAACGTTGTTGCGTAACTGCTGAGCAAAATCCAACCAGGGTCAAAGAGCAAAAGCATGATTTGTGTTCCCACTTGGGATAGATGACAGAGATTCCTCCTCGTCCCAAAAAAGTCTTCAACTTCCAAAAACCCTTAAAAAAAACCTTCCACAACAGTTGTAAATATGTCAGCGCACACAAGTGGCGCTCACAAGCATCAGGGGAAGAGTCAACGCCGATCAAAGAGCTGAGAACATTGTTGTGAAACGGGACAGCTTGTTCATCAAACTGATGTTACATGTCATCGCTGGTTGGAAGGATTTCTCTGTTTACAAACTGTGTCATACAACCCGCGTCCATTAATCCGTAGTTTAGAAAAGTTGGCTTGAAAAAGTCATTTTTGTCATCACTGAGATCAACATCAAGTCAACATGGGAACAAAAATGATGACGATCCAGACATTGTGAATTAATCAGGGAAGAGTCGCAGCGTGTCCAAAAGTTCAGTTTTTATTTGTTGCTATGTGGGAATGAGGCTGATGTGATGACAGTCAGACGGTCGCCAGAAGATCATAACTCACCATTGGCTATCATCAGCCAATTAATAGAAGCAAACAGACATACTTCCTAGAAGTGCAGTGAAACCAATTGAGACGAATGGAGAATGGCTCCTTTCACCTGCTATATCACATATAATAGTTTTGTGCAACTCTTATTTATATGGAATATGTAGATAAGAGCCCTTCAAATGTGTGTACTGAAAATAATAAAACCCCCTTCATTTGTACTGCTTATTCTCAGGGCCGGCTTAAGGCATAGGCCATAAAAGCTGTCACTTAAGGCGCCACCTTCAGGGGGGCGCTGGTCGCCCTCTAAGAAAAATAAATAAATATATATATACATATATATATTTCTAAAAAATGCCAGTGGGCACCCGTCCTCATTTTCTGCATTGAGGTAACTAATTAACAAATAAAGAAATAAAGAAAGAAATACACTTTTTAACACTGTAACTCTCGTTGTAGTGAATCTGACTCAACACCTTTAAGCCAACAATATCAGGGACCATTTTTTTATTTATATTATAACAAATACAGTTATTTATGAAAATAAAAATCTTTGTTTTTGTCTTAAAACCATTGTGATGTCTGATGTGTGTTGCGGTTTATGGGGCTAGGGTTAGGGTTCAAATCCGAATTTTGCCTATAAGGCACCAAAAGGGCTAGCACCTGCCCTGCTTATTCTAGATCATTTTCTATAATTAAAAAACAGTAGTCCCATGTGCCCAAAGACTAAATATAGTATGATAAGAAAAACTAACTTTTCAGCCATACCGTTTGACAGTCATTGTTTGGATGAGAATCTTTGAGATTGCCCTGTGTGTCTCAATGTTGTGTTTAGTTACATTATTTTGTTGTCTTTTTGATTTGAATTTAAATTTTGATTTGTTTATTGTTTGTTGTGTTGCAGACTTCGTACTATCATCTATCATTTAATGGTTATGTATTGTTCGTCGGTGTGTTTGGTTCTGAAAAAGTAAAATAAAATATTCAGAAAAAGAAAAAGTGGAGCTTCTCCCCAACACATAAATGCACCATAAGTCACACAAACATAAAACATGAAAGATTTACTTTAAGGCTTCATAGCTCAAGCAAGTTTAAAGCTTCTGCAAGTTGATTTGTGTAGTGCACTGAAATAAAAGGGAAACCAACGGCTGTTTTAAAGGGCAAAAAACATGGTCAGCAAAAACAATATGTTATGCTTTGGAAAATGACTGGTGGGGATGTAAAGAGTCTGTGATATATGACTAAAACATGCAAGAAATCATCCACTTTTCCTCTGCCCCAATACAAATTGTACTAGCTTAAAAAAATGAAAGTTTGAATTAAATGTGTTGGTGGGAGAATCTCTTAAATTACAGCAATGATAACACAAAGGTCACAACAAAGCAGTGAATGTGTTGGGTGTTCAAAACTGTCGTCTAATTGGAGCCTAATTTGTGAAAGTAGAGCTCAATCAAGTCGGGTCAGAGGTGATGCGTGTACTGTACGAACCCCCTGCTACTAACTAAATGCTCCACGTCTCCGTTCAGTCAGAGTGTGGCGAATTTGCTCACATCAATAAGCAGTCCTGGTAATTAAAAATGATTGACAAGCAGCCGGGTTAATCCAGCAATCCCAGCGTTGCATAAAATGTCCCCCCGAGCTGTTTTTGGGTCCTGGCTCCGGTCCACCCGGGTCCCCAGCACATGTGGCCTCCAGATGTGGCTCGTGGGACGGATGCGGTCGGGCACGTGGATGACTCTGTGTGGAGAAGCACTCAGCACAGATACAGTGGTTTAAAACACTGACACAGTCACATCCCTCATGTGTGTCCCTTAAGGGATCGTCCTGCTGGCAAGACCCTGTATAGGAAATGTGGACAGCAGAGAAACGACTGTTGGTCTACATTACATCAACCTCCTGACAGCTGCCGACTGAAGAACTACAAATCCACTGATAAAATGTCATGTAATCATACAGATGACATTTTAACCCTGGCTATAACATCTTTAAAGTAATTATGAGTGATTTGTGCTATATATGCTCATGCTCTTATGTATTGGACAAATGCCCAAAATGTTAAATCCTCTGACTATAAGCTCATTAGTGGTGTAATGACATCAAAGGCTTTAGCGTCTGTGGCCATAGCTCCTCACTAAAACATACTTTTTAAATGTAATGTAATCTCAGTGATGGAAAGTAACTAAATACATTAACTCAAGCACTGCACTTGAGTGAATTTTTGAAGTACTTATACTTTATTTGAGTATTTCCATTTTATACCTCTTTCTACTTCTACTCCACGACATCTCAGAGGTAAATATTACACTTTTTACTCCATCATTTATCTAAATACTTTAGTTACTTTGCAGATTCAGATTAATGATAAGAAATATAATCATTATACTATTAAATTACAATCTATCTCATTATAGGTTAAGATAAGATGAGACTTATTTATTGATACCTGGAGTAAATTCACCAGCTACCCAGCAGTATATGAAGTAATTATATTTGCTCCACCTTTACCAGCTGCAACAAACACATTAATGCATCTATACTTAGAATCCAATAATATAATATACATTATTCTGAAATGGGCTATTCTGCATAATGAGTACTTTTACTTTTGGTACGATAAGTATATTCTGATGCTAATGCTTTTGTACTTAAGTAACATTTGAATGCAGGACTTTTACTTTTAATGAGGTATTTCTACGATGTGGTATTACTACTTATATTTAAGTAGAACATCTGAGTACTTCTTCCATCACTGTGTACTCTACACAAATGTTGCGCAAATAATGATCCAGTGTAAAGAATGATCAATCTTTTTGCTGTGACAGCAGGAAATGGACCTATGACACAACATTAACCTACTGTGAAGTAAAGAATTAAGCTACATTTACTGTCATTACTTTAACAACTTAAGTGTAGGCCTACTACTTTATTTTTTAAAATCTGTAATCTTACCTTAGTACCTTAATTTTAATAGTAGCCTATTTTTTTTTGTTATCACATATTGCTTGTACAGCATTTTGGTCGACTTCTGTTGTTTTTAAATGTGCTCTACAAATAAACTAAACTTGAAACTTGACTTGAAACATGAAAAAGTCTTGATAAACTGTGCGATGGATGGATGGAACAAAAGAAAAGGTGATCAATCAGCTGCTGGTGTGTCTGAGGCTGCATGAGGGCAGAGCACAGACCAGCTGGGTCATGTCTAGAAGGTAACCCTTAAAATGCTAAATCTTATCTGAAATCTGCACAAACTCTCGCGAGACTTTCTCACGGACGACCTCTCCTAACGTAACCATCTCGCGAGAGTTTCCTCCTTACCTTCTAGATACAACCAATCAGCTAAGCAGAGCCAGCAGTTAGTGAACAGTTAAATACTTTACAACGCAATTAAACATCCTCATGGGGTATGTATGGTTACTGTTAGCATTAATGTACCTCGGCTTAGTTAAAAAAAACGGTTGCATCTCTGTACCACCCGGCTAGCAGGCTAATCTGAAGCTAATAACTCCAATCAAACACCTGCGATGATGCGTCATCTATAGGTAACTAATAAAATGAACCTGGAGCACATGGAGGACGTCTTCGCGGTGATAACACCTGATAAGAAAAACGTACGCCAACAACCACTGCGTTGCCCACTGCGTTGCCTAGCAACGTAGTTGTGCGTAATGTGCAGTCCATTTTTTTAATTGTCTGAGTTTTCTTATGGTTGATTCTAGTTGGCTAAGCCAGGCTTTACAGAGGAAGGTGATTGTGTATGAATACGTTTTATGCACAGACTGCAAAGTGTCGTCTATAGAAATGGGATTTATTGCTGGTTTGGACATCAGAGGTCTGTACTACGAAGCAGCTGGATTTGGCGTTAGTGAGGTAACTTCAGGGTTAACTCTGGGTTTTCCGTCCTACGAAGCTGGTTCACTTCTTACCGGGGTAGATCGTCATGGTAACTGATGCTGAACAGCTAACCTGCACCGGAGCAGGTTATGTTCCAGATAAGAGATCAACTCGTATAAAAGCACCTCCTACTGACCGATCAGAGCTCGGTGCTGGGGATCGTATGATAATATTACACACATACGAAGAAGTTTAAGTCATAATCCAGGCTGACAAAATGAAAACTGACAAATGCAGGAAGGACAGCTGACTGTATGCTGTTGGTGCATAAGAATGAAAATATAATTCAAAGAGGTAATTACCTCTTTGAATTATATTTTCATTCTTATTTTTGTTGAAATAGTCATACACGCCACATTATTATTACTTGGCATGATTAGGTGTAATCCAGTTATCCATTATACATTTAAAAGCTATTTATATCTAGACGAGAATATCTGACTTTTGAGTGTTCCCTTTTAATTAATAAGTCTGTTAATTTACGCATTCACACATCGGGAGTTTTTTCTTTTACCAGCTGTCCTTCCTGCTTTTGGCAGCTTCAACTGTTCAACGGTTTTATATAAAAGTTAACATAAAAAATTTGATTCAAAATTAGAATTTGCATTGCAGAGCTAACGTCCTTCTAGGTCCACTTAAAAAAAAAATCTTTCAAATGATGCACATGACATCTCTTATCTTGGGTTTGAAGATTTCCCTCTGTGTAATGATTTGTGGATACATCATATCTATTGTTTATGTTGATATATACAGTTTGTTGTAGTCAGATCCACAGGAGAAAAAAAATCTGGCGTTTTGTTCAAGTCCCTCTCTTTTCTATTCAGTACCAAGACCTCACGAAAATAGAAGGCAGACCATAATTTGTAAGTGTGTGTGTTATATGCTGGCACTGCCTGTGATCCTGTGGTCAAGGTTTAGTTTTAATGGGAGGTTAGTGGGACCGAGCGTCGTCAGCATCCAAACTCTTCACCGTTTTACAGGGAAACATCCACAATAAGTTGATGAATCTGGAGCCAAAACCTCTGAATTGGAAAAGTACGGGCTGCCCCTCAGGATATTTACCTGTGGTCTGCCGCAAGGAACGCTCTGCCACCATGAGAGCTTGTGGGTTGAGGGCGACAGGCTATACTTGTGGTTAAATCTTACCAGACTGAGTGGTTAAAAAGAGAAATGGGAGTGCAGAGAGGAGAGGGAAAGGGGCAGTAAAGAAAAGAATTTAGAAAGAGAAACAATTGAGTTTTTTTTGAGAGGCTACTTGAGTATGATGTCTTGCTGAGCACCTTTAAAACAGTCTTCAGTGTTTTATGCCTTTTGGACCAAGATGAAGGATGCTGCAGAAAACTTAGCTGTCATTCATTCCTGGGATGAGAGCATACAAAGCCAAAGCTCTTTCCTCTCATTCAGACTTTGTAGTTTTGGACAACTGGACAGCACTCTCAAGTCAGAGTTTGCGGCTCTGTTTGATCATTTGATGCAGTTTTTTGCCAACCCTGGAAAGACTCAGAGACATCCTCGCCACGTGGGTGCATCCGTGTTTGAGAGAAAAGAGCGCACACATCTCTGATCTCGACGGCAGTCCCCAGAGACCAGGTTTTCATCTCTATTCCTGATAAATCTCTGAACAAAAACAAGAGATTCTGATATTCTTCAAAGGAGGCTGAGAAAAATCTATAACCCGTCTGGGTGGAGCCTTTCATCAATATCACATGAGGATCTCACAGTGTTCTCATGTGAAGCCGGCAACGGGGTTTTGTTTTTCTACTGCAGCTCCGACTTTGTGTGCGGAGCTGTGGGAATGTGGCGGTAGGAGACGTAGTGTGGACGCTGAAAACAAAAGTAGGTCTTGACAGGTTGAAGGTCCAGCACAATGAAGGGATTGTAAGGGTTTGGCCACAGTTGCAGTTGTTTTAATTGGCTGGAGCTGGATGGCAGCAGTAGTAGCGGTAACTTCTCCTTCAAAGAAACAGATCAAAGGTTTTAACATTACCTGTCTGTTTATGGTCTAAATATTAGATGGATGGATGGACCTAAAATGTGATGAGTCTCCTCCTCTGGATCTATCAGAGCCATATTGTGCTCTACCCTTGTCTTGGTTTATATCATGTGGATTCACATCAGTTTTTACCGATGTTGAGTGTTTTACTTTACTGATTTAAAGTGAACTTTTATAACTAATAATATATTTTGTGCTCTTTATGACATCGAACACTTCTATCTGCATGAAAAGTATACAACCATATACATTACTGTAAAGTTTGTCATCACCTGTGTGTTGATTTGAAATACTTATGTCCCCAAAGAGAGAAGAATTAAATGATTAAAACTTCCATATAATGGATGTCCCCACAGTGTTGCAAGACAGGGCAGAATAGTGTTTTCCCCCCCAAAATACCCTTACATTTTGAATTTTGTTTTGCAGTCCAGAAAAGTGTAAGTGACCCTCGATCATTATTGAACCACAATGGTCCAACTGGGCTCTAAATATTTTGGGAAGCCGTTTTTCTTTGAGCCCTCTGCAGACTACTCGTTAGTTAGGTTGAATAGGTTTGAACTGTGTGGTATGTTCAGCTGATATTCTGTGATCCAGCTCCAACAGTGCTAACCCTAGACTAACCTTCTATTTAAATGTTTTTAATTTGACACAGAGCTTTGCAAAAGCAACATGTAGGGCTGTGCAATTAATCAAATTTGAATTTAATTTGGCTTCCAACGATTATGAAAATGAAATTGTTTACAAGAGCACAAAGTTCTTCATTGATCTAGCCTCTTAATTTTCCTCTCAAAGTGCACCAGATTGATTTAACTTTAAAATATAGGATACAGAATTTTCTTTCTAAATTCATGATGATTCCAAAGTCAATGAGTAATTATGTTAAATAATTCTGAACTCAATATGTATCCGCATATAAAGATATGAAATATCTTTCACAATCTTTCAATTTGATTCAAACTCGTCATCACAAGTGTGCCTGTGCTCTCTTCCTCCTACCCGTCAGCCCTCCAGAGGTCAAGTATTATCTCTCTGTTCAGACTTGGCAGCACCGCTCATCAAGTATAGCCACACCTGTGTGTCTGTCAGTGTTGTGACCTCCCTGCAGCCCCTCAGGTATACACAAAGACATGCACTGTATGACCCGGCACACACGGAACAAACAACTTTATTCATCTCCACTCGCCCTCCACCTTTTTGTTCTCCTTCTGCTCCGTCGCCCACCTCACGGGAGAAGGACACCGAAAGAAGGTCATTATCTGGTGGAGTGCTAAATGAGCCATTGCTGACAATGATGGAAATCACAACAAATCTCTCATTACCGGAAGCAACAGTCCGGTGGACAAGTTTGGGTCCCACAGGCAGGACTTCGTGGTTGGTTGACCTGCTGGAACTGACACTGTTCAGGGGACGGCGAGGATGGAAATCCTTGAGCCTCACAGAAACAAAGTGAGGGAGAGTAAAGACCTCTTATGTCAGATTTGTGCTGTGACGGTGAACATTTATGTTCCTTAAGTCTTCCTGCTTCAGAACACTTCCTGGCATAATCTTTATGCTCTGGTACGCTCATTGTCATCTCACAGATTAAGCATGGAAAGAATAACAGCACCTGACCACACGTTTTTATACTGTATCACTTTCTTGGTACAGTCTATTGTTTCCTCAGTGTTGTGTCCCGTGAGAGGGGACAGAGTGCATTGGTCCTGTTATGGACAAACACGGCTTGGTATGTGCAGAATTTGTACAGAGGTTTCTATGTCTGAGCTGTGGTTTGACCTCTCTCTGGGTCTCATCAGGCGTCTCTTGGCCTGAGACGAGGAGGCAGGAGGGGACCGGCGCTTCACCCTGGAGGAAATGAGAGAGGGCGAAGGTACCAAGTCCCCGTTGACCTCTATCCCTTTACATTGTCACTCAGAGTGACCTCAGAGAACCTGCCCACTACTTCTATGTCTGTCAAAGGGGCCCCCTCTGCATGTTTTAAATACTTAACAGTCGCTCGTTTTAAGAAAAGGCGTACAGCACACTGTGGTGCTTTCAGATGAACTGGAAAGGAGGAACGAGTCTGCTGTCTATCAAAATGAACATTTCCTCTCTCAGTTTGACACATGACAAAGTAACACCTGTGTGATACAAAACAGACCCCACAGCCTTTTCAAACCAGCAACTATTGAAGCTGTTTGGATTTAACAGTCAAACAAACACACCTTCACTGGCAACACGTTCTCACTCCCAACTCCTCAAATATTGCAACATTTCCTCATACAACAGTTCGTATGATATCTCACAAAAAGTTATTCATAATTTTTTCCGACAAATGTCCATCAACACGTTTTAAATTTAAAAGCTCGTTACTTGCATACAGTCTTTTCAAACTAAACTTCCGTCTTCACCAGTGGGTCAGCTCCGGGGTCTGAGAAGTGAAGCCAACGTGGAAGTGCCTTAAACTTGCATTCTTTCTAATAGCCAGCAGGGGGCGACTCCTGTGGTTTGCAGAAAGAAGTCTGATTGTGTAGAAATCTATGAGAAAATGACCCTACTTCTCACTTGATTTATTACCTCAGTAAGTAAGTAAGTTTGTTACGTTAAAATAACTACGCTTGTTACGCAACTGGCGTTAGTAAAGTCCGGAAGTTACGTAACAAAACTACGGTAAAATAAGTCAACGTTGACTTGGTTTCACACGGGACACAAACAGCGGCCTCCTTGATGAAAGTCCTGTGTATGCTTGACCTGTCCATCCTCCCCTCCCACGTTAAGGGGTATTGACCAAGCTGCGGTACTTGATGCATTGGGAGTGGGACCTGGTTGTAACTGGCACATGTGGACTAAACCCACAGGAACGGAGCTGGGCTGCAAAGCGATTTTGACGTAGAGACTGAATGGGGTAATGCAACTCACCACGTGACTTCCAGTACGCTGGCCCTAAAAGCATTTTTTTCTCATACACAAAAAAGTCAGTTACCGTCTAAAGGCACAATGGTGAGCAAAGACCCTTAAACTTTATCTTGGGTCTTCTTGGCAGTGATGAAGCAGCAGTTATAAGCATTCTGTA
The DNA here is from genome assembly GCF_043250625.1 of Sebastes fasciatus. Classification (NCBI taxonomy): domain Eukaryota; kingdom Metazoa; phylum Chordata; class Actinopteri; order Perciformes; family Sebastidae; genus Sebastes; species Sebastes fasciatus. The sequence goes on from NC_133795.1 coordinate 6,174,455, forward strand.
TGAGTAGCATAGTGAGTCAGGTTAAGTAAATATGCTGTAAATGGTTCCCGTTCGGTGCCATAGGGTTAGGGTGGTGCGAAGAGGGTACGAATTGAGCCAATGGTCTTGCTGTGTGTGTCCCTGAGTAAACATAGAGTCATTAGCCACTTCCTCCTATGTCTCCTCTGCACAGCCATGGCCACTTGACCCTCATAAAAGTGATGAACAGTGTGTCTTGAGATGCTTACTTTTGTTAACACTCGTTCGGTTAGACTTTCACCTTATGAAGCACTTTTTTACTGTTGACTCACCTGAGATTGACAAAGACATACAATAAGTTCTCAAATGCACATGACCTGTCTCTCAGTGCCTCCTCGAATCAGTATTTAAAAGCTCTCCCGCTGTCTTAGACTCATGAACGGGTTTTAAGACGTCTCGGGGCAGAACGGCCCGTCGCTCAGTAAACATATGACATTGGTTAATGCACAGCCAGGATACTTTCATGGGGTTCACTGTAATGCTACACCACAAGTTGGAGGGCATTAACTCTGCTTGTGTGACTTTAATGGAGACGAGGGAGAGAGGAGCCTCCACTTTCGAGCCTTCAGCTCTCCGGTGTGTTGGCTAACAAGTCTGTTCAAACATTTTCCTTCCTTCCTCACAAAACACATACATTTCCCCTCGGTGTCCGTTAACAATGACTTTTATAGATTATAGTTGTCAGGCCGGTCATTGGTTTGGTTATATATTGGGTAGCCTCAGTTGTCTTGCTTTAAAGCTTGTCATGTAGTATGGAGGGAAATGGTTAATGTATACCACATAAGCAAGGATGTAATATCAGCAATACTGTATGGCTATACTTGTGTACTTAAAAGAGTTTAATTGTCGCTGGTAGATTCTTTCAGCTATAGCTAGCTAGCTAACTGACATTAGCTCCGAGCGTTGGTTTAAAACTTTGGCTCCAGCTGACTCGTAGTGTTGAAGGTGAATGACCATAAGCCCGTAAAAGATGGTGCCTTCAAATGGGGTCGTGTTCACCGTGTTCACGAGATGAGTCCAAATGAACGCCCCCCTCACGTCGTATTCACGACCACGCAAGTGGAAAGTTTCTGAAAGCTCTGAGTTCACGAGTTGTGACGTGTCTGTTGACGTTGTCAGAAATGTTGGAGGCCAGGGATGTAAATTTTTCGGTGCATAATAAGTGAATATATTGTAATTTTAGTCTTATATTGTTTTTCTTCATAATTTTATAATAGGTCTGAGGAAAATGTTGATATTCCCAACATTCTCATCTTTTTACTGTCATTATGTCTTTGCATTTACTGCATTAAGTTACCTACTTGCTAGCTTGAGTTTCATTTGAAGGCGTCTCTTAAGGCCCTGACACGCAAAGCCGACGATCGGCCGTCAGACAGTTTGGGTCCGTCAGTGAGCGTTTGTTGTCCTAGTTTTTTCCTGTGTGTCCTGCATCGTTGGCTCTAGTCTGCCCGTGTCTGAGTTTTTTTTGGCCGATTCAGCATGTTGAATCGCCGGCAGTGCCCGTCACTCTGACTGGCTGTTCAGCGTAAAGGAATCTGTGCACGAGAAGACAAACGGAAGTGAGGAAAGCAAGCAAACGGGCTCTTCTCATTTTTCATCTTCACCTCATCTGATCATTCCAATACACGGATATTTTCACAACGACATGGCCATCTGGATTGAAGCTAAGTGGTGAGTGAGAGTGGTGTGAAAATGGTCGGCTTTGTTTCATGTACGTATCATAACAACGGCTTGTATATCCGCCGTCTGGTTTCCGTTTTTGAATTATGAATACAGACTACCGCCACCTGCTGGTGTGGAGAGTTATTTCCTCAGTGAAAAAAACTTCAACAACAATATTTCAATGTCAATAGAGACGGTTAAATAAAAAATGTCATTGCAATTCTTATAGATTTTATATTGGAGTTATATTAACATTATTATACTTATTTGTTCTAATATGAGTCGGCATTCTCATCAGTTGATAATCGATGTCGTTAGAGGACATGGAAATAAAGGAGCAGCATTGGTACGAGAGGCGACAGCTATCCCAAAATTAGAAACAACCCATCTCAATTGTCATCTCAGTTTTCAGTTTTTCCTCTTCTCTGATCTATTCATCTATTCAGCATAACTGGAGGATTGGTAATCTGCTCTTCACATCAAACGCCCGACATTGAGCAATGCCATTATTTTGCAGCGGCACTCGCCCGGGGGGCCGCTGCACGAGCCGTAGCAGCACACAATGACCTGATTTTCTGCCACGAAAGTTCAACAGAATTGAACTCTGACCTCCACGACGTGTGTCCAAAGACTTTCCAGCAGTGACGGAAATTCATAGTTGTTATGGTGCTGGATTTCACACGTGGCAGAAAATATAAGGTCAGAAAAACCTTTTAACTATGCATGCTTGCACATTTGGTGAAAAAGACAGGAAAACAATCATTAACAATCCGGCCTTCTACATTGGAATAATTCTCATTCCCTCATTTGAATTTAACGCTGGTGAGCAGTAGACCAGCATGGTGGCAGACAGCCTGCACCATCCACACCTTAATTGCCATCTATCACTTTAATGATGGGGTAACTTAACACTAAACAGCATACCCAATAAAGACAAAGTATCCCCACCCTTACCTGATCCAGTAAGCAAGCAGTGGTAGGGGGGCTCATTACGGCTCACATGGGGCACAGTGTCATACTACAAATCGTAAAAAACATGGCCACAGCAGCTGTGGGGGCGACGCAGCTCACTTACACAGGCATTATTTATGCCGGGGGTGTGTATGGGAGGTGGTAGGAGCAGTTTGGTGCCCTGTCTGTCACGCTGCTCGAGGGGTTCAACCTGGGCTCCGTTTTATAAGCCTTCGGTGCCAGGGGGGCCCCAGCTCACACCAGCGTGGGAAATGAGGCTAACCATCAGGTTATGTGGACGTTTTTTATGGTGCATTGTCCAAAGTGAGAGCCCCAGAGACCATGACCTTTGTGACTTCCATGTAAAATAGCCACAGCCACATATTGCTCACAACCCTAAAGCTCAAATGTTCCTACTCCTGTTTTAATTGTAACTTAAGCAAAGACAGCAATTTATGTGCTTGTTGGAGTTCTTGATCGTAAGCTCTTGTTGCTCATCTCTTTCCCGTATCGGATGTATTCAACCAGGATGTATGTATATGTGTATTTGTAGTATGAGCAACGCATCAGTGGGCTTGACGAACCCACAATTTAGAGCCTCACTTAATTTGTTCCAGTTCACAGCTGAATCATCCATCTCTTAGTGAATGATTCAACAGTGACCAAATCTAGGCATGTCAACCTCATATCCGCATTTTCACTACGACTACTGAAGAGTCATTTAGTATCATAAGCAACAGGTTCTGGTCTGGTTTTTGCTTTTTTTGTACACAGAGTGGGATAAACATGTAAATGTGTTTGTACCGATTAGAATTGCATTAAAATCAAAACTTTTTCTCTCTCCACTGCTGGAGAAATTGGAATAATCCTTCAAGCAGCGCAATAATGATTAGAAACTTGAATTAGTTGTGGAACTGTTTTGCAGTTAGTGACATTTTGGATTACGTACAACCTTCTCTTTACCTATCTTTCCAAACCCAGTGCACACCCTGTCTGTGAAGGCTAATTTGACTCTTTAATCAACATTTTCATAAATACATCTCTATTTTCGGAAGTCCCTGCGACACATAAAGTGAAAGTGTAAGACCTGCAAATGTCCAAAATATTGTTCAGCAGCTGCCACAATGGTTTTAGTCAAATGCATATTTGGTTAATGCACACTATACATATTGGTGGCGCATGCTGTATGTGTGTTCGACTCGGTATCATGCCAAAGTCCCAATAATATCCAGTTTGTTACTGAAATAATAGGGAAATAGATTAATAAATTAATTAAATAATTAGTTAAATGTGTTGAGTTTATAAGCAGTTGTTTATTTCCAGAAGAAATTCCTCTAAAAAACTTTAATACCAAAGTAAATATCATTATATTTAGAAACTTTATTCTCCAGATTTGTATACTTGCTTGTAAACAAACTGAATAAATTAATTGGAAGTGTACCAATTGAACACCGTCTCTCTTTACCTATAATTACTGCCAAATTATAGTTCTTTCCAGAAAGCTTCCTTGAAGTTATTATGACCTTACAAACCTGTAATATAAAGTGTTACAGAGATTTATAATGTTTATCAATAACATCTGGGATGTTTGTGAGCTGCGTTCTTCCCAATTCCACCCCCCCTAAAAAAAGGGGCAGATGAATCTCTCCTTCCTCTCTCCTTTCATACACTCTCAACACTGATTCAATCATGATTCATGAAATGAATGAGGTGCACTGAGTGAAAGTTCAATTTCAATATTTAATTTTTTGCATAATCGTTCACCGTATTTCCTGTAGAAATGATGAGATGAATTAATAGGAAGCTGAAACAGGGAATAATGCATGTGGATAGATTTTTTTAACATCCAATTTGTATCTGACAAAAGGTTAATTTTGGTTGATTGATATCATTTAAATCATCAGTGTCTAAATAAAAAAGCACAACCTCATCTTTACCCATGAATATACATAACACTTAAAAGTTGTACATTCTTTTTAAGGAGTGATTTATGTGAGGAAAAAGTACATTTTATTGGTATGGCTACAAAGGACACAGAGTAGCTTGTATCCTAGCAGGTGTCTCTTCTTCAAGAAGTCCCATATGTTCACTCCATCAAAGCTTAGCATTTGACTGGGCTTCCCTGTGCTCATGGAAGTGCACAGATACAGTTCGGTTCCCAGGGTAGAGCATGAAAAAGCCTTTAGCAGGGTGTGTTCGTGCACCTGTCGGGGGCACACTGGAGCATTTGTGTTCTGCTGAATGCACAGGTTCAAGACCGGTTAAAGACGGATGTTGTAACACATTTGTTTCAAGATTTAGATGTTTTTGCACCTGCTTTTAGCACCATGGTACTATAACTGTCTTGTTTTTATAGTAGAACACAGGACATCCTGCATGGACATAAAATAGATAATGGATTCAGAGATTTATAACATTTTACATTCAACATTTTTTATTGAAAATTACTTAACCCATTTGTGCCTATAGACTATATTTTGTATGATAAAAATTCCACAACATTTGCTGTGATTTGTCAAAAGTCTTGTAATTCGGTACGGACATACTTTGGGCAAGTATCAAACAGTGCAACTTTGACATTTTTAGATCACAAAAAAAATCACACTATTATTATCAGTCAAAATCAGGATTAAAAAATAAATTGGAAAAATGCTAACATTGTGTTCATTAAATGTTTTCCATGTGAAATTAGGTCAAAGTTAACATGATGATAACGCGTTAAGGCAAATTTGTTTGAACACCACTAATTTCTTAAACGCATTAACGTAACTTGCGATTTTTAGGTTATAACGGGCTCAGTCTTAAGACAAACTTATGCTAAATTTTGGCAAGATAAAACTGGCATGGCCATTTTCAAAGGGGTCCCTTGACCTCTGACCTCAAGATATGTGAATGAAAATGGGTTCTCTGGGTACCCACGAGTCTCCCCTTTACAGACATGCCCACTTTATGATAATCACATGCAGTTTTAAGGCAAGTCATAGTCAAGTCAGCACACTGACACACTGACACACTGACAGCTGTTGTTGCCTGTTGGGCTGCAGTTTGCCATGTTATGATTTTGAGCATATTTTTTATGCTAAATGCAGTACCTGTGAGGGTTTCTGGACAATATTTGTCATCGTTTTGTGTTGTTAACTGATTTCCATTAATAAATATATACATACATTTGCATAAAGAAAGCATATTAAATAGTTGACAAATCTCCCTTTAAGGTATATTTTGAACAGAAAATAAGTGTACGATAAAATTAAATAAAATATTTGAATTGATTGACAGCCCTAGCCACAACATTTGCTCTGATTGGTCAAAGGTCTTGAAATTTGGTACAGACATACTTTGGGCAAGTATCTAACAATACAAGTTCAACATTTTTTTAGATCAATTTTAGATCACAAGAAAAAAACACACTTTTATTAATAGTCAAAATCAGGATTTTTCAAAAATGAGGAAAAATGCTAACATTGTGTTTAATAAATGTTTTCCATATGATATGTTTTTTACACTGCATATGTGTGCATATCTTTGATATTCAACTTCCTATGAATTCATAGATACCAAATACTTGATTTTGCTCCTTGTAGTTTCTGAGATACAGACATTTTTTTTTCTAGACTTTGGGCACATGGGACAACTGTTTTTCTAAACTAGACAAGATATAGTATGATAAGAAAACCTTTTTTCTTTTCAGCCAAACGGTTTGACCCATTTTGAAAATTTCTACACATTTGTGCAAAGGCAATTGCAGAGAACACTTCCACCTGAGGAAATTCAAAATTTCAGTTGCGGGCACAAATGGGTTGAATTAAATTATTAAAATATTTATTGTCAGTTTTGGTGGTTGTAAGAAGATTTAGTAATATTTAATGTGTGGCATATTCTATTCATTTAGCCAACCAGTTTTATGTTTTGGAAAAAGAAAAGTTCAGTTGCTCTTATTATATTATTCTATTAAGTTGCCACACACATGCTTCATTTGTTGGAGTGTAGGAAAATACTTGTTTCCCCAGATGTTTTACATGAATCCCATCTGCTCATCAATATTACACTACGCCAATCTTGCCAACTGCTACTTATCTGTTCCTTACCCTAAACAATCAAAGATATCCCCTGAGCTTTTAATTCATCTGTGTTGCATCACGGCATACATCTGGGACCAGTTGTTTGTGGCATTTGAAGCCTGCCGATGAGCGGATGGAACCTGAGACCGTGTACGTTCCCATGAGTTCATGATGTGCTTCATCTCCCCTGCTCCACCACGCTGCTGAGCCCAAACCGCAGCAGATGTTATTGAGTGCACATTTGTAAATATTTACCCTGGTGAGGAGCCTACGAAACTGAGGGAGGTGCACAGTGGATGGCGACGCTGACAGAGCGGCAGATATTGGCCTCTGAATTAGCCCGTGTTTTCGATCTCGGAGGTCGTGTTGAAAAGGCGCTGCGGCAGCAATACAGCACATTTCACAGAAAACGCTTGGAGGAAGTTTAAAGGTTTGGTTGTAGAACTGGCAGTAATATGCTCTGAGCCCATAGGCGGAGAGACTAAAGTGGAGCAATAAGCTTCAGATAAGTACTTTCATATAGTGCCCCCTGCTGAGCTTTGAGTGGTTGAGATATACTGATATACACTTTATCATATTAACCTTACAGCTGATTAGGCTGATTTGAGCAGCTAATGTTGGTTTACTTTACGACCGTTCTTTCAAATGAATGAAAGGAAAACCCTCGTAGAACCTTTATTTAACCTCTCCCAGGAGAGCATGTAAGAAGCGCGTGCCTTAAGAACAAGGAGAGGAAGGAGGGAAAAAAAAGGAATTACTTTTCGTCTGATATGAAGCCTGACCTGCTGCCAAGTGCTGTATCCCAGGAGAGAGGGGTCAAAATGTGCCTCGCTGCTCGCAGCCCCCGTCTTTCTAATGAAGATAAAACAGGCACGCTGCACAGCATTTTGCCTGGATGCAAGCCATTACCACAGCTAATTGGTAATTACTAGATTAATCAGCAGTGGAGGTACCTCTCAAGGAGTTACTCAAAGGCAGCTTTTTCAATTTGTGGAAGTTTAGCATTAAATGCTTGCTGTGTCTGGACTGCGTTGGTTGCAAACCAGCCCTGTCTCCTAAAAATTACATTCCCATACAACTAAAATGCATTCTCAATTACGTTTGGAAGGAAACGTATTGTATCGCAGATTACGTTTGTCTTTGATGTATCACAAATACGTTTGTAAGTCCGCGGACGGCTCAGCAAGTGACGTTGTTTAATGAGCGACACGCAGAGCAGGTGATGTAATATATCGAGCAACTGTTACGTGGTATATGATGATAATGATGATGATGATGATTTGAAATTCATTAAAGCGATTATGGTGTGATTTTTGTGTTGATCTGTACCAAACAAAGATGTTTTCTTAAGTCTGTAGCATATGATGTGTAGGCCAGGACAACTCTGCAGTACCACAATATTTAATTTAAAATGGTATTTTGACACACATTTTGCCTTTAACAAATATTGTGATTTCCTCTTCATCCTGCGATTTTAAAATTGCAGTAGGCCATATTGCGAAGTTTTTATTAATTGTGCAGCCCCTAACGTGGTATAATAAAGATTATAACAAGTGAGAAAGTCCACTACGGTGGTGGGAGGGTCAAACAAACACAGGCCTTTCCCCATCGACACCGCAGTTTGTGTCCCGTGTGAAAGTAATGTTAAGACAAATCACAATGCTTTTTTAACTAAACCTAACAATCAATTTCGTATTCATTTTAAGCCAATCCATGATGTTTTTTTTTATTAAACCTAACCCAATAGTTTTGTTGCCTGAACCTAACTAAGTAGTATTGTTGCGCTTCTTTGTTTTGTTTCAATTTACAACGTTAACCACGTGTTCAAAACTGTTTAATACTGCGACCGTAATCTGGGAGAAAATACGTTTCCCTCAAAACTTAATTGAGAATGCAGTTTAGTTGTATGGCAACGTCATTTTGTGGAAGACTGGGTTGATGCAAACACATTCGAACACTGTTCTTGCTTGATACCCTTAAAAAAAAGTCTTATGTCTGCACAATATCAAAAATAAAATTAATAGTCAAGCAAATATTCTATTTTATCACTTGAAAAATATGTCTTGTAAGTATTTTTACTCACATGAATGTTGTTTCTGAGAAGAGCGTTGTACATGCCTCAGGAATGTTCAGAGCATTTCTGAAGTGCCTACATGGTGTCAGGCATGATCTTGCATGTTGCGTCCATGTAGCTGGCAAAAATTCCTTCGCTTGCCAACATGAAGCTCCGGGAGGGAATACAAGCATCAATTATGCATTATTTGAATGATTATACAAGCATACGAGATTAGGAAGTGCAGTGATCTTCCATGTTGCAATAACAGCTCGTCTATGTTGGTACAGCACGCCTCATTAGCACCATTCCCACAGCTGGATGTGGGCTAACAAGATAGCCGACATTCACTCTCTAATTAGCTCCTCTGGTACCCCGCATTCCCCCTCTCGGAGCTCGGCACCGGGCTTCGCTATCAGGGCCTTGCTTTGCTTTTGCCATGCAGGGGGTGGGAGATATTGATTGTGCTTCTTCTAATGATAAATTCCCTTTGTGCTACAGGAAGCCAGTTAGTGAGGTCTGTAGCACTGGGCAGACCTGTTCTCTGTGAAATGGTTTTCGGGGTATATCCTTGGAGTTCTGAATCAGGAGAATCTGAAGCGCCTCTCTGTGTGTTGTCTGGGATTGGCCTTGAGTCTTGAAGCAAAGCAGCACTATAGGGACGAGGGTCAATAGTTTGCTTGTGCACAGCAGGCAGATCATTTGCATTAAATTCTCTAAAAAGTGTGGATTTTAATGTTTGATCACCAAGACTGAGATACCAGCACATATACATGACCTTTCTGTTGCTAAACGACATCCTTGTTAGTGACAGGCGACCATGCCCTACCAGTTAGGAAGCATTTTTGTCAGGTTAGACATGGCGGGCAGCAATGGGCAAGAGAGGGATGATAGGTCGCAAAGAGAAATGGGGATGAAAGGGTTAAGCGGGCGCACAGAGGGTCAGAAAATGGGTGCTGTGAACAACTCGGGGTGAGCAACCCTTTCAGCCAGGGTGTCGGGTGTCTCCACACAACATGCCAGCGTTTATTTAGCACCAGGCAACAAGTTGTTGGGAAACCCAATCTCCTTGCCGGCAGCCGGCCGCTCCTCCTTCAGACAGGGCCGCCCTGATCTTCATGGCGTCTCCCGCGCTCTCTTGTCTGTCTTTCTCCGCATGAAGTCCCCCCGTTGGGTGACGTGGGACGCCACTTATAGCTCGCCACTCCAGCTTTTCTACCGCGGTCAAGTCGCCACCTCTCGTGTTACACGGCATGGTGGGTACTCTTGTCAATGATGGCCCAAGGGCAGATGCAAGGCGCTGCGTGAAGTTGTAAGGTGGGGGTCATCGGTTACCCTCCAAGTATGGCAGTTTGAAAGTACTCCAAAGAAAGGGGAGCCTTCCTGTTCGATGTGCTTTCTGGACCCGATTCAGCATATGCAACCAGATCGTGAACATGTGACCGCAGAATCAGATTAACACACTGATCATAGAAATGTGGTGCAGTTTCCAAATGATCTGTGTCCTATTTTAGAGGTAGTTGATCTCTCAACTGTATATTCAATATCAAAACTGCTCACATTGCCACCATTGATGTAGAATGACATCATTGATTTAAAAAAAGTAAAACACCTCATGTTGTTTTAAGGAACAAAGTTAAACCTCCTAAATACTGTTTTCCATCACATAACATGGATTATAAAGTGGAAACAGAGGCTGTGTCAGCCAGCCGTCACACAGATCTTGGACAGGAATGACCTTTTGGCTCACTCATATCTCATTAGCATGCTAACATTGATTAGAAATTATCTGTGTTGTATTTGAAGGCTCAACTGTAGCACGGTGTTGTTTGGGGCGGCATGTCAGACACACGCAGAGTCGTGCCTGGCCCGGTTGATTAATGATGGGAAAGGTCAGCCAAACAAGCACCCTGGCTCTCCATTTCCAGACAACAACCAGAGGTGTAGGGTTCACTGTTTTCAATCAGCGGTGGAATTATCAGGACTGTGTTATCACTGCTGCATGTTGCAAGTCTCAGGAACAATGATGTGGCTGTAAGAGGTACCCGTAAATGGACTTTTAAAATGAAATCGGATGACCAGAATGAAACATGGGTAACCTGATATGTTATTTTAAGGCTATCAGGTCTAAGTAATTTGCAATGTATAACACAGCGTTTTGAAAGGAAAACACGCTGTTAAAGTGACAATTATGTGAATAATAACTTTGCAATTGTAATGTCAGGCATGGTAGTGACTGTGAAAGACGCAACCATTAAAGTCAGGCGAGAAAATTAGATTTGAGGATGGCAGTGTCTGTTGGTTCACAACTTTGGTCAAGATGGAAATATCTCAACAATTATTGGATGGATTGATATTGGATTTTATGGAGTTCATGTTCCCCATGAGCACCACCACAAGGTTGATATTTTTACTTATTAGTGAATTATCTCAGCAAATGTTTAATGGATTGCTATTTCGTACAGACGTTCGTGGTCCCCAGAGGACGGATCATAATGACTTTGATGATCCCTGGACATTTCCTCTAGCGCCACCATGAAGTTAAGATTTATTTTTACTCAACGACTGTTGGATGGTTCAGAAATTGCCGGATGCAGCATCTGAAATTTACACAACCGACAATCCGACATTCACCCCCACTTCACTCTGTGATTGGCCAGCTAGGAGGAGGTGAGAGAGGAGGCAGGATTTGAACTAGCTCTCTTGTTTTCACTCTTGAAACAACTTGGTCCGTCACTTTTCATGTGAATAACCGAGTGTAACACGAGGAATGTATTCCTGGACTGACAGTCAGAAAATGTGCGCAGTTATCCCCATATTTAAATGATATTGCATCTCCCCACTCTCTATACGACGGCCAGCTTTTCACTCCGTCTTCAAAGGTGGCCGTTTGGAACAACTATAAACGCATTTTATTTCTGACGAGGTCGGACAGCACTTTGTACGAACGTCCTCTTTTCAAGCATAACCCAACCCTTAAGGCCCCTTTACACTGTCTGGGAGAATTAACAATTGTGAGAAAAAAATCTTTGATAGTCAATCTATGATGGTGGTCTTAGATTGCACTTTGAGACACGTCCACCGACGGTCGATTTAGAGCTTTGGCGATCAAAATGCAGTCAATCAGAATACAGTATAAAAAATCATGCAGAATACTTTGTAATGCCACTTTTAAATAAAGTTTAGGGGGAAAAAAGTATACATAAAAACCAAAGCGACAGAGGCAAAATGACAAAGAAGTTTGTGCGAATAAGAACCTTCATTGTTTTAAAACTTCAAAACATTAGAGCAGCACATTTGCATTGACATCGTAGCGGCAAGGCAGCTTGAGTCTTTTTTGTTATGGATACACTTTCAGTAATTATGAGGCATTTATCAATAAGTTTTGAATTGAAATAGAAAAAATATTTTGAAAAAGTTGTAACCATTTAAATTATATGCAACACCATAAACCAAAGCTTGTAGTAAATATGAAATATAATAAAGAATATAGTACATACTGTAGGTAGTGCCACATTGTGAATCACTGTATCATGTTTCTCCCGTTTTAAAAATGTCCCAAGCCTACAGTGATGGCTGCATAGCAATAAGCCTATGCACACATGTATGTTCATGTATTAAAAGCAAATAAGAAACAGACATCCAACATCATCCCAACTTCCAGTACAACATTTCAGGAGTGCCAAGTTAATGTTTTTTTTCATGCTTAGAAGCAACTCCTCATCAGCGGTTCCTTATGAACCACACATTTTCAATCACTACCTCCATATGAGTTCTATTTTCACCTGATAATCTCTTAAGCGACAAGCCGTTTGCGGATTCTGAACGGAGACCTGATACTACGAAGGTCTGTGAAAAATCACGCACAAACAGTTGTCTGATGAAAAGCAGATGTACAGAAAAAAAAAATGAAAAAGTAAGCTGTAAAGATGATGTACTATGTGGCAAAACCCTTGTGGTCATATGACCCATGCGGCTGACATACAGTCATAGCTCGTGAGGCAGATAACTGAGAGGCTGCGAGGTTATGGGAGACCTGAAGCCTGTGCGTGAGCGGTTTGGTCAGACAGGCTCCATGTGCGAGTGATAAAAGTGTAAAACCATCCAAACAAAAGGCATGAGAGATGAAATCTCTATCTGTGACATTCTCACAATAATGATAAGGCCGGGTCTCATGTGTGCCTGCATCAGTGTCTGACAGCCTGGGGTCAACACCACTACATTAGGCACAGTCAGTCACAACAGAATACACAAGTGAACCACAAGCAGCAACACAATAACCACTCTGGAAATACAGGATCATTTGAAAGAGTTATAAATACATCTTTGATGATTTTCTGCATAATAAAGATTCATTTCAATGTAACCATTCGGAGAATAGATATCACCACGCTGGAATATCATTTTCTTTCTGGAGTTATGGTGAAGAGAAATTATTAATGCTTGTGCTGAAAGCGATGGTGGTTCATGCATTCGCCTGCAGAAAACTATTGAGAGCTGCAGCAAATGGTGTGTAGCCTCAGCCCACAAGCAATCATGGAGATCTAAGTCAAATACCCCTATTCCCCATCATGGCACAACAAAGGTTTTCCCAGCAGCCACTTGGTATTCCGTGCGGAGAACTTGCGTGAAGATGCCTCGACCCACAGCGGGGTGAAGCCTCCCCCTCTTTTATATCAGGCATTGTTTTACATATGTCTGTCTTTTGTTTTGAAGTCCAGAGATTAAACTGCACCAGGAACGAGGCAGGTAATCCTCAAAGCAATACAGGCAATTAAGGCGATTAAAAGATAAGATCAATTTATGACATATGGTTGTATTATGCCAGCTATCGCCAGGGATATAAGTGAAGGCTCCGGAGACGTGCGGGTAATTAACAGGGCATGATGGGTGTAAACACCGAGCGGTCACACGGGAGATGCGCTCGGATGGAGCCGTGTTTTGTTCATTTACTCACACAAGCTGCGATCACAGCGTCTTGACATGGTGCAGACCTAAGAGGCACAGTAGATTGCTTATTTGCTTTAACCAGATGTTGTACAAACATTAGCATTTGGTGACAGTGGGTATGCTCAACTGCCAGGAGAGATTGTTCTTGGTAAAGCCTGCTTTCAGTAGACTGTGTGATGAAGCAGTGGCAGTAGGTGCCAGAAGTTGGATTCCCTGCTGCTGGTGTAGCCAAGAAAGCCTGGCATGCTTTGTGTGGTGGTCTGTGCAGAAAGAAACATAATACAGCTAGTGTGCCACATACACGCCCAGTACCCCCAGGAATTATGGACATACTGGACAAATTCACACCTCGCGATCTACATCTAATGGCAGCATTCATTTACACCCAATCAGTGGGCAACCTCCGAGGTCTGAAAAGTGAAGCCAATGCTGAATTGCCTTAAACTTGCATTCTTTCTGATTGCCAGCAGGGGGCGACTCCTCTGGTTGCAAAAAGAAGTCAGTGTTTTCGTCGTAGAAATTTAACCCTTTCACAGTGTATTTTCAGTTCATGAAAGTTAATTATAACCTTCATGTGCTTAGCTCCACCCTCTCGTGTCACTTCTGGTTGCAAAAAAACAAGATGACGACGGCCAAAATGCCAAACTCGAGGCTTCAAAACAGCAGTCCACGAACCAATGAGTGACGTCACGGTGACTACGTCCACTTCTTATATACAGTCTGTGCACCCAATGCTGGGAGTAGTGTGCCCTTCGTGTAGCAAGGCGGAGAGTAAGGATGTGGAGGTTGGTTCAGTGGACTTCCACAGTCTAGTCATGACTATTCATGTCACCATGTCCAGATGTCATATCCGAGACGCTATCAGAGTGCAGGGTAAAAACGTAATTGAGAATGCAGTTTAGTTTATTCACTCACCCATGACTAGTCCTGAGGTCATTCCCTAGTGTAGGGTAAACTTTGTCCCGCTCGTTATTGGATTTGGGGAAATTTACACTCCAGCAGCACCAGTCAGCGTTTCCCGGCTAGTCCTCATCCTAAAAGCCTTTATTCTCATAATGTTAAGAAAAGTGAAAACATATGGTTTGAAAATGAACAAGCTATGTCAGCTAAGCTAAGCAGCCAAAGAGGTTGATGTATAGAATAATAAGTCTGATCTTACATTGTTCCTTATCAAATACCAAGACTAACTAGCTCTACACTGCACAGTGCTTCTTAATTTTAATTTCCTCTACCTGGATCATCTACTGATGTGATGATTTACAGCTTTAGCCTCAGTGTTTTAGCACAATATTATGTATGTAGCCATGATGTGCATATTTTAGACCCTTTTACGAGGTTCTTGTTTTAAAACAAATCAGCTGATAGATTTTGAAAGATTTCATTTCAGCTGGCAAAATCAATGATCGGCAACTAGAAACGAGAAGCCTGGTTTTGTAGGACCCATTGTTTCAAAAAGGGCGTGTCTACCTTGTCAAAAAATGTTTTATTCAGTGATGGGTTGTACTTAGCTCCACCCTCTTGTGTCAGTTCTGGTTGCAAAAAAACAAGATTGCGACGGCCAAAATGCCGAACTCCAGGCTTCAAAACCAGAGTCCACAAACCAATGGGTGATGTCATGGTGTCTATGGTAGCAACATTAGTTCTTGTTTATTTATTAACTGTAACCCTGATTTTTTTTTTTTTTCTTCGTAGCCTTAATCTAGTGTTTTAGTTGCCTAACCCTAACCCTACTTTAACCTTATTTTATTTGCCAAGAACTTTCCTTAACCTTAACCATATTGCAGTTGCAAATATGCAGATATAAGCATGAATTTAAAATTTTAAATTTGTCATGGAAAGTTATCTATGGTTTTTCAGAATCGTACTTGGTTGAAGTTCTTGTCTGGCAACAGTGTCGCACATACACACTGATGATCCTAACTCACACTGGACCTCTCGGTGGAGCTGATAGCTGAGAGATGGATATGGTTAGAGTTCACCTAATCTAAATTTAAGCTAAACTTTACACCCTGATTCTGTTGTGTTCCCAGTACCTCCAGTAATGAAACCCATGGGGTCTGCTGGCCTGTTTTAAAACCGTCTTGAAAGCAGAAATCAATATTCTAGGTCATTGGCTTATTAGGAATCCCTGCATCACAAGAGCACCAACTGGTTTTAATAAAGTTCAGGATGAGGCCAAATTCATTCAGTGTGGGCTGAAAAACTTCAAGAGACCCAAATATTGGAGACTGGATTCCCTCACTGTTTATGATTAACATTTCTAAAGTGAAGCTTAGGGAGGCAAGTTTATTCATTTTACACAATCTCTAGTGTCTTCTGATTGAAATAGGCAAATCTTAAAAGAGACAATACAACACTGCATCTGTAACCATGCATTGCTTTTGCATAACAGATTTATTGTGCTGCAATGCAGAGGTTGAAGGTATTTGAATGCATGCTAAAATGCTGACACTTTTTGGTGAGCCAGCCAATCGGCCTTCCACCCTTTATCTGTTTCATTTTAGGGGTGAAAGGACTTTTTATTTCCCCAGTGGCCACACACACTGACAGCCATAAAGAAATCACAAGCAATAAAGACCCACATTTAATATAGCCAATGCTAGCCTTGAACACATGATGGAATGACGCCAAACTTGAAGAACTTGCTCTTCTGGTCATCCAGTTTCTAACAGTTTTATCTTATTTGTCAGAGCGAACTGATATTTCTGTAATAAAACATGATACATTTTTGAAAAACTTCCAAGCCAGAAGCACAGGCAGCACAAACTGCCTTATACAGTATAAACGTGAAGCGGTGGAGTTGAGCGAACTTTGCATGCAAAGCATCATAACTATACTAGCGTGCCTTGGCTTCAGTCTTGAGTTGTTTTGCCTTCAGGGCACGCCTGACTGATAAGAAGGGGAGATGATAGGTGAGATAACAAGTCCTGTACTCCCAATTTAGAGTTCAACAACTGAGCTGTAGAGACTGATCTGGGCAGACTGGGAGCATTTACTGACTCCTCACTGTCAGCCACTATGTCTACATGTAAGACTCACTCAAGTGATGGCAGGGAGAACCATACAAGCTGAGAATGACGCTTAGGGTTATGTACTTGTGACATACTATTTCATTTCACATTTAAAGGAAAAGTTCAACTTGAGTCTTATTTCAAAGTTTGGCCCATCATTTCTATGATAACACTGGACTCCCCCCACTACAATTAAGTATGACACGGCAGTGGTCAGACAATCATACAGGTTGTAAACAAGGCAGCTGTTGAGGAAGATTATTATAGCTGCTTTAATTTGAGATAAATCCAAAGTAAATGATGGTCAAAACCACAGAAATAAGATCCAAATTTCCCTTTTAAAGCAGTCTTTCCCAAAGACTGGGTTACAACAACGTTCGTGTTGAACGTTGTTGTAACGTTATAACGTTGCTCATAGAGTTCTTTTTAGTATGATTGTTTTGAACACGGTTCACAGCGCTGGGCTAACCCACGAGGAAATTCGCCACAGAACATTAGCTAAGGCTGTAGTAACATTAGCTGTATGGGCAGTCGACTCATCTAATGGTAAATTAGCAAATTTGATAAGAATGAAATGACATAACGTGAATAAATGTGAATAAACGTGATTCAACGTGACTAAACATAACGCGAGAAAAACGTTTATACATTTCCTCTTCCGTGAACATGATTTCTGCCTGAGTCATGTCAGATACATTTTCATCAGCAATAGTGAAGACGCCAACTCCCATGATCCCACGCTACTTCACGACGTCATCAAACTACTCCTTTTGTTATTGTTTTGATTGAGATTGAGATTGAGATTGATTACATACTGTGCATTTAACATGTGTAGATGTTTTCAATAACCCGTGTATATAATGAAGTTGTGAATTAATCAAGCGTCTCTTCGAAATGGCTGGTTTTACCTATTCAAGATAATATGAGGTGATGCGGAAAGGGCAGTAAAAATGGCCAGGAATGTTCATTTATGCACAAATTCAATCTTCTCACAATTTATAAATGATTTATAAATGATTTGTTATTTTTAAAAAGTGGGTCCCCAGAAAAAAAAGTTTGGGAAACATTGCTTTAAAGTATTGGTGGAGTTTGAGAAAGGAGCGGACCCCATGGGGCATCACAAATTCTAGACAAACTTAGACAACCTCGGTTCCAGTTTGTTCTGGGAATGTCATTAACTTATCCATGATTGAAATATGCATTATTTAGTAGAACACCTTACATGTAAGCCTTTGCAAATATTTCCAAGGTGGTATAGGAGGCGATTTGTTTAGCTTGACGAAGATGGTGAATGATTTAGTTTCCTCAGAGAGAAAGTGAAAAGGTCTTTGTGTGCCTGTGTGTTTTCTGTGTGTGTGTGTGTGTGTGTGTGTGTGTGTGTGTGTGTGTGTGTGTGTGTCTGTGTATGTTTGAGTGGATGGGAGTGCATTAACCAGACCCTTGGGCTTGACAAGCCTCCTTTGGAGGCTGTCTGTAGAAGCAGAGGGGCGGCAGAACAGGGACCAAGGCCTGTCACAATGCATTCAGCTGCCACCAGCTTACATTAAAATCAGCCAAGCTCTGCTCCACATCGGCTGAGTTTAACACTGCAGACTGCAACCAAAGGTCAAAGTCTGAAAGACAGATATCCGCTACACTGCAATATGATGAACCAAAGAGAACGCCGCCACGTTTTCTGTAAATGTAAAACACACAAAGCTGCTCTGGCTCGTCTTTCCAGTCACACGGTGTGGAATTCATGCTTGTTCCCTGATGGAAGTAGGATGTGGAGGCTAACTCATCTAAATGCTAGGTCAGGCCTTCACCATCAGGGCTGTTTTTCCACCCCTCCCCTCACCGTGACCTGGCACTTTCTCAGAGTTCACTTCTTTTATAAAGCTCCATTGAGCCTCTGCTGGCGTGAAGCGTTTGGACCGCTGCTCCAGATCACACAATGTGGCCCGTCCTGAGAAGTGTCCATTTATAGGTTTTGGGGCCCCGTATGTTGTCATTCATCCTCTTTTCCTCATCATGCTGCGTTGTTTTGCCAGCGGTAGTGTTTCCCTACATCTGTTTCTGATTCCTCGGGAGGAAGCGGGGAAATAAATGCATCTCTATCAGTAAAGATTTAGAGGGAAAGGGTAATTGAGAAATGGGGATTTTGGGATCAGATTACTCCTGTAAAAGTCTTTTATTTCAAGAAAGAGTAATGGCTTGCTTCAACTCATTTTCTCTTAATTTTGATCTATGTATGGTGTTTGTAAATTATTTGGGTTCTCTCTCTACGATCAGGGTTATACCCTGTTATTCCTCTCTCTGGCTTTAAAGGACTTTGTTGATGTTGTGGGGTTTTTGTCACACTAGTCATTGTAACATGATTATGTCTTAAAGGTGCAAACAACTATTTGCTATGTAAAGATATAGAGGAGTAATGTCTGCCTGAGCAGAGAATGAAGTTGCTCTGTGTATGTTGTAGTCACAGCTTCTCCGTGCTTTGTTGACATCGCCGGGCCGGCCACGCATGCTTTTAGTGCATGTTCATTCGTGCATGTGAGCGCTCACGGTCGCTGCTCTGCACTGTTCTCATACCGTGGTTAGCTGATAACGCCGTCGTTGCAGAAGCATAGCATCCACCCTCCGGTTCCCCCCCAGGTTAACACTGTTAGGTCTGTCAGCACTGTTGCTTTTGTTTTCACTGTTAGCGCTGCTAGCACCGTTAGCTGCTAGCCGCCAGCTCAGCCGTCTCCATGTTAAGAGCTGTGCGGAGGCAATAGAAATGCTCCCAACCTGGCATTTAACACCTTTAAGAAATTAATAATGTACAGATAAAACAATATAATTATGAGTATATTAATCATCATAGATTATCATAGTTACGTGTTCAGTAATTTACAGAATAAGTTTAGCAATATTTTTTATATATTTTTTGTCAAATCCCATGATAATACCAAAACTACTAATGTGTTTTTCAGTACTTTCCAACATCCCTTCCCTGCCTGTGGCTCTCAGCCCCAAGCCCACTGGTTCCTACTGAATATGTAATTTTTTTTAAATGGGCCATATACACATACATTTAAAAAAAAAAAAAAAGGCTAAATAATTTCCTAAAACAGCCGCTCTTTTTGAAAATATTACCCAAACTGGAGTAAATGGTGTATTTGTTGGGGACTATTTTCAGTCCCAGTTGTATTGTGCTACAGTGGAGGGACAACGTATGTGGGACTGAAGCCAAATAAACTACCTACAGTGCCTGCGCTCACTGTAATGAAGGAACACATCACCCAGTGCAACAGTGTGGCTCATTGTTGTGTTTTAATAGTTTTTGGAGCTCTATGGCACAGAGGAATTAGATGTAAAAGCCTTTGGCTACACAGACAATACTTGTCAGTAGGATAAATTAATTGTTGGTTTTGCTCTTTTCTTGGGATTTGTTGGAAGTAACAACACATTCTTGCTAAAGCATGCTCAGAGATGATTACAGTAACTTATTACATGGCATATGGTAACCAGTGGGTCGAACTTTCCGATCAATGGTGTAATCCTTGACATTAGCTGAATTTTTCTGCTCTTTCTGTTTAGATTATACAATATATACATTGCCACTCCCAGATGGAGACCTTTGCCACCAGTGAGTGAGTAAGTAAGTGCTCTTATCTTGTCCTTTAACTTCTATCTTTAAACGACTCTCTAACTTGAGTGGGCAGGAATGATGGAGGTCAAGGGTGCTGCAACAATCAGCACGAGGGAAACCGGGAATGAAATGAGGTCTTTCTGCTGCAGACCCTAGTGTGCATCCGCCAAAGTGATGGTGAAATGTTGTCACATACAGTACTGAAAACAAGGCGCCTCCGTTCACAACTGTTGTTTGATCCGACTCAACTCTTCCTCAGTCACTGACCTTTAACTTGACACTGAACAACCACGACCTTATTTCTCTTTATTTAAGCTTGGGTCGAGGTGATTGAATCCTTTGGTTTCGAGTGTACGCCGGTGAATTATAAACGACCGAACCACCCTGTAATCTTCACATGTTTTTTTGTGTGAATTCTCTGCAACACAATATCAGGCCTTGCTACTGAGTCACACTGCTAACACTGTTGCTCATAATTTTACTCAACAGTTGTTGCCCCACCGCCGCATGCACATCTGTATTTGATGATGCTTTCAAGCTGAGTTCAAGGTAAGGTCACTACAAATTACAAGAAAGGTCACTACATTTTATTACAGAATGACAACTGGTATTTTAACTGAGGACAGTGAATTACAGCCTTGCCTCCCATAGAGGAGAGTGGCATTCCTCTGCTGAGATATTATCTTTTATTGGCCGTTCAATATTTTACTCTGAGACCAAACAGTAATTTAACCAACCACTGCTCTGTCTGCATTATTTCAGCTGCAAGAAGTCTTGCAGTACGTTAGGGACTCCAGCCAGTCACCACAGCATCCTGTGTGACTTCCCTTGTGGAACAAGTGTTGCTTCTAATTGCACCCAGGAATATGGGTGAATGAGGGGATTCAATAGAGCAGCGTTAGTTGGTGCCGTCCGCCAAACAAGTAAGTTTAGATGACATCAGCGTGTTGATTTTAATTACCCTCTAATCCTCTCTGCTTTGAGCAAGGCTCACGCTAAGCCTGGCGGTAATGGGCTGTCATAAAAGAGAGTAGACAAGATTTAGGCTTGTTCACATAATCAACCAGCTGATGAAGAATGGAAAAATCTGGGAGGAAGAAGCGGGCAGTTGCTTTTTCTTTTCAACTCCCACGAGGCCTGCCGATTCAGTAATTCAGAGTTTGTTTTCTCAGTGAGGGAGGGCAACAAAGGCATTAAATCTAGCCAAGTGTTTATGTCAGAAGGCTATATAAAACAGAGCGAGGGAGATCATGGGCAGAAGGATCAATTTAGAAACAAAGTAATTTTGATGAGAAACAAGTGAATGATTTCTCTTTAGTGGTATTTATATAATTTTTCGACTAATATGACTTGTTAAATGGATGTTAAAGCTACAATCCTTATTATTTCAGTTCTGGTAGGGCTGTGCAATTAATCAAATTTCAATTTCAACGAACGATTATGAAAACAAGATAATCAACATAAAACAATTATTGTGCTGCATTCCGTTTCATAATGACACTCTTATTTTGTCTTGTGTTATAAATCCACAGCAGCTCTTTTCTTGACAGCGTTGCACTTTTGCCCCGCTCAGTAGGGTCAGGGACAGCCACTAGCTGTTGGCTGTCCCTCGCCGGCTGTATTTCCTTCACGGTGGTGTGCCGCAACCGGCTCTAGGTCGGCTTGGAAAGGCCCGGGGTGAAGGTGACGCTTTACAGAACCCCTCGCCCTGGACCTCGCCGCTTAGTGCTCGCTGTGCCCTTTCTCACTGCGGGGACAGACGGAGCTCCCTGTTCCTGGCGTGACTGTCAACAGTGTAGCGATATCAGCAACCCACCTGACCCGTCTTGAAACACGGACCCCGTCTCTTTTACCATGCTTTGCTGTGTCCTCGCCATTCATATCTATTTAACCGATTGTTTATGATTAAATTGTTTACTAGAGCACAACCTTATAGATCATAGATCAAGCCTCTCAATTTTTCTCTCAAAGTGCACCAGATTGATGCATTTGACTTTAAATCATAGGCTACAAAATGTTCTTTCTAAATGCATGATGTTTCCATAGTCAACGAGTAATCGTGTTAAATAATCAGGATTATGGTTTTTGCAGCCCTAACCTGTGGTTACTTATGGTAAAGCTATGAAAGTCTTAAAAAGTTCCAGAGTTCCACTTGGTTTATCCATCACTGGGCAGGAAGTGCGCTTTGAGCAGCTCCTCAGAAATACAATAGAAGAAGTACAACTTACATTGCTGTAATAACTGCTGAATTAAGAAAACAGTCAACAAGACTAAAGAACACGCACCTGTGCATAAAATACGTGCAATGTTCCAGCTCTTGTCTTTTGTATTCCGTCCAGCACTTGCATGCATTAATCCCTTATTCATGTGCACACCATCTGAATTCAGTGAGGGAATGGTGGTCTCCGCCAATGAAAACACAAACTACTATATAGAGTGATAAGTATTAAATACATTTAATGACTATAGCAAAATAATTAACAGCTGTAGCTAGTGTCGAGAATTGGATTTGTCAAAGTTTTGACAACATCACAATCTTCTGCGTCGCTGTTGCGTGCGAGCACTGTGAGAAAGTGTGTTGTAGAGCTGCAGGGGAACTGTTAAGAGGTGGATTCTTATTCAGATTGTATTCAGATTGTATGTAAATGATCTATTATTTTCAAAGCTTACACGGGGGTGTAATAGGTTTAATTGCAGAGCCTTGCTCGGTTCTGTTGTGCAATAAGACAAATTGGCATGGTATACTTCCTTGCTTTGCCAATGAGGTAATAAATGTAAAATACATTTACAAGAGTTGTACTCTTGTGTTTTTAGACAGATTTACCTATTGTTGCGTTGGTATAAAGCCATGTAGCTGTGCATACAGAAAATAAAACTGGAAATGGCAGGAGGTAGGCCAAGCGAGTGCCTGCTGCTACACGCTGCTTACAGTGTGGTACCTTTGATAGATAATGGAGGCTTTGACGTTAATACAGCACTTTGTAAATGAATGCCATGCTGACTCTACTGTATGACTGGTGGTGTAGCGGAGTTGTGGTTTTACAAGGCATGGCATGCACTGTGTACAGTGGCTGCTGTTGTTTAAAATGTCAACCTAGTCGCCAGAAAAAAATGTTGGCATTGTATGTTTCTGCAAACCACGGGATACGTTTAATGTCGACGTTTCTGAACCAAAGATAGGTTTCCTAAATATGTTTCATATCAGCTTCGTATCACGCTTGCAGAAACGCACAATGCCACGTTAACGTTGTGAAACGATCGGTTAGATTTAGGCAACAAAACTATTACAACAACATTACAACGTAACAACGTAACAATGTAACAATGTAACAACGTAACAATGTAACAACGTAACAACGTAACGTAGCTAGCGTAAATAAATAAGAACCGCCCCTAGTGGACTTTCTTACGTAATGTTACAAGCGTAACAATGTTACATAACAAGCGTAAAGTCAACGTTTACTTTTGGTTTCATATGGGACACGAACAGCAGTTTCCTGGGTGAAAGTCCTCCCGCCTGTAGTGGACTTTGTCGTTTGTTATATCCATTATTATACCACGTAACTTTCAATAATGGTTCCTTTGTTGTACTATGTCACTCGTGCTCACCGAATGCAAAAACGTCTACGTTCAACGTATCCGTGGTTTGCAGAAACGTACAATACCAAAAATGTTTCCTGCCGACTGGGTTGAAATATTGCTCTCATGAATAGGCTGCAGTTTAATAACCCCTAAATACATCATACAGTGAAGCATTCAGTACATGTTCTAGCTGACCTCCTCTGCACACTGTCCCTTTAACCTCTTACAGGGTTGAAAAATGACAAACATTTTGTGTTGGCTGAAGAGCCCGAAAAAGCACACAGAGTCCAGTGAAAAAGGAGGAATTTGACCTCTTGGAGGTGTTCACCTCACGATGATATCGTAACAGCTGTATTCATCTTCAGAGTGAATGTGCGAGGGATGCTCTCTTTTGAAGTGCGGAGGAGAGAGCCAGTCAGTCTTTGCAGGTCAAAGTAATTACAGAGCGGCTTGAAGAGAGAGGCCAGAGAGGTCAGAGAGAAGTGCCTGTTCTGGCCTCAGATTACTACCTGCTACCGCCTGACCGCGCTCCAGAGGTTACTGTTAATACTGTAAACATCTTTGTGTGTTGGCAAAGACCTGATTTTACCATGATATATCTTACTTTGACAACATATAGAAGAAGCTATTTTTGATTCACACATAAAATGTTAGAATCAAATATCTGGGACTAAAGGTGTTAAAACAGTGTAACATTGTAGACTACAGAGAAAGCAGCCCTCAAACATGTAATCTAAAATCAACATTTTCTAATGTCGTGATCTGTCCTGTGACCTTATTTAGCTGATTAAAATTAGAGTTGTTCCACACCAGTGCAATCTATCCCAGAGTGCATCTGGAGAATTGTGTCTGTTGATTGACTTGGACAGAGCCCTAATACTCGCTGGTGTTAGAAAATAATGACTCACATTTTAATGTTGGACTTGATGGTTTAGTTCCTCTGGGTGCCACTTTGAAGTGAGATCTCACAGCAGAGTCAAGGATCAGAAACATGAGACAGATTGATTAGTCCAGTCGTTCTTATTCAGGATCTCCAAATACAGGGCTCACAGTCTCGGCTAATGTCCAATCTCCAACACCATGACAGCTAGAAACCAGTTAGTCATTTATCACGAAAATGACTAACTATATATATATAACTATATATCACGATATCATTTTGCGTAACTTTGGAACATTATTTAGCATTCTTCTAGCATATCTTCACTGTACAACCTCTGAAAGACAGAATAGTGGATTTTTAAGAGGTTAATAGTTTATATTATAAAAGATCGATACTTGACGTCCATGTATTGATACAATATCGACATGCAAAATATCCCGATACTATGCTGTAACAATTTTTTCCCCCACCCCAATAGACAAATCAAACACGTTAGTTGCGGTAACTTGTGGTGGCCCCTTGAAATCATTGTTAGATTATTCAAAAATCTATTGTTTGATTTCTTTATTTAATAAATTATTAATTAATTATAGCTGATATTTGCAGATGTATTTGTATAGTCAAATTATTATTCAAAAAATATTGGTGATACATACTGTAATCAGAGTCTCTGAATATCCATACTGTAAGTATTTGATAGACTGTTAATTAAAATGTTTTCAAATGCATATGTGGATAAAAAAAATACATGCAAGTGCAGATGCTGAAACAACGGTGACTCTCTAGAGGTATAACTTCATATATAAATAAAAGATTAAAGGCAAAGTCACACATGTGTGAAATTTGCTTCCCGTTCACTTCCATTCTATGAGAGCGAAGGGGCAAAAAAAACATTCGCTTCTGGTTACGAAGCAAATTCGCATCTTTTCATATTCGCATGGAGTTCAACTTTGGTGAACTTTCCGACGAGATGGTCGCTCGCCTGCATTCGTGCATGTGTGACCGCGCCTTAAACCTGAAATTTATGTCCACTTTATGTTTTGTATGGAGTTTCTCGTCAGTCTTCCATGTTAGTGTCCTGCTGTGTGACAGAGCCGCTGCTGGTCCACAGCTGTCTCCTGGCTTAAAGACACTGTGATAAAACACTGTAACATGTGTGCCAACCACGAGGTCAGTGTGTGGGAAAGCATGTCAGTCTGTGTGTGTGAATGTGTGTGATAGGTCATAACCCTGGACTGACCCAGATACCGCGAATAGTCCAATGACGAGCAGCGTTTAAGCACGTTCATAAATCATTGTTAGATCAATACAATACAGTTTGTCTGGGTTCAGACATCATTAAACGTTTTCTGAAGCATGTAGCATGTATGTAGTATTCTAGAGTGTATCTGCTTCAGCCAAATTGCAAATATAAAACACCGTGTCCATACCTCATGTGCTCAACCAAACAATGAATACATAAAAAGTCACTT
Source organism: Sebastes fasciatus (assembly GCF_043250625.1). Lineage (NCBI taxonomy): Eukaryota > Metazoa > Chordata > Actinopteri > Perciformes > Sebastidae > Sebastes > Sebastes fasciatus. The sequence continues at coordinate 6,200,708 of NC_133795.1, forward strand.
CTTGATGGTGAGCTCACTCTTGGGCAGCCAGACGACATATGTGTCACCATTACAGCTGACATATTATATAGTCCTCCTCTATTTTTCTGCAGCTCTCATTATGTGAGGCTGAGACCCCATAAAAGAAAGAGCGGGTCTGGGCCTGAGATGAAAGGGGATGTCAGTCAGCATCCGCGACAAGGCTGGCCACCTGCTTGCTCCAAATACCACACAACCAGATAGCTAATGAGATACCTGGCTGGATTAGCAGAGGGATGCTGAAATACAGTATTTCATTAAGGGTCACTGCTGGTTTCCAGTGCAGCTCTGGTATTGAGCGGTGGCAGGACATGGATGCAGGACAATGAGGTGATTATCTGTCACTCGATAACGCTGCCAAATACCAGCAATGCCATGTTGATTGAGCTGCTATCAAATGCCAGGATCTGTGGCTCTATAGGGAACAGGTGGTAAATGCTTATCGGAGCCTCAAAAGACCCCTCCCAGGTCCCTCCCAGTCTGTCGATGTTTATCTTATTAATATGTAACTACTGTGTTTTATTATTTGTGGACTTTTACTTCATTGGCTGCGTTTACGTACAGAGCTGACATCATAATTATGTCACAGTGTTAGCTGGAGGCAGACAAAAATCACTTCAGAGTAGTAGGCTGAAGTTACACATCGTTAACTTTGTTGGGTGCCAGAATCTAAGGAGTATTTACCTTGTACGGGGGCTGGATTCTCGCGATGTCACGAGATCACTTCTCACATTAAAATAAATCTTCAGGCTTCAACTAATGCATTTATGTCCAGCATGCCAGTGACCAGACCTATGAGGGTCCTGTGAGGAGCATATGGCAGCTACTGGACGTGGCTTACTTAAATCAATGGCAGCTCCTGAAGAGGTTAGTGTAGCTGCAATAGCATCTGTAATATCAGAACTGGAGAGCATTTCTTCATTGAAAGAAGAGCAAAGAATGGCACTGATAGGGTTTTCTCAATGGAAAAGATGTTTTCGCTCTTCTCCTGACTGGCAAGAGTTTGATTGACAGATGGTTCATCCAATCACCTGCCAAGTATTTTTTTTGAAAGTGCCGCCCCATTTCCAAACAGTTTCCAATGACTGCCTCTCAGATGGTTCTGTGTAACAAACCATCTGGCGGGTCAAGTTAGCATTTACATGCACAGAGTAACCTTGCTATTGGCCATAATGTGGTCTGCTCAATTGTCAGGTAATTAATGAGTAGCTCACCATGTTTAAAGATAATACTTCCTTAAATTATTCCAAACTTCAATCCAGCACTTGTGCAGAAGCTTTACTTGCCATAGGCGTTTTCAGACCGGAGGAACTGTTTCATAGTTCTAAGAACCCTTGTTTTTATTGTTTCCGCACCGTAAAAACTAGGAAAGATCATAGGCGTTAGAACGCCGGTTTTAGGGATTTTTTTAGCTCCCAGCACAAGACGAACCGTGAGTGATGTGAGTGACGTGAGTAACGTGAGTGATTGGTCGAATATGCCTGTATTTACCCTCTGTCTGAAACGCACAGTTTTAGCGCATTTTTACGGAATTGCAACAAAATTGCGTTGCTAGGCAACAGCTTGGGTCCATGTGTACTTCCTGTCAGCTGATGACATTCACATTACACTGCAACAGGAAAGAAACTGGGACACATTTAGAATGTTTACGTTTAAAACTGTGTCAAGGGTTTAAATATTGTATATTCGTGACAGTTTTTTTCAAATGCAGCGTTTCTGAATACCGGCTGTGTGTATTTCCCTGTGGATTGAGTGTTTCGATACGTTCACAGTATTTATATAGGACTTAAGCCTTGTTTATAATAAAAAAAACACTCACTTTTTTATAATATGGTACCTTTAATGGTACAGTATGTAGTTCTCGGGGGAGCTCCCCAGTGGGCAATTCCTCTCAAAGAGTCCCCAGAACGGTTTGGTCCGAAAACGCCTCGTGCCACGTATGCCATTGGAAGGTAGCCTATAATTCCAGCACTAAGAAGCCAAGTAGTAGACAACACAGTGCTGACACATTGTGATGGCTTTACTTTGCACGAGATGAGCAGACATGAACAGGTGCTCCATCACACATCCAGCTCAGACTTGGGCTTTGGACCTCTCTCTGTTCCCTCAAACCCTCAGGGAGTCGTTACTTAGGAGCTTTTTTCATGTGTTAAAGAGCAGTTGTGCTCTTGGAAACACAACAGTTAAGTATATTTGGACTGAAACCACAACATTAAGCAACTGTAACCACCACAGACTATGTTTTATTATTTGAGCCTTTGGCTACACTGGCAAGCTCTATGAACCGATGCTACTCCTGGATGAAAGCATGAATATATCTGCATATATTCATAATTCTCTACTGCTGTCTGCCTGAATGTAGAGGTGTTGCAACTTGTGTTATGACGCTTCAATGTCTTAGAAAAACACTAAGACTGTCTTTATCTTCCCTATATCCAATAACTGAATATCATATTTAAGTACCTTTCATTGTGGCTCTCCATCTATTGGTATCTCTCACTCACATTTTGACATCCTAATCACGCACGTCAGCGCTGCTCTTGGACATGTCTGCTCATGGTCAGGCTGAATGTTTGGCTGGTTGCTGAGATGACAGGGTGGTGAATAATAGCAAGTTAATGAGAGGGGAAAAATCAGCTCTACAATACACAAGCTGTAAATCATTGTTATTATCATTATTAGAAGGACTGTATCATGTTCATGTCAGGACAGACTGTGGATTTGTAATGAACTGATTTCACGTTGATTACACGTATAGAACGCTAGGTTTACACTGTAATCTACAGAGCTGGTTGTTGGTGTGTGTCAAATCAGGCATGTGCAAAGAGGAGATTTAGAAATATGAGATATATTAAAATATTTTATCATGATTAAGTGCACATTTTTTTATCTGCTCAAAATGTACCTTTAAGGGAGATTTGTCAAGTGTTTAATGCTCTTATCAACATGGGAGTGGGTAATTATGCTTCTTTATGCAAATGTATGTATATATTTATTATTGGAAATCAATTAACAACACCAAACAATGACTAATATTTCCCAACAGGCAGTCAGTTTGTGTCAGCAAACTGACAGCTGTTGTTGCCTGTGTGTCAGTGTGTCAGTTTGCTGACTTGACTATGATTTGCCCAACTGCAACTGCCAACTGCATGTGATAATCACACAGTGGGCATGTCTGTAAAGGGGAGACTCGTGGGTACCCATAGAACCCATTTTCATGGACCCCTTTGAAAATTGCCATGACAGTTTTTCCTCGCAAAAATTTAGCATAAGTTTTGAACGTGATTTAGCTATGATTGGTACCAATGGATTCCTTCGGTTTTTCTCTACAACCATCGAAAGATTGAATAGCGGCCGGGCCCGACGGCGGCCTGTCGTATTTTTAAGAGGTTAATTAAAAATCGCAAGATGCGTTAAAGAAATTAGTGGTGTTAAAACTAATTTGACTTGTATATAGACATTTTGTTTTTATTATTATAATCTTTTATTCTGTTATTTCTATTCTGTGTAAGTACATTGAGAGAGCTGCATAACGCAATATAATCATGTTATTATTGCATTATTATAGCGTTAACGTTGACAACCCTAATAATATCTCTTTATGTTTAGAGAGAGGCACCAGCTATTTATGGGAGCTGTTTCTTCTCGCTAATTAAGTTTTTAACTGTGTTCCCTGGATTAACATGTTTCAATCTGTCATTGATAACTCATATTTAATTTACTGCTATCCTATAATAGTTGCACTTGCAGCAGCTAATTATTTAGCTGTAGAATTTTTAAATTGCTGTAGGCTTACATGTACAACAATGCTTCAATCAGTGGTGAGTGAAGTAGCTGCTCAAAATTATTTATTATTAAAAAAGAAATCTCATTGATGCTTCTCATACACAAACATTAGTATTCCAAAATAGCAGAATAGGTTTCTTACGAGGTTAATATAATGTTGTTTCAGTGCAAGTCAGCAATGATACAATTTTTTTTTTTTAAATCATTCAATTTCTAAATTTGGTGTCTTAAAATCACAATAAAAAAGGCAGCAGGTTTAGTGACCTGCTGATTCTGGCATTGCTCTTCCAAACAAATAAAAAGCCAACAGCGTTATTCACAATCACCGGTTGCTATGGGTACGGGACAATTAAAGAGAGGCTGAGCTGAGTGCTGCTAATACTGCTGAAAGTAACATTAGCATGGCTCTGATCTAGCACATGAAAGTGAGATGCGCCAGACTTGCTTCACCCAACTGGAGACGCTCGCATGGTCTAGACACACAATGCTGGCAGAGAATCCCTCCCTTTAACTATGGGGTGGTCGCCATGGATACCACATACTCATCACCAATTTCTATTACTCTCCACATGGCACTGTGCGAAGGCCACACCACCTCAGAAATCCAACTCAAAGCCTCAGAAATGAAAGCTTTGACTCTTCATGCCTGGTGAACTATCAGAGGATGGAGGTTATGATCAAACTGACTGTTATTAACTTCATCTTGTCATGCATGAGCCACGAGCGTGGCTTTTGAATATGGTGAAAAATTGGGGGTATAACTGGATTATGAGGGATTTGAATTTGACTAGATCAGATTCACTGTTAACTCCGCGGCACACCTTCCGTATCAGAGTCCATGTGTTACTACAATCCTGCATATATACGCTTTCATTCATGAGGCCTCTCACATGAAACTGCTGCATAAACACAATCCTATGCACATACAACCCCAAAATGCCTCAATAATTCACAGCCCAAAGTTTCTTTGCCTGTTTCTCCTCTCTGTTTTTATCAGATATTCCTTTTGCTTGGTTGCTCTCCTGGGAGCAACAGTGCACGGCTGGAGAATTTCAATCTGGTTTATTCATTTTTCCCCCTTCCATCTCCATCTCCATGTCAGTCTGAATCAAACAGTGGCATTTCATCAGCTCCAACTCACCTAGCTTGCCATGGCCAAAGTTGTTTTTTAAAGACCTGGCTTGGTAGTTTTAGGGTGCTTTCGCACCTGTAGTTCGGCTTGGTTCAAAATAAAATTTCTTCAAATACAAATTTGTTCTATACAGAAATCCGGAGAAATACCGAAAGCAAACAAGTCGCCATTACTGCGGTGGCGTCTCCCTACAGTATGCATATGTGTGAATGCAAGTTTTCCTAAGAAGTGTACAATTTTCTACTTTTACCTTTTACTTTCTATGTAACGGGGGCTGAGACATTGTCTAGGGGCTGCAGTGGTCCCACAGAATAAATTAATCCATTTAAATACATACTCATCTGTGTTTATTATCTACGCCAAACACTTACGTAAATTACTACGAGCAACCACGGACGCATTCGACTGAAAGCCACCAGTCAACACGGTTAGCAGACACTACGGTTTGCCACCACAGTAATGCCGGCGCCGCTAGATCGCGGAACACACAAAGCGGTCGCCAGATTTGTCTATATATCTAAATTGTTCCTCAACTTACTGGTAGTTTGGTATTTGGTTCTGCCAGTTTGATTCTGAACAAAGTGTGATGAAGTCTGCACCCTGGGCAGAATCACCCTATTTGAATATTACCTGCTGATTGAATGGCCGTTATCAGTTGTTATCACTGCCATTCTAATGCTTTAGACGGGCCAAACTACACCTGCCACGTTGTGAAAGTGAAATTTAACCTTGTGAATAGAAACAAAACAACTTATGCTTTCGGCAACAGAATCTGAAAGTCTGCAGTAAGAATTGTGGATTTAGGTCGCTTTTGCAGCTCTAGTCCAAATCAGAGTGAAATTATTTTGGTTCGGTTTCTATTTAGTCTGGTTCGGTTTCACAGTGCATAAATTAAAGCGGACCACTTCTATGCAGGGAATTGCAGACTTTGAAATATTACTGTCAAAGTTTTTTCACTGTATTCTGTATGTTCTTTTCAGCCCCAAACACACAGTCTTCATGAACAGATGCAAGGTCTGCAAATCTGAAAGTGCAGGGAGTTATGGACATTTGGATTCAGCCCGTGTTTCATGGTCACTGAAACTGACCACTTCATGTTACGCAGTTGTTTTCAAGCCAAAGGTCATTGTTGATGGCCAATAAGAAGAACATCCTTTTCCTGAGCTTAACTTCAATGTCCCTTCAAATGAAATGCACCTTGCTGCAGCAATAAAAAATACAAGAGACATGACACATAATTGCATATTATGTAAAAGCCAGCAATCAAGCCGAGCACTTAGAGGCAGGAGACCAGGCGACAACAATTGTGCAAGTAAAATGTGTTGTTCCTGGAAAGACACTTTAACTCATCTGTGTGTTGCTATTAATTATACAGTGCTTCCTTGTGACGGGCACATTTCCCCATCAATGGACCACCACTGTCCTGCAGCTGCTTGTGATGTAAATAGGCTACCCACAGCAGGAAAGCCTAGGGGTGAGGTATAGGTAGTGGTCAAATGAGTGTGCGTATGCATGTTTGTGTGTGTTTATGCAAGGGTAGGGGGTTCTGTGTGAGGTTGTGAGTGTGTGTGTGTTTGCATGAATGTGCATTAGAAAGAGGGAGAAAGGAACAAAGAGGGAGAGAAGGAATGGGTTAAAGAGACAGAGCAGAACATCAGCTGTGTGAGTGACATCAGGCCAGGTCAGAGGTCACTGAGCAGTATGCTCACTACAGCTTCTGGTGATGTTTTGAAAGTGTTTGTTTGCTCAGGCTGATAAATGATGGATGGGTTTGTTTCTGTAAACTGAGAGGAATTCTTCTTCAGTGACTTACGGGGGTGAATGTTTTATGTAACAGCCCTCAAGTAAATAACTGGGGCATGTTTGAAGTAGTGTGGTATTCAGTTTGATCAGCAGGTCAGCTCAGAATTTATAGAATCCAAATGTATGGTTAAAATACCTACGTCTAATATATCTAATATAAATATCTGCTGCCAATATTTAGAATTCTGCTTAAATCAAAAACATTTATGATGACATGATTTTAGCTATACTAACAGCAGGGTTCTATAGGATAATGTCAGTCCACAACTTTGGTCCAGATAACTGTAAAATAACTTTATTAGATGGGTTGCCATGACATTTTGTATTCATTGGTCCCCAGAGGATGACATTTTTGATGATCCCTTGTGTTTTCCTCAGTCCGGTTGCACAAAAAGGCATACGAATGACACGATAATGCGTAAGGCAAAAGTGTGCATTAAGAACGCTGTTCTTGCCTTTGGCGTGTCAGTTACACGCCATGTAGTCTGTACTGACTGCAACGTGAATACATCCACGTAAATATGCTACGCTTTGAGATAGTGACATAGAATAAAATGTGAGAAAGACTGCTTATGGAGGGCGGGTGGGGAGATGATTGAGTCCAACAAACACAGCACTTTCAACCACGAGACCGGTGTTTTGTTTTGTAAGTTACGTTTGTGACGTTTGTCACGTTTTTTAGTGATGTTTGTGACGTGTTTTCCGTATGTTCCATTGTTTCCGTACGGATTTTACTACGTACTTATTTTAAGCCCAACCATGACCTAAGTGCGGACGTTACCATAGTTTTGTTGTGTGGTATACAAATGACACGCAAAAAGGCTAAAATGCATCCTCATGACACGCGGAATGTCCCTGTAATGTTGTGCTATCTATATGCCTTCCCATGAGATCGGGTTGGTCTTCCTCTAGTGCCACCAGAAGGTGGACATTGTTGGAAAGTCTCAACTATTGGATAGACTGCAGTGAAATTTGGTAAACTGTAAAACATCATACAGCAATATAGTGGAATCAATCAAGTAATCATTCATCCTTAACTTAGTGTATATAAGAGCAAATTTATATGAAAAGTAGATCTGACTGTGATGAGTATCAGACTAACTAAACAGTTGTTGATTCAATTTAATATCTGATATTTACTGAGCTTGCTACTACTCAACTAGTTTCATATTTTCACCTCATGAGCCGACTTTAAACTAAATAATCAAGTTTAGTTCAGCAGGGAAATGTTTTTTAAAGTTGAACCAGTTTAAAATGTTTTATAGTGTTCAGATATTCATGCTCCCCACAGGAACATTTTAATAATTGGTTATCCCCTGACTTTTCATCTAGCGTCATCATCAGGTCAAAATAATAAGCAAATGTTATCATGCTTGCACGCTAAACTAAGATGGTGAACATGGTAAACATCACATCATCATTATTCAGCATATTAACATGCTAACATTAGCGTTTCGAAGCACCTCAGTGCTTAAGTCCACCATCACAGAGCTGCTATGTAGCATGGCTGTACTCTTAGTTTTGTATTATGCATTAACATTACTCCAGGCAATAAATTATTATACCTGGTTTATTGAAATATATATATAATATTTTAAAATATAAAAATTCCTGGGTGCTCAGATGTGTTTCAGAACACCAAATAATATTATAGTAATTTTATTCTGGCTTTTTTTTTATGTTTAAACCAGCAAGTTTTGAACATGCTGAATGACATGGTAATCACACAGCGATACCAACCATGCCTACATTTCTCTTTTGTCGTGAGACATTATGTTTAATCTCCTCGTCGTCTATCTCTCCTCTCTCATCGCTGAGCTGTGTGTCACTATCCAGACCTCCATCAGAGAGGTGCTTGCTAATGCTCGAGTGTGCTGCCGGGCTGCATGCTGGGATAGGGGGATTATCTGATCACCTGTTCCACGCTACATTCCCTCACTCTCTATCTGGGAGAGCTGCAGGTTTAAGTTGCAGGTGTTGTTTTCCCCTTCAGCCTTCCCTCCGTTATATATTCCCTCATTTACCTTTCCTCACCTGCTAAGTAGGGACAGTCCTCCAATTACTCACCATTTGCATGCATCCCTGAAGGTATTTCTCACGAGAAATCTTGCACGGTAAGGTAAGGAGTCCTTCCATGGCCAGAATTGTTACCTCAGAGTTACAAAAGATCCTTTCATCCTTTCTTATTCGAGAGGGAAATGGTCTGTGTGCCCTGGAGACATTTGCTAACACGTTCCTGCAGTGGGTCATTTCCTACTTTAGTACTTCCAATAAAGACAAGCCAGTGGTATTAACATTTAGGCCAGATGGCAAGCTATTACACTGACTGGAGCAATAACAATAGCACTGTCCTCTACTTCTGAGTCAAGTATCTCAAAGTGATGATGCAGTCCGAGCTGGGACAGATCTTGAGACCCACAATAGACCCATTTTTGTCTTTTTTAGGGGGTCTTTAGGGGGAGATAGCAGGTCAACAGTAGATGTCACATAGCAGTGGTGTACATCATCTGAAAGCTGGGAACCTGAAGATTAATTTGAGATGTGGCTCAGCACTGTGTGTCAAGTTGTTCTAGTCATAAATCAGAAATAAATAAATAATGAATTGTGTATGAGGGCTTAGAACAAGATGATAGAAGTATATGATGGTCATCCCCATGCTCTATTATGTCTCATAAGTTGTTGCAGCAATTTTAAGGTTGATACCATTTGTTACCCAGATTTGGTGCTAAATATAACCATTTTTTTACCACTCGAGAATTGATAAAATGATCAATAATCCCTCCAATAGGCCACCTTGAGACACCAAGACCTTCAGGAACACCATAGAAAAAGCCATGCTGTGATTTGGTATCGAAAATGTTTGACATTTAGAGATTTCTGCAAGAATAGCATTTTTCGTCGATTGGATGGTGAGCACCTCTGTTCTGGAAACTGCTCAGAAACCCCTTTATTGTCATCATCACACATAAATACAGTTGGGCTCATTGGATCCACAAGAGTCTCAGCTTTACAGTGATACCTAAGTTATGTAATTCCAAGACGAAAATAACACTTTTATACTGCATGCAAAAACTGCTTGGTTTTTGCCCCAAACTGCATGTGATTATCATAAAGTGGGCATATCTGTAAAGGGGAGACTCCTGGGTACCCATAGAAGCCATTTTCATTCACCTATCTTGAGGTCAGAGGTCAAGGGACCCCTTTGAAAATCCACACGCCAGTTTTTCCTCGCCAAAGTTTTGCCTAAATTTAGGCAAGGAGCGTTATTTAGCCTCCTTCCTGACAAGCTAGCATGGCATGGTTGGTACCAATAGATTCCTTAGGTTTTCTAGTTTCATATGTTATCTGAATGGCTTCAAAACTGAACATTGCACCCCAAGACATGCAAACAATGACTCCCCCTTCAATGACAAGCAGGCCAACATGCCTAGCCGTTGGCTCCACTCTATGCTGTTGTGAGCTGCTCATCAATCACGTAACAACTTAAACGATCTCTCTTCATGGCTGATTAGTTTTTTCCCTTTTGTTTTACTTTTTATGAAGCGTCTATGAAAAGTACTTTCCCTGTCATCGATATCGCCTGCAGAGAGCGAACAGCAACAGATCCACCCTTGGAAATAAGTAGTGTTTTTGAGCGTGTTCCATCTGTGGCCTGTTTTAATGACCTGGAACCCGTCCGACTGGGTGACATGCTTACATTGTCCTCAAACTCGCCTCACACTGTATCCCATAATTAGACATAAACTCCTGAGGCAGTTACACAAAATATGTTTTCCTTATGCAAACCCAAAGAGACCACTTTGAAGCTAAGTATTTTCTAGCTGTGGGTGAAAGGGTGTTTCTCGAGCGTGAGTCATGCTTAAAGTCTTTGTGTCTTTTGTGCATCGGGCTAATGTTTCGATGCCAGCGAGCAGATCCGTGCTGGAAAACCCTCTCGAAGGTGACACTGCCAATAGGTCGTATAAGGAGAGCACAAAGGGTTTCAGGCAAGGACAGCAATCCAGCCAAGCCTAGAAACCAAAACAGTGTGTGGTTCAAAAGGTTCATGCAGAGTGCTGTTTGATGAAGTCTCCTGCTTTTATTTTGAAAGGAATGAAAGCCAGTGTCATTTCCAACAGCGCGTTACTGACAGGATTGCTGTGTTATTGCTAAATAGAAAACTATTAAAGGACATGACAGATGGTGTTTAGGAGAGTATGGGGGGGCGCTTTTTAGCACAGGCCTTCACGTAGCTTGCTCGTATATCATCTTAGTAGGGGATGATCCACTGTGGCACTCAACGCTCTCAATAATTAGAAGGGGCATAAAACCTAATGACTTTGTCACCTGGAGCACCGGGTAAAACATCTGTAGCATATGAGCTTGGGATGACATCCGATCATGATGTCTTTTCCAGCTGGGTCTGCCGGGTCGTCCACTCACGTCTGAACTAACCTTCAGTGACTCTTTATTATTGTTGCTAATGGAAAGGAATAGCAATTTAAACAAAAAAATCATATTTTCCAACTGTAGTGGTATCTATGCATGCAGATGGTTTTATTTGAGCAGGTTTTGAGATTTCTGTTGCCACACCAACACAATAGAGGTGAATAGAATTTTTTCTGTGGGGCAAAAAGATTCAACACCAATTTTCACGAAAGCTGCTCACGGGGAGGTTTGCGGGTTGTCTTGAGCGCAGTGGCGTGTCTTGTCAGGTAATGAAGTACCTGTGAAGTACCTGTCACCCACACCTGCATGTTAGAATAGCATGGGCGCCGCAGTAGCTCACCAGGTAGAGCGGGCGTCCCATGTACCAAGGCTTAGTCCTTACCGCAGCGGCCCCAGGTTCGAAATCCGAACTGCGGCCCTTTGCTGCATGTCATCCGCTCTCTTTCCCCTTTACAAAAAACTATCTCTGTCTCTGAAGGAATAAAAGCCCCAAAAAATAATCTTAAAAAAAAAAAAAAAAAAGAATAGCATTAATTTCCCATTTCATAATTACATAGTCACCACTACTCATATTACTACACATGCTCATAACCAACAACCAGCCTGGTCACACAAAAAGGCGTATAAATGACACAATAATGCGCAAGGCAAAAGCGTGTATTAACAACGCTGTTCTTTCTTTTGGCGTGGCATTCGTACGCTATGTTGTCTGTACTGATTGCAGTGTAAATGCATCAGAGTTAGTGATGTAGAATGAAAAGTGAGAAAGACTGCTTATGGTTGGTGGGAGGGGAGGTGGACGGGTCTAACAAACACTTTCAACCAGGAGACAGGTGTTCAGTTTTGTTTTGTAAGCTACGTTAGTGAGGTTTGTGCATTGTACATAGTTTACATACTTATTTTATGTTCAACCATGACGTTTTCCCTTAACCTAACTATTCGGTTTTGTTGCCTAAACCCCTGCTGGTACTGCATCTTCATACACGCGTGTAATATTCACGTCTTGACGAGGTGACACTGACACGCTATCCTCTGTACAGTGGTTCCCAACCTATTTTCCTGGAAGCCCCTCCTACTTGTGACTTTGAGTAAAGTGATTCTTTGTATTAAATTAGTCTTTTTTGTTAATAAATCAACTATCTTTAATGAATATAACTCGTCAGTGCCTCCCTCTGTGTGCGGCGGGCGGGAGAGCAAACAGTTTCTGACCGCTGTGAAAATGTTGTTTTTGAAAGGCTAAACGCCAACAAACATGAATTGAAGCAGAATATTTGGTTAGATTAAAAACATGTTGTGAATTTTGGAAATTAAGTAATTGGAAATGTTTGGATCACACGAGTCTGAAACAATCCTTTGTAGCCACTACTGGAATCTAATTCTACGAATAAGACAATACTAATAATATTAGTGGAGCCTGATCTGCAACTTTGCAGACATAATGTGTTTAAACACAATGTGGCCTACTAAGTAGCAAAAAAAACTTTTGTAGAAATTATCCAGTAAGTGTGTTATTCAGTTTTAGTTATACAAATTTAATTTTGACAACTTCAGAGCAGACAAATCCTGGCGCACCCCCTGTGATCTTTGGCACCCCCGGACCCCAGGTAGGTACCCACTGCTCTGGTGGACAGGCACATCTATTATTATTATTATATCAGATTGCACTAACACAGCTACTTGCATTTTTTTTTTTTAAGACATTGCTGTTTTTGGTCTGAATGCCTGATCATTTCTTGGCACCTTTCACATGACTATATGTTCTTAAAAAAACGTGGAAGGATTATTGAGGACATCCAGGGGCACACAATGTTCCGCCCAGCAGCCACTCCCATGACTTCATTCACTCCCAGTGGGTTTAGTTCACACCCAAACACAATTAAGGATTAATGTATTAAAAAGGATTGATCGTGTTTGTGTAAAGTCCGCAACAGTGTATTGTAGTGATTAAGGATGAATCCAAACTCGAAACTGTTAAAGTATGTGTATCGTTTAGTGATGTTGACAGTTCCCAAAGAAACTAATTCGATCCAGGCTTTGGCCTTTAGCGCTGCTGGCGCTGTGTAGTCTACAAACTGAGAGGCAGAGCGGCCCAGACATGCAGGGCCCACAGCCCCTCCAGCACTATAGCAGACAACACAAGTTCCTCACATAGAGAGTTTTCACCGCACTTAAAACACGACGTTACTAAGTCTCATGTCACCTTGAGAACTGTCTATGCTGTCCCAAGCAATGTGGGGTTATTGTACTGAAGCTGAAGGACATCCAAGTCTGCATGCACCATGCAAACACTACAGTCAGACATGGTTTTAAGAATCCTTCCTGCTGCCAGTCTTTATTAGAATCTCGCTGAGACATTTATGGGTGATACTGAAGTGCCAGTATGCGTGTTTTTGTGTTATTTCCTCAGGCTCACACCTACTGTATCTCAGCCACAGTAGCACAGCAACAGAGAGATAACATGAGTCAGCATACTTGGATTTGGCACAGGAGAGAATAATTGTTTCTAGGATGCCATGGTGAAACAGCTAATCCCCTTTGTAATAAGTAAGTTTCCATATTGGGTGGTGTACATGCAAGTCACCCACTAGTGTGTGTGTGTGTGTAAGGCACACCCTTGAATATTAGAGCTGTAACCATGGCACTGGTATCCTGTGAGCTGGTAAAGAGGAAAAGAGCCAACGTCAGCAGGGAAGGGTGGGTACTTACCATATGCATCCTTCCTTTACAGTATGGCTTTACTGAGTGATATCATTATTAATAGTTAATAAGAAACATTTCTATTCAAAGACTCTCTGTCTCCAAGCAGATGCAGCCCATACATAATGTGTGATCTGATAGCAAAAGTGTTAGCCTATGACATGGAAAATGCACTTCATAGTAAAGTTGAACTGAAATTACCCCTTACAAATGTGCTTCAGTTACCACCAACTCTCTAAATATGATAATAATTGTACTGTAACTGTGTGTGGCTATTAGCGTACAGTTTCTTTTTGTCTTATTTGTGCATGTTTAGTGGCCGTGAAATCCTTATATGATTTTTTTTGTGTACAGGAGCTGCCGTCTCACCGGGTGCTGATATGACGTGGAAGTAAAAGTCTAGTGGGAATCAGTGCTTAAGTTAGCAAGCTAAGCTAACTAGCTTCTACTTTCTGAGCAGTGGTCAACTCCAGGGTCTGAAACGTGAAGCCAGTGCTGAAGTGCCTTAAACTTGCATTCTATCTAACAGCCAGCAGGGGGCGACTCCTCTGGTTGCAAAAAGAAGTCTGATTGTATAGAAGTCTATGAGAAAATGAGCCTACTTCTCACTTGATTTATTACCTCAGTAAACATTGTAAACATGAGTTTATGGTCTCAATCGCTAGTTTCAAGTCTTCTTCAATACAACATGATGTTCATTTAGTAAATTATGGTCCCATTTAGAGTCAAATGGACCATCAAGCAGGGGATGCTTTAGGGCGTGGTTACCTTGTGATTGACATGTCGCTATCACGGTGTTGTCCGGTCTGGGAGTTGTCCGTGTTTTTGTCTAACAACCTAGGAATGCCTTATTCAGCATTCGGTTGTACTTAGCTCCACCCTCTGTGTTACTTCTGGTTGCAAAAAAACAAGATGGCAATGGCCAAAAACCAAGATGGCGATGGCCAAAATGCCGAACTCGAGGCTTCAAAACCGTAGTCCACAAACCAACAGATGACGTCACGGTGACTACAGTGACAGTCTATGTTTCCCAGTGTAATACAAACTTAATAGCATCTGTGTGAGCTTGTTGTAAAAGGGAAAGACATCCTATGTAACACTTGTAGGCTATAAGCTACAGGGCTTGATGTGCTTTGGTCAGTAGCGCACCATGGAAGTTGAGAGCACTGGCCCTCAAATGTCGGTCAGCCGCTGCCATGAGAAACAGCCTAAAACGTCTGCTGCTGCTTCCACAAATACATTGAACAAAGTTTGTATCCTCTTTTGGAAAATGGAAAAAAACTTGCACAATAGCGCCTGTCACACAAAAAATACATTAAATGTTGACTTTTATGTTTAACCACACTAACATACTCAGAGATGTTAAAAAAGATCCACCTTGCTGTCATCTGTTATACTACATGCCATCAATCTGAAATGTGAATGAGTGTGATGAAATATTTTTGGTGCTCCCACTTCACCTTAAACTGTTTTGTTTACCTCTACCTTTGTTAGACGTTTCCTCAAGCCTTGCACCGGACATACCTGACCTTTTTACCAGCTGGAATGATGCCTCTTCATTGAGGTGCAGACAGTAATATTTAGAGCAAGAGATTTGTCTGGTGAGAAAAGTCGCTTTTATTTGAGGAATTGCATCCTGGTCTATTGAGGTTGATGTACTGTAGAGGAAGTGAAGAAGTGGGTAACTAAATTTTTTTTTTTTTGCATTTTTATATGACAGAAATTGAGTATAATATTAGTTGCAGTAGAAAGAGATATATTGATAATAAAATGTAATATTATAATGATAAAAGTTTTAAGTTGCGTTTACATGAGTTAGGCTGGTCTACTAGGCTCAAATCAAGTCAATTTAATTAGTGGAGATTCGGGGGGTGTTTGTGACTTCACTGGGTGAGGGTGTGGGAGAGGAAGGGAGTATCCTGTCTCTGCAGAAACAATAGTTGTACATGCCAGTATTGAGAGTTTGCAGGATTAGTTCCCATAGAGAGTTTAAGATAACCTTTCAGCTCAGGCTGTGACAACTCCCAACACTTCAACCAGACTTTACATGGTTGGCATGGAAATAGAGAAAACAAAAGTGGCACCACACTTGTGGTTTTGCTAGGTGGGTTGATTCCACTGTTTTACCTTTACTTCACTTCCTTTGGGAGAACGTCAGTGGACGTATAAGGAGTAGTAAATTGGAAAAGGATTCAAAGTGAAACATTACCTTGATATATTTTTGATGTACTCCCGATAGAACTGGAGTTGACAGGGACAACTTTGTTGAAATATGTTGAAATATTTGCAACATTCAGGTTCAGAACTTCACTCTCCTTTCAGACCCTGTAATTCTGCATACTTCATCAGGCATATTAACATTTAACATTCAAGTGATTAACTGTCCGACTGTGTTTCGATACTTTGGTGTTAAAGTGGTTTCTCACCGGTGCGATGCTAAAATGCGGTGCGGGAATACGGAAAATCTGCGTGCAAATTTTCCGCATGACAACTATGCACACCGGTTCCGATGTGAAATATCCGCGTTGCTGTGTTCCATTTTCATAAATGAGACCAAACGCGTTTCCTCCTAAAAAGTGCCGTGTTCAATCCACACAACAAAAACCTATCCTAAGTGGCTAGCGTTAACTACATACATACATAAACTAATCAGACCCCAAATTTGCTGAAATCAAGGCCCCTCCAAATATTTTTCCCCTGCATGGATGTTCCACAGGGGTGTGCAAGCATTCATAAGACTCCATAAAATTCAGTTTTTATGAATTTCCGTGCAGATTTTTTAGACAAAAATCTGTGCTTGGTGCAAAAGGGCTTTTAACAAACAAAGTTGACATTCGTTTGAACTCACCTGTCTTTGCTAATAATATCTACAATCAAATCATGACATGCACCAAAGGTGCAACTGGCTAAGCAGGTTTGAACAGTTATCACAGCATTTGGCCCCAACACAAACACGACAGGGGCTCAGTCCGATTAGTAGAACCTGAATATGGGATCGCGTGATGGGGTCATGACCTCAGCGTCCTATCGAAAGGCAGGAAGTGAACGAGAGCCCACTAAGAGTCCCATGACATCCTCAGGAAGCATCCATTGAGCAGAGCAGTGCCAAGTCAACAGCACAATAGATAACAAGCCAATGGGAGAGAGTGCACAGATTGTTCTTCATTTCCCTGGTCTCCACCTCGGTGAGGCTGCATTCACACTGCACTTTCTTTTTCAAACCCGCTGGAAAGCCACACTGCTTGTAGAGGAGAGTTTATGACATGGACTCACTGAGAGGACGCTCAAAAAATACATGGGCTGCTGACAGAGGCAGAAAGACGGGTAGTTATTAGTTATTAGTGTGGTGGTTGTGTAATGGGTTTCTGGTAAGTGTTTGAGAGTTGTAGTAGCAGCTACTGCAGCTGTGGGAACAAAGTGGGTATCATGTGGCCAGCTTTTTAATATGAACACAAGATGAGGGAGCACTTCATCTCAGAAACATGGAGTAAACTGACCATGCCCTGAGTCTGGCAACCTAAACTAGAACATGAAAGATGTGCATAAAAGGTACAAATACAAAACAATCAATTTATTTTATTTATCTATTTACGTCTGTACATTTATTATGAAGCTGGAATGAGCAGCCAGTTATCTTAGCTTAACATAAAGACTGGAAACAGAGGGAATCAACTAGCCTGTCTTGTTCCAAAGGGAACTAAATCAGCCAACCAGCACCTCTAAAGCTCACTATAATAAACATGTTATATCTTGTTTGTTTACTCTGTACAAAGTGTAAAAAATGTTGTGGCTTTATGGGAATTATGTGTGGGACTATTTCTGGGATGGGAGCATTGCCAAGTGACCAGCAGAGACTCAGTTAGAGAGGAAATTAGTGCTAGAAATAGTCTGGTCCTTACCGCCCCGTAAAACAGCAAATTGACGTTTTTACATTTTTGGTTCTTGTAGGGATTAAACAAACGTGTCACATTATGTTAATTAGTTGTTTTTTGCGGTGCTGTTAGCTAGACTGGCTCTGTCACAAAGTAACCTAATCCGCCTGTTTCCCCTTGTTTCCAGTTTTCCTGCTAAGCAGAAAGCGATGGCTTCTGTCTTTGGCGTCATCATGTTGTACGCTCGTGATGATGTCATTACGTTTCATTACGTGCGGTACAAATCATTGTGAAATGCGCGGTGGCGCCAGAGTATTGCCTTGTAATGGCCGCAGGAAATCGCTGTTTTCATGATCCTGTTTAAATCAATGTAAGATAAAAACCATAACAGCTAGAGCATTCATTGTTTTTGCAGGAGAAAGCTAAGGCTTCTGTCTTTTGCATCATCATGTTGTACGCTCATGATGACGCCATTACGTTATATTACATGCGGAATGTAACAAAACTATGAAAAAACACCTTTGCACTTGATCTGCTCATAAAAATGAGCATATGTCAAAAACTAAAAATGGGCATAGTTCAAATAACTTATGAAATCTTAAGACATATTTTGTTCATGTTTCTACATTTAGAAATCTTTTAGATCAATGTTTTGTGTGTATAGTTAGTAACATTTTATGAAAAAACATTTTTTGTGTTTTTTTTATTGATGTAACAATTTCAATACTTTTGTCAATTATTATGGTTTATTGACGTATATAACCTTGTAGCTTAGGTTGTACAGATTTTAGGGATATGAAGCATTTGAAGATACTCCATGTAATGAGATCACAATAAGAAAAAATACCAATGTAGGCAATGGTGGATGATTTCTATTGTAAAGTTCAAAGGGTTAAACAAACTAATTTGATAGTTGAATAATTGATTTATTGTCAACGACTTGATCTTGGGCCACATTCAAAAGTGAAATTCTTGACACAAGACGTTTAAGGAATAGAAAAACTCAGTGGGCAGAAACAGTCCTGCAGCTGTTGGTGAAATACACCAGTCAAAGTATATATATTAGGCCATATATATAGCACCTAATCTGTTTAGGAGAACTGCCTTTGTCCGAGCCTTTCCCATTTTTCTGTGCTTTTTATGGTCATCTTGTCGTGGGATGGTAGCCGGACCTCCCAGATAACTAGTTTTACAGATTCTAATACATAATCATGGTATGTGTGAAAATGATTTCTCCTATACTCGCGTATCTAAACACTTCGGTGGCTCGGTGACGTAATCCAGTTTTTACCTCTCCCATGAGTCCGAGCAGTACAACATAAACTCTGTCCTAGTTCGGTACCTCCCAGAAGGTTGGTGTGAAGAGGAAGTATGACGCATACTAAGTATGAATCATATATGACCCACCTAGAGGACTTTCTTTTTTTTAAATCAGACCCAGTCCTCTGCTGAATGAAATCACCATTCAAACTCAGCTACATGGATTATTTGTTCAAATTTTGCCACTCAACTTTACAGTGACGGCCAAAAAAAAGACCCCAGACAGGCAGCCTCGGAGAACAGAGGCGTATTGAGAATCTCAAAGTGGGTTGGCTATTTCTCCCCGGGCCGATGTCTCGGTTTGTGATTTTATTCAATTACACAGTATTTACCTTTCACATAATGTCAACACTGATGTAGAGCAGCGGCGGGCAGAAATTAACTCACCTGTTCCTCAACACACACATTATATTGTGTCCAGCGTGCGCACAATTTAAATACATATGCGCTCGCACACACTGCGGCGTGAGTTTGTTTATCCAGCGCGGTCAAGACCAGCGTACGGTCCTCGTCCCCGTCCCCATTTGATGTGTGAAAAGTGGAAGGAACTCAAAGCCATTTCCTTCATTCAGGCCGCTGTGGGTTGTGGTTCCCTGGGGCTGGAGGGGCCAGACTGGCAGTAAAGTATCGTTGAGCCTGCAGAGTCTGGGAAGTGTATGGAGCGCCACATGTTGCCAAAAACAACAGAGGAAACTGTTGCTCAAAGGCACCAACCGCAGGTAGGGGAAAAGAAAGGTGGTTCAAGCACCGAGTTGTAATCTCGGCTCCGAGGAGTTGCACACTTTCATTCGGCGTGATTAGAAATCCTCGTCTTCCCTCCTCCACTTGTTCATTTGCTTGTTTAACCGAGTCACTCACATTCAGTCACTCACCTCAGGAGATGAGAAAAGTTTGTCCTAAACACTCTTGAACAAGTTTTACATTGTCGAGAGTTTCCCCGTGATATCTAGATACGATGCTTTTCTTTTCTCATTTAAATGCTAATAACTTTGAGGACATCATCACAGAGAGTGCTGGGAGCAAAGCTTTTCTCCTATCTGGTCGCAGCACAAGGTGAGCACCTGCCTGCTGAATTTGAAATGTTACTAAGTCTTGTTGGCAGTTTTTCGCTTTGTTTGAAGGCTTTGTGCGTGCGTACATGCGCACAAATATGTGTGTTTGTACGTGAGAGAGAGCGTGTTCGCCGCAGACGTAATACTTTCAGGAATCAGAATTATGTTCAGATGCCTGGCAATGAGTCGATGTGAAACAAAGAGCACATTGTGATTTAGATTCACTTCGTTTGAAAGAGGGCCAAGGTCCGTGCTTGAAACAGAACTTCAGGTTGGGATCAGAAAAGCTTTACTTAGTAGACTAATGCGGCAAAATGTTATTGCAGGTAGGGATTACAATTAGAAATTCAGTGTAATTACATTACTAATCCAATCAATGATTACTTTGACAATTCAGAGCTTGATTTGTTTGCTGTCTTACCAGGAGTTTGATGCACAGTTGATATTAATTATTTTCTGTGCGTTTATAGAACAGACTGCTGACAGACATGTTAGCGTGGTGCAGGCTGTTGGAGCATGGATGTATAAAGAGAACTGGATCCCGTTCAGAGTTGCTCAGTGACGCATGACCCTGAGTGATAAAAGCACCCGGATCTTCCGTCGATCTTCCGCATCCATTGAGCCCATAGAGCAAGCACAGTAGCGTTAGTAGACGTCTCTTCCCCAATGTACGTCTATGGGAAAAAGTCTTTTTGGGCCCAATGGCATCATGTGACGGACACGGAAGTTGTAATTCCATCGTTTGGCCACTACGAAAAATTGGCTTCAAAGCCCGGAGCTCTTCCCGGGGGCTTTGGTTGGAGGTGTAGGGAGGTAGTTAGCCAAAAAGTAACCAAGTGCCTCCTGGTGACACAAAACTTCTTATTTACATGCTGTGTTTTCTTAGCTGCCAGCTAGCCACCGGTAGCTTTGCCTACATTCGGTTAGGTAGACTTCTCGCTGGGGCTAAGCTAACGTTAGCGGTTGATGGTCAGTGAAAACCTCCTAACTGTCGGCTGGCTGCTTGTTAAACCACAGCGTCTGTTTTCTGCAGTGGTGGAGAGTATACTTACTCATGTACTGTACTTAAGTACAAATTTGAGATATCTTTTCTGAGTACTTTTAGCCTTCTTCACTACATTTGGCCGACAGCTGTAGTTTCTAGTTACATTTTTCATCCAAAACACACAGCCTAATGACCTTATAAAATATGATGCATTGTTATATATTAAAGTTTGGTAGCATTTTTCTGCAAAAGGTAAAAAACGTCAAAGTACTTGAATGCAGGACTTTTACTTGTAATGGAGTATTTTTACAATATTGTATTACTACTTTTACTTAAGTAAAGGACCTGAATATTTATTCCACCACTGTTTTTTTATTTCTGTGTGTGTTACTTGCAGGAGATGTCCGACGTGTGGAGGTTTTGGAATTGTTTAAAGGCACTTTTGACAGAGTTTGGGTGAGTAACAAAAGGAAAGTAACAAGTATATCGTAGCTAATCCCTTTTTCAGTGAGTAATATGTAATGAGTAATGGATTGAACTTTCCAAGTAACTTGCCCAACACTGGTTGTGACACACATTTCAGTTTCAACGGAAGTAAGAAGGAAGCACGATCAGGAAGTTGTGAAATAGAAAAAATCTCGTCACTGCATTTTCACCTCCCCAGCCCAAGATAGAAGCTGAAACCTCAACACGGTTCAACACAAAGCAGCCTCTACGCAGCATGCAACAGGGTGTCACATCTCTCCACACACGCATTGGAACTGGGATTGCGATACGGATGATCTTTTGAACCGTGTAAGAATCACAAACGCTGATATAACACCTGGCATCTGTTCATGCCCTGCAGGCAAAGCCCCACAGAAAGCACCGTTCACACCTCGGCTGGAATGCAGGCTCCTCTGCAGAACATTAAAACAACTTCATACACCACTTAGATAGATGTCAACAGCAGCTTGGAATCATGCACTGGCAAGATTTCTATCACAAATATTACAGTTAAGGCCCACTTAGGAGCAAGAAGTCCTTCTGGGTAATGTACACAACTCATCTTGGGTTCCCATCAAGCAGAAAAGATCCACTACAGGCAATCGGGGCTGACTTTTTTGTGTTTGGTTTCTGTCAGAAAACTGGACCGGGTGAGGAATGTGTAGCTTTTGGAGAAAATCTGCCGTGTCCTCACTGAATAGATAACTTGTCTTGAAAAGGAAGAAGTCCACTCGGACTCATCAAACTGATCCTTTTTCTATTTGACCTCTGCCAAGTCACTTTAAAAAAGAACCGCTATGCCGAGTGAAAGCAAACAGTGCCAACGTCAAGGCTTCATATGGAAGAAAAGTTGAACAGGACAGCTTCTTTTGACCCCATTGAGACGAACACCTCACAAAGTTTCTCTCCAACTCCCAGACGGGCTCCATGGTGAGTCGAGTACATGCAATTTAAAGCTCCAGATTGAATGAGGGGCAGATAATGCAGGTGTGAAAGGACACTGAATGGAATATGATTAAAAACGGGAAAATGTTTAATTTTCTCAATGAGCTTTAGAAAATCTTCACAGGCGGTAACTCGGTGGCTTTGAAGCGCCCAATCAGTGTTTGAATAGAGGAGCAAATTAAGCATTTTAATCGACTTTTCCGTGTACCATCAAATGAATTACATTGCTCACCCTTTTTTTTCAAATCAATGGGTACATAACCAAGATAAGACTTTTAATTTCTGATAAGTTGGACCCGGCAATCATCACATTGTCTGTGCTCTAAGTGGCTAAAATGGACTCGGGAGGTCAAATATTCAGTGAATGTAACGCTGTCATAAATGAAACTTTTTTACCAAGGGAATAGTAAAGTTAATATAAGTTGTTTTATCTTTATAATACACACTTTATAAAAGTATAACTCAGGTAAGTAAAAGTGAACTTGTGAAGGGTGTAAAAAGGATTTATTTTAAAGCCACTCACTTGTTGAATGAGGGAAAAAAAGAACACATGTAGGCATCTCTTTAAGCCAAATCCTGTTGAACATTTTCCCTCCACACCTCATGTGTGGGTGGCAGATGGTAGCTCGCTGGTTGTCACAGCGATAGAAGATGGAAACACAGGCGACTGATTCAAAGCAAGCAAACAGCCCCCTTTGTGAAAGACACTGTGCCTTACTGTAGCAGCTGTGGAAGGAAAGGAGATCTACCTATACATTCACACAGGGGCGGATTTTTTTTTTCTCTTATCACCTTGAGTCAAAGCATAATGTCCTGATAATTAATATACACATAAAAACTGTTAATTCTCATTACTAGCCCATATAGACTATGTTTTCCTGGCAACTGCTGTTGATACTGCCACTAAATACTTCTGTCATCATCTCTCAGTCATATGAGCTGTATTTTTTTTAGCTATCAACAGATCCAAAATGCTGGATTTATATTAATAATGTTTCTCTTCCTCTTCCTCTAAACAGTTTATGACTGGTGTTTTTATGTGACATATGGATTGTGATAATGTATTCATGTTCCTCTCAATGTTTCTGTCGCTTGTAACTACTGTTATATAATAATATATTTACTGTATCAGCCATTAAAGCTGCTAAAATCAATATTCTTTATATCACAATTGATCAAATGATGAAATGTGAACGATGTTGCTCGTAGTGACAAACCCACAGAGAACGATCAACAACTCTGCAGTTGCCCTCAGGAATGTTTCAGCGTCTTTCGGCTCATTGTTTTGGTTTTCAGGCCCGCAACCGTAGACTGTATGTAAGAAGTGGACGTAGTCACAGTGACGTCAACCATTGGTTTGTGGACTGCGGTTTTGAAGCCTTGAGTTCTTCATTTGGGCCGACACCATCTTGATTTTTTGCAACCAGAAATTATATGAGAAGGTGGAGCTAAGTACAACTGAACAGTAAATAAGACATTTTCAGGTGACTAAAATGTTACAATTAACTGTCATGAACTGAAAACACACTGTGAAAGGGTTAAAGCCGTAAGTCGAAAACACGGACAACACCCAGACCGGACAACGCCGTGGTAGTGACCTATCAATCACAAGGTAGCCTAAAACCTACCCTGTTTTATGGTCTATTTGACTCTAAATGGGACCATCATTTACTAAATGAACATCATGCTGTGTTGAAGAAGACTTGAAACTAGCGATTGAGACCATAAACTCATGTTTACAATGTTTACTGAGGTAATAAATCAAGTGAGAAGTAGGCTCATTTTCTCATAGACATCTATACAATCAAACTTCTTTTTGCAACCAGAGGAGTCGCCCCCTGCTGGCTGTTAGAAAGAATGCAAGTTTAAGGCACTTCAGCATTGGCTTCACTTCTCAGAACCGGAGGTTGCCGCCTTCCCGCAACCAGTTTTATCAGATTTGACGGACACCGAGGAGTCCGATCAGTGCCTGATACCAATCATCATGAAAGTAGGCCAATTGTGTTTATGTCTAGTTAGGAAAGGGATTATGTAAGGTACACTGCTTGTTTTCTGTTTTATTAGCATAAATTAGGTGAACCCAAACCACCGTTCCAATAATGAAAAATGATCTTCACCATGTGTTTTGGATAACATCAGATAACATTATTGCCAGAGACTCCAAATGATTTGACAGCTTGTTTCCGTAGCTCAAAAATCAGCTAATGCAGGTTTAAATGTCATGTTAACAGCTCAGTAAACCCCTTATAGCCTACACCTGCATCTAATCATAGGATTTAAAAACGTGCTCATATGGGTAATATTTTGGTAGGTTTGACATACATTTGAGTTTTAATTACCACTCTCTAATAATGGTTATTAGATAATGTATTAATGCTATACATATCAGTTACGAGACAACAACTTTTGGGTTGCCAGGTTGTGAAAACTCCCTTTGATTGGTTAGATCATTTGGGCACTTATTTCAAGCAAAAGGGCTGCAGACAATCTGGACCAAAATCTTACAACTGCAGACTTGATGGTTAAAATCCTTATATTAATTAGCTATTCAATCTATAACTGCAGGCTCGGTGTCTGTGCAGGCTTGCTATGTGAGAAACCCATGGGCATAACAGATTACAAACATTTCTAATTGCATTAATACCAGTTAAAAAGCAGAAACAAATGGGGGTTTTATACAACCTGGCAACCTAAACTTTGTACTTCAAGTTTCACCTGTGTTTATTTGTCATATGCAAAACAATTACAGCAAGCAAATTGTTGGCAATGCAAATCTTTGTACCCTTCCACTATGCTCATTAAAAATGTATATATATATATATCAAAAAAAGGAAAATCACAAAAGTAAAAGCATTTCTTATAACTCATATATGAAAAAAATGAATAATAAACCATTGATTAGTTGCCTTATTAGAAAGTGGTAACACCATTTTGCAACTTTTTGCACTTTGTGTCATAATAAAGATAATTTATAAATAAACTATAATAATACATCTTCAGTACTGAAGGAGTATCTCTCTCTCTCTCTCTCTCTGCTCCTCTCTGACAGCATGCAGCAGTATAACAGCAGTAAATCAGTGTCTGTGTGATGGTTGATGGGCGGCTCTGCTCGTCTCGCTGCCCGCCCTGTGGGTGTGTTTAAGATGGGCCTCTGCATCCACCTGCTCGCTGCGCTGCCTCCTCTACAGTCAGGAGCGTCTAACTTTCCTGAAGGAGAAACACGCTGCGTGTCTGGACCTCTCTAACAAACACCACGGAGGGACTTTGCTTTCTTTTTCTTCACACGAGATGTTCATTGTGCTCGTGCGACGGCAGTAGCTCCTCGCCTCGCGGATCTCCAGCAAGATTGAACTAGAGAAACATTTTATTTTAATTTTCTTATTGAGGAACTCCGGGGCCAAAATACGCACACCGTGCGCACAGGTAGAGGACTGTCCAGCTCCACCAGCACCACCACCGGGATTTTCTATTGTTTTTATTGATTTCAACTTGGAGACGAAAGTGATCGATCTGTTGGAATTGGTTTGTTCAATGACTTGCAAGGTTGGATCTGAACTTCTATTCGGAAAGCTGTAACAATAAGGTAAGCCTTATTCTGCTTTATTTTCTATTTATCCTGCTTCATTGATGGTAAAAACTGCGCGCTTTTTTATTATCTCTAATTATAATATTTGCAGCACTGTGTTGTTTTCCTTTTATAAACATTTGAACAGAAATATCTAATCATAATTTTAATTTCGGATGGATCACAACCTTAATTCCTTACATGAATCAGTGTTACTATTTATTGAATTGCTCTTCAGTTTTCTCACCGTGCGCTCTAATGCCACACCAGACTGTTTACAGTTCTGTCGTCCATGTGTAGCCAAGGCTGCCAGTCTGTCACACACACATTTCAGTCTATATCATTCACCAAACACTGAACCTTTTCATGCATACATGTTGTGTCCTTCACATAGTGATGGAAGTATATTAAGTTTGTCACATTTAGGCTTTTTATTTGCCTCAGTTGTTGTTTCTGTAGCCACTGAATAATAAAGCAGCAGGATTCAGGAGGAGGGTTATGTTGCCACTGACCTCACTTGTGCTTATTAGCTTTTGTTTTAATAGTTGTCCAGTTAATAACTTGCAGACACAAACAATGAAGAAGCTGAGAGCATCAGTGGATCTGAGATCTTCTGTGTGATGGATTTAAATGGTTAAATGTTTCCATAAAGGGTCTTTTTTTTTGCAAACTTGAACTCATGGAGGTACATTTATCTTCATAGCATAATGTGAGTGTCTTTCAGTCTCCTCCTCAGTGTCATTTTATGAGCAGTGCCTGCTGCCTTGTTTGATTTCATGTGCTTGTGTGAAGGACTTGGCCTCTGTCTCCGAATAAACAGCTTGATGGTTAACAAATTGTCAGTAAACAGCCGAAGGTTTAAACAGCTGGGTTATACTCATAAATCCACCGCAGCCAACCGGTCTGAGGACTCTCTGGCTCCGCTGAAGGTGTGTGTTTGAGATGGAGACCTGTTTCCAAATGTTCGGTGTTTTGTAGTCGGAAGAGTTTTGTATCCAGCCGGTGAGGTCAGGTTGCTGTTTTAGGGGGAAAAAAGTGTGGTGAAAGAAAGTTTTATCCATCCTTATGTAAATGCAGACAAGTGGCAACATGGTAGAGGTGATTAAATGGACCAAGAGTGGATTTGATGGAGGATGGCCTGTTAGAGGAGTCTTTCTGATGATCTGTGACAGATGTGTGTTGCTCCCTGCTGCCTATCATTCATTAACTGGACACTTTATTAATGACCACCGCTGCATTGTCTGGAAGACTTGTTAAACCATCCCAGTTAGCGTTTGAGCCCGTCATCATTCGTCACCCCTTTAGATAGAAGTTAATATTTTATTTGCACCAATCACAACTTTTTTTGTGTCTCTTTCTCTAGCAAGCGTGAGGACGGGGTACAACCCGGTATTAGGTGTAATTACAGAGCAGCACACACACATGTATGGTGTCATGACGTAGGAATGTGTTTTGGGTGCTTCTCTCACCAGAGTCAGCGAGATCTTTCCATCAGTTTGTCACACAGGCACACACACACACTCTGAAAAAAAGAAACATAATTCTTCCCAAATGGAAGTGTGTACACATCTCTAAAAGCTTGGCTCGCCTCCATCACGACTAGTTTAGTGAAGCTCCCAGAGATCTGGGTGTAATCTCCACACCTACAGTGCTGCAGCGCCAAAACACTGGGATGGGGCCCCTGGGAGCCGTTGATTTGACGTGTCACATAAATTAATAAATGACTTATTGTGGCAGATGTGTGGAGTTGAGAAAGCATCTTCTCTTTTCTGTTTGTTTTTGTCCCTGCAGAGATTTTTTTTAATAAACGCTCTTCGTGTGCCGCTGGAGGTTGGTCCACCATGCAGCTGGACGGTCTGTGGACGGTCCACGCCCTCCTGGCACTGTCCGGCATTGTTCTCGGGAACCCGCTGATCATCGACCCGTTGGCCGCGCCCCGCGTCTTCATCTCCTTCAAAGGTAGGAACCCTGAACCTCATCCTCTACTCTGTTTTTTTTCATCCCCACCTGCCTCTCATTCCTGGTTTGCAACTGGTGTTGCGACTCTTCTGATTCTGCGCCGGTTTATTAAACTCTGCCATATGTTTGCTTGTTGTGTGACTGATGACTTGACAGCTGCGTAATCGGAGCGATTGTGGCTTTTGATAAGTGCAGAAGAGGAACTTACAGCATCACCAGACTCTCCCGTTACGCCGCAAAGCAGACCACAAACAAATCATGCTATTCTGATTTTCTGCCCCTTCCTCAGACCTCCAGGCGGTGTAATAACCCCCAGATGCTTCCACGGGATTATATTGTACAAACAATTAAAAAACACAAACAACAGACGCACATATTGAAGATACTCCTTTTGAAACAATATACACCATTATTGTTTTAGTTAATCAAAAGCGGTGTCTTTATCTTCAATCATCTTTATTGTGGAATCCCTAAATTGGAGCCACAAAGAGAGACGGGATAATAAGGAGCATGTAATAACTGCATGGCCATTATGTGATTATTCCCCGGTGAGGCAGACGTGTACTTTAGGGGGGGCTGTGTTTGTGCGTTCCGGCGGTCGTGCAGATTAGGTGAGATGGGTTGCCGGGTTCCGAGGGGGTGCGGATTGAGAGAGAGGGTATTATCAAGAGCAAATTGCCAGGATCAGCCAAGCAGAGCGACGTCCCCGAGGCCTGTCCTGCTCCGAGATCAAGCCTTTGATTAGCATCCAGAGAAAAAGCCGAGGGGCGAGCGAGCAGCAGCAGCAGCGCCCCTGTTTGCTTTGCTTTCCATTTCCCAGCGCTCCCTCGTACAAGTTGACTTAATTAAGTGGACTGGCACAGTTCATTGTCGAAGGCGTTTTTCCTGCTTTAATCAAGTAGGATTTACCACATCAGTGAACGCACATCCAGAGCTCAGCAGTTTTTCCAAAATATCAGTTTGGTCTTCGCACAAAAACGCTGTGTTGTTTTCAGAGAGCTGCGTTAATTGTGTTTCACTCTATAGGATTTTACTGTGAGCAGACTTTGTGTATATAGGTGCATCTTTGGATGGCTGAACTCACTGGGAATATATATGTGAAAGCAGCGGACTACACGCCGCTGTTCTTTGGCTGACAAGCAAAGTGGAAAAAGCTTCGGCTCCCCTGCTTACCTGCGTGTGTTTGCCTCTCCGGTCAATATGAATTTCACAGTCTACTGCTGCTGCCTCTCTCGGAGGATTGCACCCCCCACCCTCCTCTCCATTCAATATTATGACTCTCTCTCCCTTAATTGCTTTCTGAGAGGCCCGTGTAGTCCTTACCTTGGCAAGCTGGCTGCACTTCCCCTGATGCATCATGATGTGTTAAGTTTTTTTGCTTGAGCTGTTTGCAGTTTGCCTCCGAGCAGCAACTTTAAGGGAACGCAGTGTGACGACAAGTGTGGACAGAATATATAAGTTAACGTGATAAAAACCCGATAATGCAAATTTGTTTTAACGCCATTAATTTTTCTTTAACGCATAGAGTGAAGATACTGGCATCATATGAAACTAAAAAACCTAAGGAATCCATCGGTACCAACCATGTCATACTAACTTGTCGTGAAGGAGGTTAAATAACGTTCCAAACTTGCGCTAAATTTTGGCGAGGAAAAACTGCCATGGCCATTTTCAAAGGGGTCCCTTGACCTCTGACCTCAAGATATGTGAATGTAAATGGGTTCTATGGGTACCCACGAGTCTCCCCTTTACAGACATGCCCACTTTATGATAATCACATGCAGTTTAGGGCAAGTCACAGTCAAGTCAGCACACTGACACACTGACAGCTGTTGTTGCCTGTTGGGCTGCAGTTTGCCATGTTATGATTTGAGCATATTTCTTATGCTAAATGCAGTACCTGTGAGGGGTTCTGGACAATATTTGTCATTGTTTTGTGTTGTTTATTGATTTACAATAATAAATATGTACATACATTTGCATAAAGCAGCATATTTGCCCACTCCCATGTTGATAAGAGTATTAAATACTTGACAAATCTCCCTTTAAGGTACATTTTGAACAGATAAAGATTGTGCGATTAACTATTATAATCGATTGACAGCTCTAGTTTTTTATGAGACTGAGGAAAAGAATGCGTTAATTATTAGTCCCTTGTTTATTATTATTGATCATTACGGCGGCGTGTCACACCGTGAAGGAAAAACTTAAATTGCCGCTATAAAGCTGAATGTTTCTCTCAGCGTTGAACTCAACACATGTTCCAAACTGATTAACTCGGTAGCTGAGGAGCGAGGTTCACAACCATGACCTCCATCTGGGAGGCCCTCACTTCCCTATTAAAGCAGGTAGAGTAAATCATGGGACCTAATTGCTTTGGCTTCATGTGGCGTGCACAGCTTTTATGACAGGGAGAACACCTTCTGTGATATTCAGTCTCAAAATATTCAGGAGATATAAGGTGGGGAAAATGTACTTATACACATTTCTGTAAGATTAGAGTTTGTAGAGTCTGAGGGATAAACCGTGGAAGTAGACTTTGTTCAGGCTTATCATGTTTTCTGCGCTCATAAGCTGAGTCAGCAAAAAGAAAGTATACTCTGCCTCAGTTCAGACAGCAAATGCATGTAATCAATGTCAGATGAGAAGTGAGTGTTTCGTAGAATGAGGAGAGCGAGCGAAGCGAAACCACCGTAGATAATCAGTTGACATTTTAAGGTTAGTTGATACTAAGACTGCTGTCGCCAGAAACCCCCAAGAGAGGAATCATCTCAAATAGTGGAGCTGGAAGTGCTGGGAATCTGCTAGTTTGAGTTAACACACACACACAAAGTGACTCGTTGCATGACATGTAAGAACATTGTTGGCTAGTGGTAAAGTGAAGAAGAGTGAAGTCAAGACATTTCATTGTGTAGTTCATTGTTTGGGGACACGCTCATCTTTTTTCATGAATATATTTCATGTAGGGCCGCAATTAACGATTCATTTCATTATTGATTAATGCCGATTATTCTCTCGACTAATGGATTCATTGTTTTTCCTGTGAAACGTCACAAAATATTGAAAAATGTCTGATATAATGTCAAACAGCTCAAGGCGATGTATTCAGACTGCTTGTTTTATTCAACCATCAGTCCAAAACCCAAATATATTCAGTTTATTGTGGGACTGTCCCCTCTTAGTCGATTAGTCGACTAATCGGTCGTTTTGGTCTTAGTTGACTAAGATTTCTTTAGTCGATTAGTCATATTTTATGCCCTTTTCATGCTGAATGACTTATTTCTAAGTGTGAGCACATCTCTGGTAGACACAAGATTTAAAGTGGTGCTTTTGTGTGATTCTTTGTGGAGAAACTCAGTTTTAGTCAAAACAAAATCGAGTGTTATTCGAAAAATTACTAAAACGGTTTATCGATTATCAAAATACTTTTCAGTCGTTGACTAATCAATAAATCGACTAGTTGTTGCAGTACCATTTTTTTTTTTGCAAAGTGGCCAACCATTCATGTTGTCAAACTGTTCTCATATACTGTGGGTAGCTACAGTATACTATACCTACGAAAAGTAATGTACTGTAATTCGTTTATATCCCACAAAATCAATTTGTATGTAATCCACCTAATCGTGAACCAGGAAGTAAAAAGAGCGACAAACGCCGTGTAGGGAGGAGGTCTCGGTGGATGGATGGTCAAGTAACACAGAACTTTTGCCCAGGAGACAGGTGTTGATTTATTTGTCACATAACTTCCTTAAGTTACGCAACTTCTGGGGTTATTTGAACCCAAACCACGGTCTGTTCCTAAACCGAACTAAGTTGTTTCCTGTGGAGACGGAAGTTTATTTTGAAAAGACTGCAGCGGAAATAGACACATGCGTCACGAAATCGCACGAAAAATTTGGAATAACTTTTCGTAAGATATGATAGGATGATAGGATGTACGGGGATATGTTGATTTTGTCAATGAAATTGTAAACTTTAATCAGTTCATTAAGTTCTCTGGAGCCATGCAGGTGTTTAAATCAGTAACCTTGATTATTCTTTGCGTACAGGAGTGGACTTGTCGTATAGTAAAGTAAGTAGTGCCGCCAAATCAGCCCATTTTCTTTTTTTTAAAGCTGTCCATCACCGTGAAAGTGAAATAGTGAATTAACATGTGAAAGGATCGTGTGAGAGCATCGCCTCTCCGTGAGACTCCCATAAGTCATGCAAGTGCCTTTGTAGCGTAAATCCATTAAGAGGTCGACTGATTTATATGTGGAGTTTTTTTTTAGATTCTTGCTTTAGCCTCACGCTGCGAGATACAGACGTTTTCTGAATGGACAAAGCACTCCTGAGGGAAGTTTTTGCAAAGAGTGTAACATTACTGCTGTTGGCCCACATTCCCTCTATGACATATTCCAGTTCATGCATTAAGAAGATCCCAATCTAAATCCATGCTTATGGCTCTGCTGTTTCAGGCCGTATACCACACACAAACCTCCGCCTCATCTGGGCTGCTGCGTCTTCATTCACTCACAAAACATAATTTTACTGCAAAATTGAAGCAAGGCGCTGTCCAAGCTTTAGATGCTGTTGTTTATGTGGAAGGAGTAACTGGTAACTAAAAGCCTTTAGTGGCATTTTAGAGGCTGCTTAGATAAACAGACAGCGGGTAAACACTGCTTCAGAATAAACAGAGAGGCACGGGGTCAAGAAGCCCCGCGATTGTAAATCTTCACTTTGAAAAGCCACGCCGACGTCATCTACGGCCACGCCTTGTGCTGCAAAGACCATGTGAGAATTATACACAGCGCACCTCTCACCCTTTCTCACTGGGTGTTAATGAAATTTGAAGCGGCTGCTTTGACAGCTACAGCGACGGAATTATGGTCTGTCAGTACAAAAGGAAAAGTCCTTTAAATACCATAACATCATAAGGATTACAGCACACACCCCCTCCTTCCCACTGAGTACATACAAGGCCAAATCCACACCAGAATATGGGTCAACTTTGCCACAATAACACACACACATGAGCTCACCGCTGCCGAGGCAGGTGGCAGTAAAAGGATGCAGCTCTGGCTCGTCGTCATTATTCCAGATATTTCTCATCTGCACGCCCTCCTGTGAAGGGCTAACAGCAGGCTCCTATTTTTACTCCTCAGCAAAGTCTTTAGTCTATATTGGGTGTGTGGGTGGGTGGCAGCGTAGAGGGTTAGAAACTCCCCTTTGGGGTTAAATACCAGCCATTCTGATACGTGTTGCCCCTTGTTATGCAGGAGTTTAGTATTTATTTGTCTTTTAGTGCCCCGGAATAAAAACAGACGAGGATTAAATCTGAAAAAGGCCAGCTAAA
Organism: Sebastes fasciatus; assembly: GCF_043250625.1. NCBI lineage: Eukaryota > Metazoa > Chordata > Actinopteri > Perciformes > Sebastidae > Sebastes > Sebastes fasciatus. The sequence continues at coordinate 6,234,091 of NC_133795.1, forward strand.
AAGCATCTTAGAAGTGAGGTAGTTGTTTTGATAAGTCAACAGTTTGCTATCAGTTCATCTCTGGGCTTGCCCCCATTACTGCCGTCCTGTCACTTCTACTAGTAAATGTTTAAACTCTTATTACTGTTGTTCACACAACACATTCCAGTGGTCACTTTCTTCTTTGCGCTGCACATAAGTGATCAGAGTTATCAAACGCTGTTATCAGTACTGACCTGATTGGTTATGACAGCATGCATTTTTTGAGGTTGGAGCTGAGTGTTTACTCAATATTGGCTGTTTGACTGAACAAATATGATGTGGTTTCTTTGGCAAATTTGCCCCTTTTGCTGCTCTGTGAAGCAAATGCGATGTGACTTGTATATTTTCTCAAGGTGATCATCATTACTAATAACTTCCTGTTTAGTTGCCGTCTAATTTGCAGGATACCTCGAGCGTATTGGCACACCTTCGCCACTAAATGTAATATTGCAGTATTGTCGAACCACACTTAGAAGCCGCGAAACCGCTGCCCCAGTAGTCTGGCACCGCTGCTGATGTTCGGCTGTGATCTCTAATTACTGTTTGTGAGGGTTGAGTCCATATATCCCCACGGCAGCAGAGTAATGACTGACAAAGCATTGAAAACCACTATTACTCTGGCCACGGCCCAGACCTCAGCTTCTCTGCACAGCAGCTAAGCCAGGTTATATTTAGTGTAAAACTCTCTTCTCCCTCAGCAGGCACACAGCAGTCATTTGTAGCGCCGTGGTTAACCATTGAACACAGTCGGCAGGGTGGTGACGGTGGTTTAAGTGCAAACGCAGCTTGGTCCGGCACAACTTGCACTCCGCTGTGATCCAGCTGTCGAGAGTGTCACTGCGTTGTTAGGTCCCGGTTGGCTGGAAGCCATCCTTAACTGAGTAAAACATTTGAAATGGGATTGAGTGGGTGTAGAGAAGACGGTGGGTGTTGAAGCAAAAAGGCGGCTGTGGTGTGAGGTCTAGTCTGAGATCTAGAAGCAGTGTTAATCCTTCACTGTAATGCACACGACTTAAGAATAGTGATCCCTTTTACCTAATGTGTGTGTTTTGTATCTGGGAGAACACCAGCTCCACAAACTTAAAGGATAACTTTGATATTTTTTAACTTGGTCCCTATTTTCTGATGTTTTTGTGTGATTAATGGGGACACAATTTATGAATTTGGTCCAGTATTGAGGGATAATGCCGCAGCCGCTAAACAGGTTATAATGTAATCGATTGGGGCAACCTGGCACCATTAGTTTACGTCCACTAAAAGTGTTTGTTTTTGCCACTGACAGGCTCAGATTGTAATTATAAGTGTCTAATGCCATTAAGGAAAGGAGCCTACAGAGAAATTAATATTTTTTTTTATCGTTCGCTTGATCCACTCTGTTTGTTATGGTGTGTCTCGCTCAGTAAAGCCTCGCTCTGAAACCTTGCGTCGCATCCACATTGTCGAAATCATCTAAATATTCGGCCATGACAATAAAAATCTTTTAGATAACACCGACCTACGCTTTCTGTACCCCAACACAACAAACTCTGACAACACCGGTGTCTCGTGGCATTCCTCTCTCCACTCTCACTCACGTTTCCACCGTCGTCTCTTCCGGCAACAAGTCACATTACTCAGGAAGCAAATTTTAAGAAGAACATATAATTTCTCTGTAGGGTCCTTTCCATAATGTTGTCAGACACTTATAATAATAATCTGGGCCTGTCAGTGGCAAAAACAAGCACTTTAGTGGACATACATTGACGGTGCCAGGTTGCCCCAAAGGATTACATTACAGCTCGTTTAGCGGCTGGCAGCTGCAGCGTTCTCCCTCAATACTGGACCAATTTCAGAAACTGTTATCTCCATTAGTCACTTCGATACAAAAACATGGGAAAATAGATCCAGGTTGAAAAATACAAAAGTTATCCTTTAATAGAGTGGAATTTGTACCACATTTAAATCTATACATCACATGGAAACAATATAAAATTCATGTGTGGCACACATTCCTTTACTTGTTTAGTAGTTTATTAGTCTTGTTGCAGGGATTAAATGCGGAAATTCATGTCAGAAATGAATGTAGCCCACCTTGAGATGCATTTATCTCTTTGACGAATATAAATTCTGAGCACATAGCTGTAATGGCATGGCACTCTTCATTGCGTTTCAATCAAAATCATGCAACAATCGTGCTAAAATGACATGTGATCGTTGACCGGCCGCAGTCCTTGTCCAAACTCGGGGCATGGATGATTATCTAGTCAGAGGTAATCGTTAAACGTTTATATGTCCAATAGTCTCGGGTTGAAAGGTCAGGTATCAGGGATCGATTAGCTATCAGCCTGCAAGCCACTGTTCCATAAACCATATCGCCTATTTGGTGGATGACTGATGGGACCGTGATTGCATTTTATTTCCGGACCAACTGGTACATTGTTTGCACTTGATTGCATTTAAATGTGTTTTCTCCATAAAGCTTTGCAGTTAACCCAAACTGTTAAATCTATCAGCCGAGTGCATCGGTATTATAGAAGGCAGCTCAGCTCCTATTCTCACCCCTCTACTTGTCAGGTGTATGTGTGGGACAGACGTGTGATATTCCTCAAAAAAAGATGAGTATGTTGGCACCTTTCAGCACGTTGCCCCCTGAATCCAGCAGTAATCTCGTGTCTGTCTCGGATGCTGCCAGCTTCCCTCTCGCAAATGAAATCGCGGTCACAGTGTCATCTCATAGCTGTGTCGGCCAACCGTCAGTGATGTCTGCGCCTCCCTCCCACCCAGCGCCGGAGGAATATCTGTTTTATTCTCTCCCTCCCATGGTTGTTAAACGCACACAACCCCTTTCTTTATGATGGCCGATGAATCGAGTCATTGTGCTTGAGTGTTACAGAATATAGCCACTTGGCACCTTGCGTTACATGATTCTCAGGCCATATGGCCCCGAGGTTGTAAAGTGTATCGCCGGCAGTCTGGGTGGTCCTAATGTTTGATAAAAGAGGAAATAGTATCAGTGCTTCTCTAACATCTGGCCAACTGGTGCTGGATTATTGCATGTGCGCAGGTGCAGAAGTGTTAGCAGGTAACAAGGCTCTTACACACCTCCAGAGGATTATTGTGGGTAGGGGAAAGTGAAGGTGACAGAGTGGCGTCTAAATATAGTCCAACTCATCTTTGGATGCTCGGTTTCCTGCCGCAGTTCTGTCTGTCTTCCCTCTCCTACTCATTTCTCTTCCCCTGGCATGGGAACGGCAGTAAATGCACGGGGCTCGGGGTGTTTAGGATTCCTGGCATGGAAGCCCTGCTCTCTTTTAGCATCTGCAGAAAGAGGGATATGTTGTGTTGAGAGCGTGGTGCTCCCTGTTTGGTCAGGGTTTCACCTGCGGAGCAGCCTCCTGAGTCGGGTTACGGGTCTCTGTCGGTGCCTCGCCTCCGGTGAAACCAAGACCGTCTCTCGAAAAGACTGAGGACCCAGTGTTGTCTGCCCGTCTTGTCTTTCACAGGCATGTTGTTGCATCTGTTGCCTCCCCCCCTCTCTCCTCACTAGACTGGAAAATACCAGCCAAATTGTCCAGATACTGTGAATCACTTTCTCCCCAGCGATGGGTGCAGCATCTCCTTCCATGTGTTTTTTATTTATGGAACTACAATTGCATTTCTGTCCCAGCTTTACATGAAACTACAGAATTAGAGCAACGATTGCAAACAGAGCGGAGCTGACGCAATTATGTCTTTTATGTCTATGCAGAAATATAGGCAGACATGTTGGAGCTGTAACTGATTCCACATGGTCAAACCAAGGAATAAGACAGTACTTGGTTATTTCCTGTAATCACAAAAACTTTACTCTGACTATAGTCGAGGTATTCTCAAGCAAGTTATTCCTCCTTTTTCGTTCGTTTTCCTATAAATGTCCAGCAACACGTGTCAATTTCCGCTCGGTACATGCAGACAGTCTTTTCAAAATAAACTTACGTCTTCACAGGAAACGACTTCCTTAGTTTTAGGCAACAAAACGACTTTGTTAGGTTTAGGAAAAGATCGTGGTTTGGCTTAAATTAACTCTGGGAGTGGCGTTACTTAAGTACTTAAATTACGTGACAAAAAAAATCAACGTTGACTTCTGTTTTCACACGGGACACGGACACCGGTCTCTTCGGTGAAAGTCCAGTATTTTTTTAAAACTCCCATCTAGGGCTGTCATGGAATTTCCCGTGCGGTGATAATGATCGGCTCAACAGCGCGATATGCGGTATTATTGCAACTTTGTTTTTTTGCAAATTACTTTATTTATACTGACTTTAGTGCTGCATGAAATAAGCTTCATTGTTAGGCTATTATTAGGTATATCATTGCCTTTTAAATGACAAAGATGACAGTTTTAAAACTGATTAAATATTTGTCTTTTGTTAAATGCAAAACACAGAAGGGCAATGAGGCGCAGCATTTTTTTCAGCTGCGCTTTGGTTGCTATGATACGGAATATAAAAATGTCGGCACAAGGTAGAGCACTTGCTCTGGATGAAGAGAAAGCTGAAGTACGTAGGGAAAGAGGATGGAACCCTCCAGTCTGTGTATTAATTTCTCCTCCATTGTTGTTGCTGTTAGCACTTGTAGCTACATGTAGGATGTGATGGTTGGTCTGTGTGGAGTTTTACCCAAAGTTGAACATTTTTCAACTCTCGACGACCAGAAAAAAACACCAAACATGAACATTCAGCGCAGAATAGACGCTCAGCGTCTTGTCACGCTGCTGCCGTTTGTAGCAAAGTGTAAATACGCAGCGCTCCCATTGCAAAGAATTCATAAAAGAAAAAAACGTCAATATAGCGGTTGTGGCGGTTGGCTTGTCAATATTACGGTTATTGCGACAGCCCTACTCCCATCCACCTCGACCTCCTCCCTACGCAGCGTTTGCCACTCTTTATATTTCCTGGTTAACGATCACGATCATGTCATATTCACAAATTACAGTGCATTACTTTCGTAGGTGTAGCTACGGACAGTGTATGAGATCAGCCTGCTATGGTAGCTGGAGACCATGTCAGTCACGTCATGGGAGCCCTGTCAGGTGTGATTAAACTTTATAAGTCTTTTCAGTGATGTGGAAGAACACTGTCACTCACCATCTTTTGTTATTATACTGCCGCTTTGTTCAGGAAACTGTTAACAGACAATGATGCAGCGTTCTCAGGCTCGATACATTGCTCAATCTGAGCCTGCGACTCGGTATCTAGCACACAACCTGCCGAGCTTCAAGGTTGGTCCTTTTTCTAGGTGGCATAATTAAGACTTCCTGTGGGATTTCGTGTCTTTTCTCACCTGTGAAAACAGGGCATTAGTGGGGACTGGATAAACAGGTTGAGGACTCAGACTGGCTTTGTCTCTGCACCGCCGCTGGGGCTGCACGCTGTATATTCTTAGCGCTAGTGTTTCTCTTGTGGCAGATTAAGGTGTCAGGTAGAATAATGGTCCAGGCGGATTAGACGCGTTCGTGGATCCAGCTCAAACCTGTGCCCAAGTTTCATAAAAGCTTTAGAATTTGATCCACTGTGATATCATTTCTAACAGTGTTACAGTGCTTCTTTGTCTTGTCATCTGGACACAGGGGTGATTTCACCCCCATTGTCCGGTATTTAGCTACTCCACACTATCCATCCTTCCATCCATTGATTATCTGTAGCCGATCCCAGCTGACATTGGGCGAATGTGGGGTACACCCTAGACAGGTCGCAAGACTATCACAGGGCTGACACATAGAGACAGACAACTATTCACGCTCACATTCACACCTACGGGCAATTTAGAGTCAACAATTAACCTGCATGTATTTGGACTGTGGGAGGAAGCCGGAGAACCCGGAGAAAACCCCACGCTAACACGGGGAGAACATGCAAACTCTTTGTTGTGTTGTCTAAGATCAGCAGACAAGGACATGTACTTAATATTTGGTGCATGAAAATGTGGATTCACGTTTTAGTCATCTTCTTCTGTCTGGGTTTCAGCAGTTCCCACCCTGTTAAAGTATTCCCTTCAGCCTCTGTACAACTCATCCAGAACAGGGCAAACTGCCTTGTCTTCCACCTCTGCAGATTCTCCCAGTATCACCTCCCTCCCTCCCTCCCTCACTCCCTCACTCCCTCCACTCCTTCCACTGGCCGTCCGTAGCTTGCTCGTATCATATTCAAAGCCCAGTGCTGGCATGCCAGTCTTTGAAGGGATCTGCACCCCCGTACTTCCAGGCCTGTGGCTGCAGCCCGGCACAACACGCCGCCCCCTCTCCCTGCTCTGCGTTAAGGTCCCAAGAAGACGCTTGGCTCCCTCTTTGCTACGAAAAAAAGCCAAGTCATCACTTGTTCACTCTCGTTCGTTCCTTCAGGCTTCCAAATGGTTACAGCGCTCCGATCTGAACAGCACAGTCACTCCCTTTCTGCAGTTGTAGGCTTTGAAGTAATCTTCTCAAGTATACCTCATATCAACCTCGTATGAATCACATCGGCTCTTTTACTCACACTAGTTGCTCTGGAAAGACTCTCTTACAGTGTCTGATTTTATTCTTTTATTGTCATGCATCACACGTTTTCCTTACATGGACATTCTGTGCTCGTACAGGAAATATCCGATCCTTGTTCTCCTTACTACTGGTTGGCTGCAATTTAGTTAATCTTGGAATAAAAGTTATTGCACTGTTGCACATATTGTGTGTACCTCTGGATAAGCGTGTTGGCCTTTTATGTAAATACAGATCATCTAAAGTCTGCAGCTTGGATTTCACTTTGAAGTTTATGGCTGAGTCATTAGAGGCCTATTTTATATGGATGCTGTACTTCCTGGTCAATAGGAGTGCAAATAAAGCCCGTCTCCATGTGTATATCCCTGAAGACGTTAAGTATATGGGAGTTTTTCAGAAAGGTCAAGTGGGGGGGGGCGTGACCCTGACTGAAGAGGTCAAGGCCACTGCCCCCCCACCCTCCCCCCTCTGATCTACAACCTCAACATAATTTCTCACCCTCTGTCAGAGGGGGATTGAGTTTCAGATGCGTCTCGCTGCCTCAGAGACTCTGGCCCGCTAATGTGACCTCTCCTCTTTGAGGTCTACAGTAAATATGCCGTGACTGAGACGGTGCTCTGTACCGTAACCTCAGAATGAGAAAAAATAATTGTGGGCCATTCACAGATATCACACACGCACACACACACACACACACACACACACACACACACACACACACACACACACACACACACACACACTCACACACACATGATAGGCATTGTGTTTTGCAAATACAGCTGAATGTTTGTGCAGGACAATCGGTTTGTTCTGCACTTGAGGCAAAAAATATTGCACATATTCATGGGCTGTGCATTAAGCCCTGCAAAAATGGAGTAGTCACAGTGTTTCCCACAGGATTTTGTGAGACTGTGGTTAGTGGACCTCAGACCCTCTAGGGGGATCCGGGGGCATTTTTCCCCTGAAGAAAATTTTGTACATTTTAAAGATAAATGCATCAATGTGGTGCACTTTGAGAGCAAAATTAAGAGGTTAGATTTATGAAGAACTTTGTGCTCTTGTAAAGAATGTTAACCGGCATTTAATATTTTTTTCATGATCTTAAAAAGGGTTGCACAAATACTGATTACAAAAGTAAACACTATGGCATGCCAGTGATGGTGAAGTCATTTGCTGACATGTGGATGAAGCAAGTATTTAAAACAGCTGAGTATGTTCAGCTATAAATGTGTAGTATGCAAGAATAGAAGCCGTCTGCAGCATGTTCTGCATGTATGATGATGTGTGTGTTTAATCAGCAGTTAATCTGTTCAGTTTGCTGCATTGATAGATTAGGTTACGGGACTGATCAGAGCCAGACCTGGACTAGTTAGGCTTTATATTACAAGTTCAGAAAATCTGAACGTAACTGTGAAGGACAGAGGGTGTCGTATCCTGTACAGATCGTAAAGCCCCATGAGGCAGATTTCTGATTTGTGATATTGGACTATACAAATAAAATTGACTTGACTTAACCTACCTGATGAAACACAAACCCAGTGCAGCATTTTGACCCTTTCTACTCAGTATTTTAGTACTCAACATCAGGCCATACTCTTATGTTTATTCTGCAGAGCAGAAGTAGTTTTCTGTTTAAGTTTAGAACACAGAAACTGGATGCTATACGATCATTGTTTTAGAGTTCACTGAAGCACGTTAAGAGTAAATTGCAGTCAGCATTTCACCCAACCCTCCAAGCTTCCCACCTCCTCATCTGGTCAATGATGAGGTCATATACTATTCCACTATTGAAAGGGGGAAATGAGGCTGTTTGGAAGACACACTGAAGAGTTTAGCCCATAAGAGCACTCAGCCATATTACAAAGCATGCACTTTGATGCCTTTGTAGTGGCGCGGTTTTGAAATGCTGATTTTGGAGATCTCCCCATTGCTGTCGGTGGAGTAGGTGTTAATTGCAATGTGTGGAGATGGACTCTCATTTACATCCATTGAGGCCGGGGTCGGCGGTAACCCCCCGACAGGCTATTTTTTTGTCAACGACCCATCCTTTCAGGCCCCCTCCTGCGGCGGCGCCTCCTCTTGATTGGTGGAGGAGTGAAAAAGAGGAACCCTGGCATGCAGCTCCCCTTGTTGTTGTTGTTGTTTGGCGTCGCCCACACACTCTTCCCCCTGTGAAGGTCCTATAGCTGCAGGGGAGTTTGTGTAGGTTTGCCTCTTATTCACAGAAGTTCATTCGCATTCTGTGAGACCTGGGGGTGGGCGTCAAACTGGCATCAGGCCTTTTTTGTCAATGAATGCGGCCGCGCAGCATCCCGCAGGCCTTTCTCTGTGCTGCCTATAGATTTACTCGGCCCGGGACCGAGGAGCACCGCTGCGGCGCTGCAAAGGGAGGACAGCGGTGTAGAATGGAGGTGAAAAATGAGGTCCTCGGATGGAGGGAAAATGAAAGTCAAGAGGGAATTGTTTACATCCTCCACTCCAGCCTGGCATGCTGCCAAACCAGTAGTGGGCGATGTGTTGCGATATGAAAGCACAAGGATTATGAGCATTAGGGGGTTTTGAAACTATTACCTAACGTTGCTCACTTTGTTCAATCACTCTTTGATTCTCTGATCTCCCTGCTTGTCTGAGCGGGACGAACATGCTCCTCTCATTGTTTTGTAAATCTTGAGATGAGAGGGGGTGGCGTTGCTGTGTGCGCTAAGTCCCTGTTTGACTTATTAACTCAGTTGTTTTCCTGCTTAGGCCCTCAATGGAGGGTTAATGAATACTTTATTGCCACTTTACTGTGTGGATCTTAGTGGAGGTATTTAATTCCCCCCCGGGGACGTCCCGTGGCTTTTCCCAGAGTTTCGGAGCAACCTACTTTGCATTTCCTTTCTGTGAGAAGACAAACGGGCCTAGACTCCGAGATGAACCGCTCTGGCAGAGAGGGAGGGTGAGACGGAGAACAGGGAGACAGAGGCAGGCTTGGATTTCACTCCTTCTTCGTCTTCTTTCCCTCCAAACTCTGAATCAGTCCAAAATCTCTCCCAGCGTGGATCAGGTTTTACCCCCTACTTGTCCTCTCCCACCTTTCCAGTTTTGACATGCTTATGTTTTATCTTCCAGGTTGGAAATAGAAGTAGAAAAGTGTAGAAGAAGTTAGTTTCCAGGGTAGAAAGTCTTGTCGGTAACTGTGCACCGCTGGACGCGCCCGTATTCTGTCACTTTACTGGAGTTCAGCTCCACTGGTGTGTAATCAGGCAGCCGTCCATACGTTTGTCACCTTTGCGGTTGTATTCCTGCCGCCTTCGCTGCTAGAACAAACTTCCCCAACTCCACTTCAGGTAATATCATCGCCCACCTTTGCAGTGTTTCCCCTCTTCTGCTCATAACTCTGTCAGACGGAGCTCAGCAGTGCAGCTCAACTGTGACGAATGTTTACTATTTTAAAGCCCGTAATTAAGCCCGTTAACCTCCTTTTTTTCCGTCATAGTGCGCGAGCAGAGAGGGGTCCCAGCACCCACCTCTGTCACATGTTGGACCCCGTAGTGAGCGATGGCTTTTTAATGGAGGCCTCCCCTGCAGAAAAAAAAGGGCCCTCGCTAGTGAAACCAACCCGAGGGAATATTTAAAAGACCCGCAAAAGAGAGCAGTAATGAATAAGCAGCTCTTCCTGTTTTCTTAAACGTGGAAGCAGCATTGAGTAAAGGTAATTGATCGGAACTAATTATAGCGGTGGAGAGATAAATGACGGTTAGGTGAGATGCGGCGCTTTTAATGACGCGCTGTGGGGATGGAACTCACTGCGGGGTTAACTCTTCAGTGAGTCTGTGGAGGCTGCGAGCCCGCGCTGAAGCTCAGTCATGTGTTTGTGTTTGTGGGTTAATCTCTAAGGCACCTTTAGGACTCGTTGGCTGCGCCGGAGCGGGTGGAAATAAATCAAGTGACACTGACTTTGGAGCTGTTTTGGAGCTGCGATTAGTTTCTGACAGAAAGTATTGCATTGGAAATAAGAACTGTTGGAGTGTGTGTTTTGCTTGCAGGGACACGGCAGGTGCTTTCAGTTTAAATTCAGACACTTGTTGCATGTGACAGTGTCTTATCCTGCTGGTTGTGGTCAGCGTTCACACAGGAACAATGCAACTGTGGTGCAAGTCACAATGAACAATCCATTAGATTTTGGTGGCGATCCGGTTCAGGAATATTTTTAAGGATTCCGATCAGCCTGAGCATTAAGACCACAGGGTATAACACATGCGCAGTGTAACTGATGACGCGTTGATGACACGTGACCCCGCCTTCCTCCTTCCTCTTTCTGTGGATGTGTGTGCGGGAGCTGCTGGCTGTCTGCGGTGAGAAAGAAAAAAGCTGTAGATGACCGGATGACAGATAACATAGTGTAACGTTATACAGACATAACAAGGCTGCTGAATGAGAGAGGCATCCGCCGATACGTTACACGGAAACACACCGTGTTAATAATAAGCCGACCACCTCCCGTAACCGCCAGCTGTGAGCTGTGATCTGTTTTTAAAGTCACGCCTTGGCGGAGGTCTGCGTTCTCCGAGTGCTATTCTAGTTCCTTATTTCATGGGCTATTTGGGGATTTATACATTATTATTACATACTTGTATAAAAAAACAACAACAACAACAACAAAGCATTCCAATACTGATTTGGAGGTCGATTACCATGGCAGTGCAAGTTGTTCTTTACGTGTCCTTTCACCAGAAAGACGTTTTCTTTCAAGATGGGGATGAACGCTGCATCAAAAAACTATCATAACTCAGTAATTTTATGACAACTCCATTTATCATGATTTGCATGGTTGGAAGGAAAAGCAGGATTGTCTTCTGGCTGGAGCAACAGCACATGAAAGCCCACTGAGATTAAATCCACAAGGGAGCATGAACCACGTCGTTTGGAGTTGCATAATATCAGCTCGCTATTTTCACCTTGTCAAAACATGGAAGAAAAACCTCTTTCAACATCCAAGTCGTGTCAAGTTCTAAAACAACTGGCAGACGCCTAGAATCGCTGATAGACGCAGCGATGACTCTCCTCGCGGCTGGGGGCCGACCTCTGCCTGTTGTTCATCTTTCTTAACATGTCCCCCCGGTTCTCTGTCTTCACAACATGCTTCCGCTGCTTGGCGATGTTTGTCTCTTGAGATGTCAAGAAAATTCACTTTCATGCGTTAACCAGAGGGGAAGCTCGCTGAAAAGAGCTGTCATGACGCGGGACGATCGCTGACACACCTGATAGTTTACCTGTCAGAGAGTTTCCTCTCCTTTTTAATTCTCCTTTATAATTTGTTAGAATGAATGCTTTCATGTGATATTAAATGCGTGTTGATAAGCCTGTGGCCTTTTATCGTTCTTTTGTCAGCGGTCTGTGTGTCTCACGTAAGGTCTGCTGTGAGTCATCTCTTACAAAGCAATCCCATTTGATTAAATGCTATTTCCACAGGAGATGACAGATACAACAGTGTACCATTATAGGTCTGTATTCTCTCTAATGTGGCACACATTTGATTTAATCAGACATTAGGAGATGAATGTTATGAAGGGAACTGTTAAATGCTCCACTTCAGTGGGACTTGAAGCCTCGGTTCAGACTTCATCCTTCACATGTTTGTTAGGGAATAAAAAGGCCTCGAGGTCGATTGTGATAAATATCTGAAGAAACGAGCCCTTGCCGGCGATACATCATTGTTAACCTCGCTGGGCTGTGGAGTGAGCGGATGTTTACGACTTATCTCTCCTTCATGTCAGGAAAACTACTTGGAAAATGTGCGTCTATAAAAGCTATATGTATTATATTATCCTGTAGAGTAAAGTGAATATATAATAACGTAGAAATTGTCTGCATCATAATACAACAGTGATTGCTCCCAGATCTTTTCTGTCTGTCAGCTCACCCACATTATATTGCTGCCAAACTGAGTGCGGTGTATATAAATGGTGAAACAGATAATATACTGCATGTCTTTAAAGGATCATTCCATTATTGCATGTCTTACTCACTTGACTACAAATTGCATGCACTTTACTGCTGACCATAGGCCAAATGATGCAGTTTTTTTAATACGTTTGTCACGCTGTATCTGTCAGACATCCACCAACATCAGTGTGGGGTGAACATTAACTTGTTTGAGATCATGCAAGCTGCAATTTTAGTCAAAATGATTGTTGCATGTGAACTTAGTTGAGAGTTATGAAGTCAACGTATCCTCATACAATGGTTTGTATGATATCTTATAAAAAGTTATTTTTTGACCGTTTTCTTACGAATGTCCAGCAACACGTGACGCATGTGTCAATTTCCACTCCAGTCTTTTCAAAATAAACCTCCATCTTCACAGAAATTAACTTAGTTTAGGCAACAAAACTACTGAGTTAGGTTTAGGAAAAGATCGTGGTTTGGGTTAAAATAATTCCGCATGTGGTGTAACTTAAGTGCTAAAGTTACGTGACAAATAAGTCAGTCAAAAAGTATTTATATCTTTTTCACTATTTTTATTGTTAACACTTTAAGAACACTTGACTTGCACATGTTGTTTTTATTCTATTCTTATTTTTTTGTTGATCATTGGTTCTTTATTTATATATATTTATATATATATATACCTTTTTTCCACTTCTTGTTCACATAACAGTCCTGTCTATTCTTCACCTTTATTTTTCCACGTTTGTTAACCTTGTCCCTGCTGTTATATTTGAGTTAAATTTGGCGAATAAAAACTGATTCTGATTCTGACGTGACTAAAATAAATCAACATTGACTTTTGGTTTTACGCGGGATACAAATGCCAGTCTCCAGGGCAAAAGTCTGTTATATTTTGACCCACCCACCTATCCACCCCGACCTCCTCCGTATGCGTCGTTTGTCACTCTTTATACGTCCTGGTTCACAATTAAGTGGATTACACACAAATTGATTTTTTGGGATATATACAAATTACAGTGCATTACTTTTCGTAGGTATAGCTACGCACGGCGTATGAGAACAGCCTGATGAATTAACTTCTGAATAGCAACCTTTTTACCACAAGAAGGTGTCAGATTCACATCTCAAAATCTGTGTTTGCATATATTTGGTCCAGAAGTTGGAGGTTTTATAAAAATCAAGATGAGCATTATCTTTACTGTAATTGCTGAAGTAAGTTCCAAGCTTGTGCAATTATATTTTCATACAGAAATTAATGTAAGTAGACAAAATCTAATAACCTGTTGTGTGTTTTTTTTGGGGGGGGAAAGGTTGGCTGTTATCTAACACATACATGATTAGTAGTAGTAGACCCTTCAATGATGATGCACATCAATTAATCTCCCCCTGCTCCCAGTGGTGATATACTGCAGTTAATCACACATTATTCTCAAATATTTTCTTTGCAGTGAACTCTCTCTGGCTGAGATACAAGTCATACATCTCCGACTAACAGTCGACATTCTCAAGATAAACTTGCCCGGGGAAGCGGATTACTCTCTCCTCTCACAGAGGTTCCACAAGAGCTCTGTTTTGACTTGTCTCCCTTAATTGCTGTGTCAATTAAAATGTTTTTCAGAAACATCATGTGGGCAGGGCAGGGGCCGGGAGGACCGCGAGAGGCTCCGTCTTGTTCACAGCTGTGGATTGCCTGCAGCGTTGATGTGAGAGAGTGAGAGAAAGTGAGGTTTGGTTGCTGCTGGGGAGCTCAAGTGGTGAGCAGCCAAACACACACATTAGGTGTGTTTTCCTGTCCAAGTCAGATTAACTCATTATTCCGACATAGCGGTAACTGAGAGGCATCTTTATCGAGATGTAAATGCAGAGTGAGATAAAGTTCAGCTGGAAGTAAGATGGACTTTTTTGGGAAAATGTCAGAGATGAAGCCATTTTTAGCTTGTAATGGAATGAATGGATGAAGTCACTTGAACTCAGTCACCTTTGCAATCTAACTTTAAGCCTGCTTATTGAAAATGATGGGAAGTTATGTGAAAGTTATCGCCATGACTTTGTGTATCTACTGTGCATCAACGTGGCCAATGATAACATGCCATATTAACTGCTCACACATTGGAGCTGAGTTTTGTTCCGTTTGGCAAAGTGTAAAAAATCTATCAGTGTTGTCTTTTGGGACAAGAAGGACTCGACCCATGATGGGTTTCATACCAAATTGACGGTTAATTGCAGAGTACTGCGGGGCCACGAAAGAGTGTGAGAACGAGACAGTTCCCTCCACAGTGGAGTTTACTGGATCTTTGGTACTTAAAAGGATAGTTTGGATGTTTTGAAGTGGGGTTGTATGAGGTACTTATCTATAGTCAGTGTATTACCTACAGTAGATGACTGATGAGGTTGGCACGCCCAGTTTGGAGAAACAGACAGGAGTTACCGCACGGGGGCAAAGCAAAGCACTGCTGTGGACGTGGCCGACAGCAAAGCGTTTTTTAGCCACCTAAAAGAAAGGCTCACCTAAAAAAATCAATATCAGTTTAAGTGTACGTTTTATTTAGAATATTTTCACCGGTTTACCTTACCATGAGACAGCTACACAGTCTATGTTTCCGATGGGGAACTGAAGCCGTTATCTATGCTCTCGTCAAAGCAACCAACAACTCCAGTGTTCTGCGAGGTAAAATTACAGTTATTTTCAATGGAGTCTGGTGGCTTTGGGGAAAGCATAGAAGGATACAACGGCTTCAGTTCCCCGTCGGAAAGGGCAGTCAAGGAAAAATCATGGCAAGGAAAAATTTTGAAAATATTCTTAATATAGCGTCCACTTAAACTGATATAGATTTTTTTATACGTTTTGCTGGATAAGTACCTCACTTAACTTCCAACCCCACTTCAAATCACCCGAACTTTCCCTTTAATAAAGCCGATATGTTTGTAAGGGGTTATGGCGTAGCTACGGCCACAGCGATCTGTGGCGGCTCCGTACAGCCTATGACTACACGTCAAGTCTTCGACTGTAGTTGTCGACATTGTTGAGAACGAAGAAAACATGAAGCAAGTTTTTAAAAAGTCCCCATTAAGTAGCAAACATCTAGCAAAGCCATCTTCTCTGGACGTCTTCTGCGATCATCATTTTCTGTCACAATGCATGAAACAGCATAACTGTGCGGAATATTCTCATGTTCAGTAATGAAGCTTGCAGACCCTCCCACCATCGCTGGTATCAAAAAGTGAATGAAAGAAAACACAGTTTGAGGAATATAATGAAAGCGTGATACAGGAGAGGTCCCAGCAAAAGAATGCAGGGTCGTTCACCAAGAAAGTTGGACCCACATCATGCACCGTCCTCCAGCTATGCACTGTGTTGGTGTGTTAAATATGTACGAGCACACATTCCTGGCATATTCTCCCATTAACCTCATTGTAGTTAAGAAGGAGGATAATATGTGCCACCTTGGCGGATAACTTTCCACAGTTATACGATTGTTCTTGTATTATAAACCACTGTGGAGTGTTTTGGCGACTAATAAGTCTTCAAACTTATGGATCTATCACTCAAAATCAACTTCCTAGATCATGTTTAATCCACACCTGTAGCAACACGCCCTCACCAACACAGACCCTTGGTTGTTTTTTTTAACGCCATACTATTTTTGGTGTGAACACCCACTAAGGTCTTAGCTCCAAAGAGGAGCCCTCAAGGTCCATGAAAGAAGAGCGTCGCCTCAAACTGGGATAAAGTAGAGATAACTGCAATTATCTCAGGTACACTTTTCTCTCACTGAAAAAACTTTTGGGCCGGTGATGCCTCCTCCTCCTCCCCGCTGGTTTCTTGTCTTTCCCATCTAGGAATTCACTCTGAACAAAAGCTGCGTTTTAGCCACTTTGCAATCCATACTTCCGCCCTCTCCCGTAGCTCATTACCCGCTGCCAGAGCTGCTCAAGAGGAGGGCTGCAGGGTCACAGAGTAGGATATCCTGCCTGTCAATCAAACGTCACGGCTGTCAGGTGTACTGCAGATTTGAACCCAAGTAGGGGGGGAAAGACGGACTAGTCATTAAAATCTCGAAGGGAGGCCGAGTTTTGATTTTTGCCAAAGCTCAGTATATTTCCACAGCTGTCAAGCTGTCTTTATGTCTGCTGCCATGTGTGGATGTCACCTCAGGCACGACTGAGTCGAGAGAGACGGGTTTCCTCTGGGTTAATGAGGAAGAGGGATGAAGATGGGGGGGGGACAGAGGTGAGGAGTTGTGGGGGAGACGTGATCGGATCTTCTTTTCTAAAAGTGTTTTCTTTATGTAGACCCCGGAGCTGACCCCGGGTAATATGGGATTAATATTGTGACCAGTGGATGGCTGCAGAGGAATTTGATTAAATTGAGTTTCTGCACACGCAGAATTTAGAGTGTTTTTAAGGAAATGCATGCTGGGACGACACCACTCTTCCTCTCAATCCAGTGACCCTGAAGGGATGTCGATTGAAAATGGAAGAATGAAGTAAATGGACAGTGATTTGGGTTCATTTGGTATTGATTTTGGCGGTCCCTGTGGAGAAAAGCAGTAGTGTTTCCATGCACCAAACTCCCTTTAGAAAACCTCTCATTTTACTGCTAGTTTTGTTACGCAACTTACGCACCTATTTTACGTAACAAATGTAGTTATTTTAACCAAAACCGTAATCTTTTCCTAAACCTAACGAAGAACGTTTGTCACCTAAACCTACCAAGTAAACCTAAAACCTAAGTAACCCTACGTTGGAAGTTTATTAAGAAAAGACACTTTGTATGTAACAAGCGGAAACAAGTCCTAAACTGACGCTAGAGGGGCACCTAGAGCGTCATAGTTTGAAGTGTAGGGCCACTGACCAAGCGTCGGTATTTGACGAGTTGGAGTGAAAATGTGTTTACATTGACACCATAGGCTACACTGTAGTCGAGTTTACACTTTAGACAGTTTGACTTTAGTTTACTACGAGTTACTTTCATTTTGTGTGGATTTTGGCAGTCCCTATGGACAAAAGTCGTAGTTTTTCCAAGCACCAGAGTCCCTTCAGAAAACCTCTCATTTTACTGCAGTAGGGTCTGTCAGTCTTCCCTGCGCAGTCCTGGTTGTGGTTCTCCTGTGCCTACATTCACTCCAGGGGGCCCAGCAATACGGCCTGGGCCTCCAGCAGCGTGGCGTCGGTGTTGGCTCCCAGCGGGGACCGGCGGAGCAGCGAGGTGAAACTTTGCTGCTTGCCGGAAGAGGAGCTGCTGCTGCCGGGCGCGGAGCTCTCTGCTTCCCGCCGGAGCTCCAACTGCAGGGCGAAGGTGGCAGCGAAGCCAGATCTGGGTCTGTCCGCGGTGGGCTGGAACCTGCATGATTTCTTCTGAACCGATGGCACCAATCACAATAACTATAAAGAAATAGCCAATCTTCTTTTTTACTTATGTAGGTCATATAGAGGCATCAGTATTAATTATATTGAGACTGTTTCATAACCAGTTAAAAGTTCCTTGTTGTAACTTTAACAGGTTGAAAACACACCCATCATTTAGTCTACAGTGCTTGTAGTTACGGTTCTCTTTCTGCCTGTAATCTCAGTTGCACCGGCCACTAGTGAAAGCAGGCCGGGACATGTATTGTAGTACAGTGAACTTTTCATTTACTCTCCTACAGTCCTCCCTCCCCTCTCCTTTCACTTGCTGCATTCTGCTGTCATGCCAGCCTCAGAAGTTATAAATGACTGTGGATTTGTGAGCCTTTTCATGGGTTTTGTGTAGGGGAGTCCCTTTGTAAGCTTCAAATGTTTGGGGTCAAAGCAAGGCTATCATACACCCAGAAGAATTATGGATGTGTGAAGTGCGAGTTTGTTATTGAAATGATAAAAGGAAGTCCTTGAGGGATACTATATCTCACCACTCCAAAGAAAAACAACAGAAAGGTTGTTAGAGGGAGTGTGGATCTGTCAAATAAGGAGGGCAAGTGTTAGGAGAGATACATAAAGTTTTTTTTTTCCCCACCTGGTTGTAGTGCAACACTACTGGAAAGCAGCGGCGTTGACCTCTAAGTGCACTCAGTTTCTCGGAGAGATTGCAGTCTGTGACAGACCACGATGCCGCCCCATTAGCTGAGATAAGGCAGGCAGGGATTGAGAAGCTCAGATCAATGAGTCATTACGGGGAGTGCAGAGCTCTGGACGCTAACGCTGCCAGAGCGGGATGCTTATAGTCGTGGCTTAGCGGCAACGCAGCCCGGCAATCCCTCAGCCACTTCCCACCGACCTGCAGAGAGGCCGGCCTGGAAGAAAACCCAGCAGGATTTTCTCCGGATTAACGGTTGATTCCATGTCAAATATGCTATCCAGGAATGATGAGACGGGGCATCGACCTTTTCACCTGACACATTTCAGATTGCCAGAGAGCAGCTAGTCGGTTTCTCACCTTCACATGGTTTATTTTAAGTCCCATTTGTGGATTCTGCTTTTCTGTGGAATGCACTACACGTAAGGCTTGGCTAGCTCTTCTTTGCCCCGTGGTGTCAGGTGTTCTTTCGTGTGAAAAGATGATTTAGGGTCTATTGAAAAGGAAACTGGCTGATAAAAGAAAGATACTTATCACCGTTGAAAGATAAAACTGAAGGAGAGCACGCCAAGAACATTTGGTAACAATCTCTCATTGCTCACTGCGAATGTGCTCAGGTAAAGTTGAACCAGAAAGTTGGTCTGTAAACTACAATGGATGTTTACAACAGTTTGGGTATTCATTTTCCCCTGTGCTTCCAAAGTTTGGCTAACCAAGGGGTTGGTTTACAACCTATCTGATCGTCTGACTGCTTGTGTTTGTTGCCCATTTTGTGCTTCTTTTTAGCTGCACTTCCAGATTATAGCAATAATTTAGTCAAAACTACAGAAATAAAGAGAGATTCATTATTTTTAATAAATTCATTATTCTTTAATGGAGCAGTTTGTAACATTTCGGGGGATCTATTAGCAGAAATGGAATATAATATTCATAACTATGTTTCCATTAGTGTATAATCACCTGAAACTAAGATCATGTTGTCGTTAGCTTAGAATGAGCCCTTCATATCTACATAGGAAGCAGGTCCTCTTCACGGAGTCCGCTATGTTTCTACAGAAGCCCAGAACGGACAAACCAAACACTGGTTCTGGAGAGACTTTCACATTTTTACGTTACCTGAAGGCCACCGTAGTTCTCCGACACGCTTGTGAAACTGTGGTAACGTGAGACGCAGAGTACAAAACCGTGATACCGCCAGCCGCAGTCTGACTTTCGTTAATCCTAGTAGTAGTGTTATTATGGTAATGATGGCTTCTGAGCGAGGCGAACAGCGTTTTTGCACTCGGCGGCTCACGTTGTTGCAGTCTTGGAAAAGGAAGAGTGAGTGGAGAGGTACTCGGTTGGTTGCAATCTGCAACCACACTGCTAGATACTGTACCACCAAATCCTACACACTGCACCTTTAATCTGTATACAGTTTCTTTATCAGGCTCTGCATCTGGCACAATTTGTGGTGGTGACAAGCAGGTAGGTCACTGTTGACCTCTGCTGTTTCATGCCCAGAATGAATAGAACATTTAGGATGCGCTCTTAACAGCGACGTCAACAAGAGAGCCGACAATTAGCCACTTATTTGTGGTCATCTTGCGTGACCGACATCATCCTTACACGCTGGTCTGTTGTGTGCCTGCATCGGGAGACAACAGCAAGATAGATGCAGGAAGCAGAAGTAGCTTTATAAAATGCAGAATTTAACTGCACAACAGCTGCTAGCATAGACAACGAGGTCAGCAACGCAAGATAGGAGCGTGCCGAATTAGGGAAGTACACGTCGTGACTGATATCAAGAAGTGAATGTGGGTGTCTGCATCATCGTTTTCAAAGGTCTCCGTTTCTGTCTGTCCAGAGTAAAACGCAACCCCCGAGTTTTCAAACTAAAACGGCGTCAGCAGCGTTTTCAAACGTCTCCGTTTTAGGGGCTCGAAAACACCGGAGTAGTGCGGACGCTAGGCATAAACGTAGCAAAAGTTATGCATTTTAAAACATATTAGTGTGGATGTAGCCTTAGATCGAGTGTGTTGCCTTTATTCATTGTTCTTTGTTCGTATTCACAGTTTCATGGGTTGTGGTACTCAGACCTCCCTCGTCCCTTCCTCCTGCATCGGCTGCCCATTTAAAATCCTCCCTGAGGCTCAGCGCTCCCTTAATAGCCACTCCTCTGTGTTACTTCCCGACTACATTTTGGCTGATATTGATCAAACTTGAAAGGGGAGCCCTTAAGTGAATGTGTAAAAAGTCCTGGTAATCAATGATTGACAGTTGGTATTTCGCTCATCAAGGTCACTTTGCCAATTTCAGCGCGGTGAAGAGCTGCAGGGGCAATGAAGTGATGGGCGAGGGAGAGGGTTTGTTTTCTTCTGGCTTCCTCTTCAGATTTTTGCTACCAGAGGGAGGTCGAACTGAGAGAACGACTTTCAGTCACAGTAATACTTCAGCTCCAAGAAGAGCAGGACAGAGAGAGGAGAAACAGGGAAAATTTGTGCCACAAGCATGTCTACACCCAGCTAGACTCAATGCTGTTTCAGCCCGCCATCACAGCTCCAGTTAATCGAACTAGGACACAACCACAGCGCTGTTTTTTTTTGCATTTCAGAATGAGTAAACCACATTTGGGAGTGTGTTATTCCAAGCCATTTGATCCCTGTAATATATACACATTGTTGAAAAGAAGATGTATGAACCTGTAGTCAGAGCTCAGCCAAGACAACCTGTGGAGTGGCATTTCACCCCAAAACGTTGCTGCACATTACTGTTTTAACCTGGTCGCACCTGAAGTCACTAAATACATTTTGACAAGCACATTTCCTCTAAATGTGTTGCAATAAAAGCCAGTGACTAAATGAGGCCCTGCTGGGCTGTCAGAGAAAAGTCAGAGGCCGCGTTGCTCCGGGTGCAGACAAGGCAGCGGAGTTTCGTCCGTAAAGGTCCCACCTCTTTGGATTAATTCCGTTTGGTGGGGAATGTGAGAAAACAGGAGAAGCCTCCCCTGATTTAGAAAGCACATTGCCCGAGTTGGGGAAAGAAATGAAGTGTTTATGGCGGAGGGTTTTAAAGAGGCCGTATTGAGGGGGTTTGAAGGAAGAGAAAGAGGATGCTTTGGCCGCGTGTCTCTCTTTTTCTCTCCGAGGGCTGAGGTTTGGGTCGACACTGCCAAAGCAAACACCTCCGTGTTCCACCTCAGTGGAACCAATATGAACCTTTCACACACTTCTGGCTTTCTGTACCTTCCATCTGGATTTACCTCATCTATTCTTAGTTTGCTTGCTGGTTTTTGCATGTGTAGAGAAACTGGACAATTTTCATCCATACAACAGCGTTGCATCTCGTGATTACATTGTGTTTAAATTAGGGCTGTGAAAGTTAACGCAATAATAACGTGTAACAGTGAAGATACTGGAATCATATGGAACTAGAAAACCTAAGGAATCCATCGGTACCAACCATGTCATGTTAGCTTGTCGGGAAGGAGGTTAAATAACGCTCCAAACTTACGCTAAATTTTGGCGAGGAAAAACTGGCATGGCCATTTTCAAAGGGGTCCCTTGACCTCTGACCTCCAGATATGTGAATGAAAATGGGTTCTCTGGGTACCCACGAGTCTCCCCTTTACAGACATGCCCACTTTATGATAATCACATGCAGTTTTGGGGCAAATCATAGTCAAGTCAGCACACTGACACACTTACAGCTGTTGAGTTTGAGTTTGCCATGTTATGATTTGAGCATATTTCTTTATGTTAAGTGCAGTACCTCTGAGGGTTTCTGGACAATATTTATCATTGTTTTGTGTTGTTAATTGATTTCCAATAATAAATATATACATACGTTTGCATAAAGCAACATATTTGCCCACTCCCATATTGATACGAGTATTAAATACTTGACATATCTCCCTTTAAGGTACATTTTGATCAGAAAATAAAGCGTGATTAATCGCGATTAACTATGGACAACCATGCGATTAATCCCAATTAAATATTTTAATCGATTGACAGACCTAGTTTAAATTTCTCCAGCATGTCTAAACCATCACCAGTCACACTTGTTGTGTGCGAGGTGCTTAACTTGCATGCGTACATGTGCATGCTATGCATATTATCTGTACGTGTTTGTGTGAGAGAGACAGAGGGATGAGGTCCACACACACACACACACACACACATCTCTCTCTCTCACCCACTCTGTCTGCTTCCCTCTCTGTCCATCTCCTGCAGCTATCGGGCTGATTGTATCACCCTGTTAGCTGCGGGGAGATTACCAGTGACAAACTGGGAAAGCTAAATCGGCTTGGTAAACTCGCTGAACCTGCAAACCCCCCCTCTGCCCCCCTACTATCTCCTTAACACCACCTTACATGGACATCGAGCGCTGTCTGCCAAAATAACAGTCTTAACTCAGATGACGCTCGGAGGAACTATCGAGGTGAAGGCAGAATTTAAATGATGAATGCACCAAAAATTTGACCGATGTAATGCACTCTTATCGTGCAGATTTCTTTGTTGCAAAGAGGAAATGAAATAGACTTGGTCGATAACAATTTCCATTTCCAAATAGGGCTGCAACTAATGATTATTTTCATTGTCAATTAATCTGTTGATTAGTTTCTCGATTAATTTTTTGATTGATCAGTGTTTCCTGAAGCCCAAGATGACGTCCTCAAATGTCTTGTTTTGTCCACAACTCAAAGATATTCAGTTTACTGTCATAGAGGAGGATTTTGACCTTGACTCAAAGCGATTAATCGATTATCAAAATAGTTGGCGATTACCAGCAAAACCCGCAAGTATTAATATGTAAATGTTCAAAAAACTCTGTGCTAAATACTTTTAAGCAAACAACATCAACCAATAGAGGCATTAAAAAGAAACCAGAAACATAACTTAGTCAGTCGGGGACAACCTCTCCCAGCAGATTGATTCCTCGCGTCTTAAGGGAACCTATTATCTCGTTCTGACTCTGAAAGAGGATCAGAGAGCAGAGCCTCAGAAGGCCCTTTAAAACGACCGCGGTTTACCAACAGCAGCAGGCTTACAACAGAGAGAGAGCAATGGAATCACTGACTTTTGCTCTTTGGTAGGTCTGTCCTTGACCGAAGAAGTTCTTAGTTGACTAACACTCGTACGATTTTGTCGACTAATCGATTAGTTGATTTAATTAGATTTGTGAAGTGCGTGAGTTTCTCCATAAAGAATCACACAAAAGCACATCTTTTAATCTTGTGTTTACCAGAGATGTGCTCTTAAAGGGATAGTTTGGGTGTTTTGAAGTGGGGTTGAATGAATTACTTATCCATAGTCAGTGTATTACCTACAGTAGATGACGGTTGGCACGCCCCCAGTTTGGAGAAGCAGACATGAGTACCGACACCGGAGCAAAGCAACACAGTGCTGTGGACAGGGACGGCAGAAAAACGTATTTTAGCCACCTAAAAGAAAAGCTTGCCTAAAAAAATCTATATCCGTTTAAGCGTACGGTATATTTAGAATATTTTCCGAAGGCGAAATGAACTGTAAGAGCAATCTATACTGTTTTTGTCATTTGAGCCTGCTGGCTTTGAAGAGAGCATATATACGTTTAACTTTCAGTTCAGTTCCCGGTCGGAAATGAGAAGGAAAGGGCCGTCTGACGGCGAAGATAAAGCAATGAAAATATTCTAAATATAGCGTACACTTAAACGGATATTGAGTTTTTTTAAGGTGAGCCATTCTTTTAGGTGGCTAAAATACATTTTTCAGACATACCTGTCCACAGCACTGTATTGCTTTGCTCCGGTGTCGGTTCTCTTGTCTGTTTCTCCAAGTTCGGGGCATGCATGTCATCTACTGTGAATAATACATCTACTATGAATAGGTACCTCATACAACCCCACTTCAAAACGCCCGAACTATCCCTTTAAGCTTCTTGGACATAAGCATTCAGCATGAAAAATACATAAAAAAATGACTAATTGACTAAAGAAATCTTAGTAGACTAAGACCAAAACGACCAATCAGTCCAGTAATCGACTAAGACGGGGCAGCCCTGCCTTTCACTGTGTTGTAACCTCTGAACGGGCCTCCTTTGGCGGCTGTAGAACTGTGCTGGTTCAGAAGGGGGTTAGATTACGCCTGAACAGAGCTAGTTTGTACGACGTGTCGGAAAGTCACACGTGTTTATAGCTATTCCAGCCGGCCACACTGGTGGGTGGAGACCTTCCCTCCTGGAAGTAGTGTTGTGTTAGAGACGCAGACCGTTCCGGGGTTTCCCCTGGCTGACGGACCCAGCGAGGCAGCCGAGAACACAAAGCTGTTTGGAAAAGGCTAATCGCCTTAATTTCAGATGAGCGCCCTTTGAATAGAGAAAGTAATTGACGAGGCAAAATGTGACGATGCTGCTGACATACGCGTGGAAAAACGGGATTTGTCATCTAATCCCACTTCCTGTCCCCCGAGGCCTGGGAATCAGCGGCGCATCGGAACTCAACTCATCGTTCAAAGAAGGGATGAACGAGAGGGATGTCCCTTTATCCTCCTGCTTCCGTCAACATCATCTGCCTCTGGTCAACTATGACTGAGACATGGCAAATAAAATGGTAAAAGCTTCCACACCCACAACTTCTCCTTCACCCTACACCCCCCAAAGGAGCAGGAAGATAAGCGCTGAGGTGGCACCACATGCACTTACACCGGACTGAAGGAGCAGCGGGATCCTGGTGGGAGGAAGAGACCTGGAGCAGAGCCACAATGGCTGCTGTCACAATCTGTCCTGCCTTCCTGTCATTCTCAGGAAGGGGCTAGAACAACTGGCCTCCCACGCTGTGACCCCACACTGCTCCAACAAATAAGGCATTCATAACCACAGGGCACGATAGTGGGCCACTGGTGTCACATACATTAGGTCGCTGTATCCTGTGTCTGTTCAATTGTAAATCTCCCACCGGCCTGTCAGGATGCACCTGAGAGAGACAAGAGATGTATTGTCGCATTGAGACAGCTTTCACTGCCTGACATAGTTTTCTCCCTGCTGCCAGGAAAGCCTTTTTTAAATCCACTGTTTTCAAGGAGAATATGTTGCTCCATTGTTACAAATAAAACCTTATTTGGATGGAAACTACTTGGACAGCAGAGGATGCAGACTTACTTCACCGGAGCGGAGCATGGAAAACAGTCAACGTGAAGTTAATAAGAAAAAAGAGAATTGAAAACCTCAGCGTGAAGTCAGCCCGTGGCAGCTTAAAACTGCCTTTTTGATGCCTTTTGATGCAATTTGTTGTGTCTGGCAGTTGACATTAACAGAAGATATTCCAGAAATATCACAAAGATCAACTTTTAATAATATTTATTAAAGACAGAGAGAGAATGTGTCACTCATGATGAAAAGTAAATATTTTTCCATGGAAACCCCTGAGCAGATTCTTACAGAAAATGACAGATCCACTGTAGAGTCAGCTATTAAAAAATCACTTTGTTGCTGAGGTTTGACAGCTCCTTTAAGTTTGGATACAACTGAACTTAGAGGCTTAAAAGGATAGTTCTGGTGTTTGGAGGGGGGATTGTATGAGGTATTTATCAATGGTCAGTGTATTACCTACAGTAGATGATGACCCCAGCTTGAATAAGCAGATAGGAAAACATATTTTAGCCACCTAAAAGACAGGCCCTCCTAAAATAATCAGTTTAAGTGTACGCTTTATTTAGAATATGTTTGCTGGTTTACCTTGCCGTGAGACATCTATACAGTCTATGTTTCCAACAGGGAACTGAAGCCGTTATCTATCCTCTCGCTAAAGCAGACTCCATAGGAAAAAACTGTAATTTTACCTCGTATAACACAGGAGTTGCTGGTCTACTGCTGGCTGCATCAGATTGTTTGTGTTATTGGGTGACTTTGGTTAGTCCGGATTCACCAAAGTCACACAATAGTACAAACAAACTAACCGATCGAGGCAGCGGTAGACCAGCAGCTCCTGTGTTCTGCGAGGTAAAATTGCAGTTTTTTTCAATGGAGTCTGGTGGCTTTGGCGAGAGCATAGATGAATACAACGGCTTCGGTTACCCGTCGGAGAAGGCTGTCTGACGGCAAGGTAAAGCGGTGAAAATGTTGTAAATATAGCATCCCCTTAAACTGATATTGATTTTCTTTAGGTGGCAAAAATACATTTCGCTGCTGTACAATGCACAGCTGTACATTGCTTTGCTTCCGTGCGGTAACAGGTGTGCTGACGGTCAACTACTGTAGGTAATACACTGACTATGGATAAGTACCTCATACAACCCCACTTTAAAACACCCAAACTATCCCTTTACTCTGTGGTATTAAGAGCTGTGAGACGGTGGATTCATTGAACCTTAAACAATCTTTCAGTCTGTCTCCTCTATCTAGTTCTGTTTTATGGTACAACATAGCAGGGTGTTTCTTCCAACATTCCCAAAGAGTTTTCACTAGCTTTAACGTTTTACAGAGAGAGGAAGACTGAGAGAGATCCATCTTCATTACAACAAGGCTGTTCTGGACTCGTAGTTTCTCCCAGCTGCACACATCCTCTAGGAACCAGACAGCAGAACCAGGGACGCTTTAGAGTGTGTCCTCTGGCCCCTGAGAGTGTCCACTATGTGGGGATTATAGTCTGACATGAGGCTGAGACATGCCAGGTAAAGATAAGGGAGGCTAAAGGTAACAGAGCTCTTTCAGCCGGGGCTTTATGTTTAGTCTTTGTGGCTGCTCCCTCAGAGTTCAACTGCTAATTCTGCAGTGCTGTTTCTTTTGTTCTTCTGATACAAACACTCGAGTGCATGCTATACTTCCTTCGGCTTCTGTACTAAATCAGCATTAAAATGGATTTACCATGCTAATTCTACTCAGGAAACAAGGAGGTATGCACATACTGTAACTGTGGCTGGACAGAGACCATATACCAGTGATTGATTGGTTCACGGGGTGTAGTAATTCACATGTGGATCTCCACTGAGCTGGAACTCGGGGCTGGGAAGTGTTCGAGCGATGGCAGAGAGGTTGCAACCCTGAGCCCAGTGAGTCATGCTCTCTCTCACTCTCTCTCTCTCTCTCTCTCTCTCTCTTTCTTCCCTCTACCCCTGTCGAGCACAGGCTCATTGCGATTCTGGACAGGCTATCCAGTAATGCCACTTTACCCCAGGCAATCCCTGTTTCCTGATTCCACAGAGGCTGAGGGGAGATAACCTCGAGCTAATCCCAGATTAAACCAGAACATAAAGCGCTGCCACTGCTGCCCGGCGACCTCTGACCTCCTCACGTCTCCTGGCCCAGGCTGCAGAAGCCCTGCTGACCAGAATTTGGGGGGAAAAAAGCAGGTTTTATCCGAGCGCAGGTCAGGGCATTTGTACCATTTACTAGAGCCGTCAAATCATAACAGAAGTTATCTCAAGACGCTTTTCATATAGAGCATGTCTAGACCGTACTCTATAATTTAGAGACCCAACAAGAAATCCCCCATGAGCATACATTCTTATGCGACAATAGCAAGGAAAATCTCCCCTTTAACACGTAGAAACCTCGGGCAGAACCGGCTTATCTGTTCAAAATGTACCTTAAAGGGAGATTTGTCAAGTATTAAATACTGTTATCAACATGGGAGTGGGCAAATATGCTTGCTTTATGCAAATGTATGTATATATTTATTATTAGAAATCAATTAACAACACAAAACAATGACAAATATTGTCCAGAAACCCTCACAGGTACTGCATTTAGCATTTAGAAAATCATAACATGGCAAACTGCAGCCCAACAGGCAACAACAGCTGTCAGTGTGTCAGTGTGCTGACTTGACTATGACTTGACCCAAACTGCATGTGATTATCATAAAGTGGGCATGTCTGTAAAGGGGAGACTCGTGGGTACCCATAGAACCCATTTACATTCACATATCTTGAAGTCAGAGGTCAAGGGGTCACTTTGAAAATGGCCATGCCAGTTTTTCCTTGCCAAAATTTAGCGTAAATTTGGAGGGTTATTTAGCCTCCTTTGCGACAAGTTAGTATGACATGGTTGACAATGGATTCCTTAGGTTTTGTAGTTTCATATGATGCCAGTATCTTCACTGTAGCTTTAAAACTGACCCCGCTACAACCTAAAAATGGTAAGTTGCATTAATGCGTAGCAATCAAACTAATTTGCATTTTCGTGTTATTATCACGTTAACTTTGACAGCCCTAAAAATAATCTTTAGAAGGAGGCCAGTAACATTACAGTAGAGTCTCCTGTGACTGAAAAATGCAACTAATTCACAACAACAGTCGGTATGCAGAGGTTGCAGGAGGATTGAAGGAGTTGACATGTGGGATGGGAACGGGGCGAGATGTGTCACTGCTGAGCTGGAGACTGTTAATAAAAACACATGTCAGTTAAAACAGAGCCATGTTTGTGCAGATGTGTGCGATTAGATCGAGACTCTCGCGGGAGGATCTCCTTCCCTACCAGATCTCCACATTTCACTTCCTCCTCAGCTGGATCTCCACCTTTGCTAGATTGAGGGAGAAAGGTGTTCATTTGTTTTGGAGAGAGCTCCAACAGCGCGCGTTATTGGATTTATAAGATTTAAAAGTAGAAACAGCGATGGTTCCTCATTTCCTCTTGTTCAACTGATTGTGTACCAAGGCACATCTGTCTGCTGTTAAAAGAGTTTATATGGAGGCAAATGTGTACCTCCTCCCGGCCCCCGCCCCCCCTCACCCTCTCCGCCTGTCCATCAGCGCGCTGGGCTCGGCAGGCAGGAGGAGAGGGGCTTAGGTGATGGGAGCCAGAGGCCCTGTGATAAGGCCTTTTCTCCGCATGAGAGCTCATCAGAGCTGACAGTGAATACAAATTGGTGCCATTAGTGAGTTGGGGGGTTGGGACAGGGGAGGGGCGGGGCACTACAGTGACTCCTAATTATAGAGTGGGTGAGCCCCCCAGGTCGGCAGGGGAGTGGCGGGGCGCGGTGGTAACGAGGTGGTGACAGTGGTGAACAGTAAGGTGTCACGTCTCAAAGAGCATCGTGGTGTAACGTGTGGATGATGTGAGGTCAGGAGTGGTGGTTAATGATGTGTGATACGGGAGCGCTTTTAGTGCGCGTCCATTATGACGGATCACATTCAACATGTGCCGAGACAAGAGAGGGTCACACCTTTTCCCCTAGCGAGGTCGCTCACAGCAACAGAATACAAACAACGTGCCATGAAGAGCCAAGTAGCTGCACTTTATTGTGGTTTAACAGCTGGTGAAGCCCAGCAGGGAGTCAGATCTCACTGATCGTGTTTTATCATGATTCTGTTTTGGGGATTTATCTCACACTGTCAAACTATGCAGGGTTTGGAAACCCTCTATTTTGATAACTTTCCAAAACTGTAAACTTTTCGTACGTACAATTACAATACTAGTAGTACAAACTATGAATACTTAGGAGTAAAGTGTCACTCACAATCCAGCTCAGGGCTGGACAAAAGTCCTGTCCCGCCTTCGCGTCGGTATCAGACGCCGAGGGCCATGACAAAACTTTGGTATTTGACACCATGAGAAATGAGACCGGCTGTAGCTGCACAGAATATGAAAAATGATGACGTCATTGACAAAAGTTGCACTTAAAATGTGAAAAAATATGTTTTTCATTCAAATTATTCAATAAAATAATTTAATAGTCCTTAAAAAGTCTGAACTCTGACACCCCCAGGGGGTCTAGAGGACAGAATTACTGGATTTTCTGTGGAAAATAGGGATGATAATTTTGAAGAAAAAAAAATTAACCTTTGCTTGATGCTCCCCGTAGCCACACACATAAGCTCTGTCAGCGCGGCGTAACTTTAGTGAGTGTCCGACAGACCGTGTGTGTGAAAAGAGTGTGAAAAGATCAATTTTAACAAAAAAAAAGTGTATTTAGTGTTAAATTACTCTTTAAACTGAGACAGATAATCACGAGTAGCATAATAATGAGGATCACAGTGAAATAAAGAGTGTTTTCAGTTTTAATAATAACTGTGTAGAGTAGTGTTGTAATACTGTTCTAGGTGTCATGTCTTGTTAATTTCACCAAGATGACAGCGAGCAGAGGTGCTTGTGTTGTTGCTTTGTATGTATGGGGCAGGTGTTTGTACAGGCATGCTGTTGTGTCTGTGTTTTCTATGCTTTCAAGCTGCAGAGCCTGTCTCTCCACCAAGATGCATTCACACACATACACACACACACACACACACACACACACACACACACACACACACACAGAGGATTCAGTGAAGCTTGACCACGTCGCTGAGAGCACATCACAAAACATTACCATTCCTTTGTGTTCGGGGCTCTTTGACATTACCAGTGGGGTCAGATCATATCTCCGGATCCTGCGCCGTTGCATATTTGCTATCTGCTGAGTGACGCGTCCTATCTGATGTGACACAGTGGCCGAGCTTTCTGACCGCAATTATTATCCTCCTCCGTCCCACGGAGTGACTAAGCCGAGGCGAGCAGCTGCTGCGTTCGCATGCTGTTATCGTTCCTTTTCATTTAGCAGCACAGCTAACCTCATACCCACTCTCCAGTAATCACACAGGCATTCTTTAACAACTGTGTCACCTTTCTACTGGCTTTCAAGCGTGCAGCTTACTCAAACCCAAATAACTCATGTAAATGTTTGACACGAGGACAAGTCGTGTTGAAAGGAGCTGTTGAAGGAGAGTGAAGGAAGGCACTGTGGGCCCAGAGAGCCGCTGATTAGAAGTGACTCTGCTAACAAGATAGCGGCGCAGGTGGCAGTTCAGCAGCCACACACTCGTCTATATGCAGGAGAGGGCCCTTTAATCTCCATCTTCATGTTTGTGTGCCCCTATATTAGGAGCTTCCTTATCCTGCAGATACAGGAAATCACTGTGAGAAAGTTTTGTTAGATTAAGATAAGAGAAAGAACCACAGCCACTCTCAGATACAGGCGTCTGGATATACGCCAACTCCACCCTTACTGTGTAAATTCAGTTAAAATCACAGACTTTTTTTTTTAATAAACAAACTTTACTCAAAGAACTCATCTGAAATCGCAATATACACAGAACAAGAAGATGCTTGTGCTTTTTACGGTTTTGTCAGGACACTTTGTAAGAAGATGCAAATTAATTTACACCCAACAGTAAAATACCACACAAAGTCAACGTTTAGACATTCAAGTTGAAAGTTACTACGAAGAGCTTTCATTTTGGGTTGATTTTGGCGGTCCCTGTGGACAGCGCTCGTGTTTTTGTACACCAGAGTCCCTTTAGAAAACTTCTAATTTTACTGCAGCAGGGTCTGACAGTCTACCCCGCTCAGTCCTGGTTCTGGTTCTCCCGTGCCTCCCTTCCCTGCAGCGGGCCCAGCAATACGGCCTGGGCCTCCAGCGGCGTGGTGTCGATGTTGGCTCCCAGTGGGGACCAACGGAGCAGTGAAGCGGAGCTCTGCTCTCCACCTCCCGCTGGAGCTCCAACTGCAGGTCAAAGGCGGCAGCGAAGCTGGACCTGGGTCTGTCCGCGGTGGGCTGGTCGCTGCTGGAGGCCCCGCTGGAGGCCCCGCTGGAGGCCCCGCTGGAGTCTGAGCTGAAGGAGTTTCTGGTGAACCTGCATGATTTTGTCTGATTTTGCTGGAATTGGACCCGGTGGCACCAGCGACAAACATTAAAAATAACTATATAGAAATAGCCAATCTTCTCATTGATGGTCAAGTTTACTTATATAGGTCATATAGAAGCATCAGCATTAAATTGAGACTGTTTCATCAGGTAAAAGTTCCTCACAGTAACTTTAAAGAGCCGATTGCTCAAATCAAATTTCATTTACTTTATCTAAGTAGTAATTTCCACAACTGATTCAAATCAGACCAAAGCACCACCCACAGAATATTCTCCGACTGCAAACGACTGGCATGTTTGCAATAGATACTGTAAGTAAACAGAAATCTGCTGAAGCAACATTAGAAGGTAATGTTACAGTAGGATGAAGACAGATTAAACAAATCCTCCCTGATCACACAGCAGATAGCAGCCACCCGTGCGCTCAATCTCACCCTGATTCTCTACTTTCTTTGGCAAACAACCATCAACCTAAACTGTGCTCAAGAGAACAAATGCACCTTCATACAGGTACATGGGCTGCAGTCACTTCCTAAATATTTCACTGACTAAGACTCCTACAAATTAATGAGAAATTCTGATCCTTCTATGAGGTAATGCGTGTCCAGCAAGTCTCTTAAACCTGTGGCGCTGTCACCTGTGGCGTCTCAACTCATTACTGCTCATTGTTAAAAGTTGACCCAACTGCCAACAAGGCAATATTGCAATTTTTCCAAAAAAGCAATGCGTCTTTTGTGCAGAGCTCCGTCGTTGCTGTCGAAAAGCAGCGTGCCTTCTGAGGAGTAATGAGACCGTCTTAACTGCAGTTTTCCTCCTCTGCATTGACAGCATTCAAAATATTTGGCCAGGATTCCTGACAAGTGCTGCCTTTGATGTGTGAGAGCACGCCACCTCTCCCGCCCCCTCTTAAACACCCTAATTATCACTCCTGTCACCCCCGGTGCGTGTGAACGAACACACCTCTTTCTGACGGGTTGGAAAACTGCCTCAGGACGCCGCTCAGGTAGCGCTGCTTGTGTATGACGCGCCGGGGGGCTAAAGCGGTATTTCTGTCGCTTACAAAAGACGGAATCAAAAACCTGTTAAACACATTAATTTAGTGTTATTTCAGCAGAATAGATCATAGCTTATGTGCTCCAGCTTTAGTGCTTTACTGTGATGTTGCTATGATCCGTGGACTGGAGGACTCCTGGTGCAGTGGCCGCAGTTTCTAATTATCGACCGCACGTTCCACAGGGGAAAACCACAGACCCGTGAATCCAGCGTGTGATTGCTACACACTTCGCTCCACATTGCTCATCGCTCTCCTTCCTGTTCAGTGTCGAAGCAACAGACCGCAAACTTTTGTCTCTTCCCGTCACCATCCCCCCATCCTCTCTTTACCTTCGCTAGATCTCTGCAGGCTTCAAGCAGCAACATGCTCTGCACTGTCATTGGCAGCGGCCTGCGCTTTTTAATTTACCCAATTTGAAACTAGAGAAAAATGCAGTGGGGTGGAACACCCATATCAGTGTCATGTAGTGAGTGTGCGCCGCGCTGTCAAGTGCCAGGATGTGTATTTACCCCCTCTCTCTCTTTTCTATGTTTTGTTTAAACACACACTCCAGAGTTTTCCATGATCCAATCACTTACCCGATCTTGTGAATTTGCCAGGAAAGTTATGAGTGGGGTGGGCTGTGTACTGTTAAGTCACGCTGGATGCAGTAATCGCTCCTTAATGAGAGGAAGTTCTGATGTTACCGGCGGAGTAGGATGCATTAACAGCTGAATACGATACATAAAATCCAGTCTCTTGTGTGTGACAGCGTGGTGGGAAATCATGTCATATAAGACGTGCATTAACCAGCGTGCTTTTCTTACTTCTGGAGATGTGATCTTGAGAGCGCGCCGCACTGCCAGTGAACTTTTCCTGTCCAAACATATTTTCCAAAATAAACTCGGCCCGTTGGCTATTAATTTGAGGTGGAGAGATATGCTATAACACGCAGGGCTGCAGCCCCGGAGATCACCGTCAGCAGCCAAGTATTCTCTCCGGAGGAGGAGGGCCGGCTCAGGCTGACAGTGAGGCATGTCTCTCCTCTGTGTTTCTATACCTCATTTAACCAGGCAAGCTGACAAAAATACTAGTCTTATTTATAATGGTCTGAGGAAAGGATGGTGGGACACATCCAAGGAATTCCCAGTACAACCACTGTATTGTACTACAGGCTGTTGCTGACCAGCTCCACTGCTGCAGTCGATGGTTTAGCAAGAAACACGCTCGCACAAGTCTACAAACGCAGGAAGACATTAAGCAAACAAGAATTTATAGTGAATGAAGAGCAGGTACTCACAGCAACCCATTTTCAATCTCTGATAATAAATCTAATGAATGCAATAAAATATATGTTGGCCAATAAATGAAATAAACCATCTGTGTTCTTTTTGCTATTTGGCTTCATGTTTCAGTGCTACTGGATAGACTTCCCTTCTCAATAAATCAGCATTCGCTTTTCATGCAAAGGCAATATTTTAGCGGTTGAGGTGGTGCAGGTAGTGATGGTGTGTGTGAGACGTTTTAGGCATGGTGTGTGTAAGGATACACAGAATAGAGAAGCGTGTAGAGAGTCTCATGTGTATCCCCTTGAAGCATCTGCACATGTATGTACATGTTGCCAAAGGCCATAAAAAGACCCTAAAGTTGGTGCAGAGAATCAATGTTCCTAGTCATAAACATTAGACAATGAGTGAGTTGTGGGCCGGTGAATTTGTCTTTGACATTGAATCCGCTGGGATTGGCCCCTAACCTGACCCGCCAGATGGTTTGTCACACAGAACCATCTGAGAAGCCGTCATTGGAAACTGTTTGGAAAAGGGCTTTCAAAAGAATACTTGGCAGGTGATTGGATGAACCATCTGTCAATCGAACTCTTTGCCGAAGCCTCTCTGTGTCGTCTCACACCCCTAAACCACGCCCGTAGCTGCCGGTAGCTCCTCACAGGATGCTGATTGGTCCGTGATCTAGCTTGCTGGACACAAACGCATAACTTGAAGCCTGAAAAGATGGATTTTAGTGTGATGTATGATCCAGCGATTATCATGTGATCTCGTGACATCGCGAGACTCCAGCTGCCGTGCAGGGTAAATTGGCTCCAGCCCCCCCCCCCATGACCCTGCAAAGGATGTTAATGGAAGGATACAGCATCATTAAGGGCCAAAACTCAATAACCATCACTTTTTTTGAAAAACAAAAGCTTATCAATAATACTAATGTACTTATAATGGACTTATATCCTCATGTTGTTGCTTTTTTTTTATTTCAGTTGTGTTGTTGATAAATGATCAATCAGCAGATTTGATTTGGGTGTTTTAACTTCTACAGGGTAGGTCATGCTGCATATTGTCAAATAAACACAAAAGTAGTGGAGTAGAAAGTACAATATTTCCTTCTGAAATGTTGTGATGTAGTGGAGTAGTATTAGAGCTGCAACGATTAATCGATTAGTATTAGTACTATTTTGATAATCGATTAATCAAGTAATTTTTCAAGAATAGAAACTCAAAATTCTGATTCCAGTTTCTTAAATGTGAATATGTTCTGGTTTCTTTACTCCTCTATGACAGTAAACTGAATATTTTTGAGTTGTGGACAAAACAAGACATTTGAGGACGTCATCTTGAGCTTTGGGAAACACTGATCGATTTTTCATAGACCAAACAAATAATCGATTAATAGATAAAATAATCAGAACGGTACTTTGCTGCACTCAAGTACAGTACTTGAGTAAATGTGCTTAGTGACTTCCCAACACTGATTATTGTATAAGCACATGAGAAGATCACCTACCTCACCAGAAGCTTCGTGTCTCGGTCTGTCTCTCACAACGTGTATGATCTGCAGCTCTGCACTTCAGGTGGCATTAAACTAGAATGTGTTCAGGACTCGTCTTACTCAGCTCCCTGTTCCCAAACCTTTCTCTCTGCCAGAGGAGAGTGTTGCATTGTGGGAACCGGCAGTGGGCTGTGTCAGCCAGCAGCACCTTGAGATGCTGGGAGAGAGGAGAGGATTGTCTGTGTTCAGCAGACTGAAGACCGGATTGCCTCTCATGGGTGGAAAGAGAGCTCTCTCTTGTGTAATCACTTAACTCTCCGTGTACTACCATGCATGCACTACTCTGTGTACATGAAAGATTGAAAATGAGAGAGGTCTCATAAACTGACTTCTCATTTGAGTGCATGCGTACTAGCATAGAGAAGGAAGCGAATGAGTAAAGGGAGAGACACTGAGTGCTGGGATCAGGTTCCCTCACCGGCTTACTTTCACCTCTAATAGAGCCATTGCCATTCCTTGGGGGGGAAGCGGTGCGTTCCCGAAACAAAGCCTTCGCTGTGTGTGTGTACGGACCCCCCAGAGTGAACCTAAACCGAACACGCAGTAATGGGCTGCTTTAAGAGTTTATCTGGCTCTAATAGACACACTTGCACACACTGCTCCCAGCCTCTAAATCTCCGGGATAAGTCTATGTGTACGGAAAATGCTGTCATGCCCTAATGTGGCTGACAAAGAGCACAGTAGTTCGGCCACTCTGAGCCTTTCCTGTTTCAAATCTGCTACTGATAGTATGTAGTTGTGTGTTGAAGCGGGGACAGCGGATCGGGTGTGCTGTCTGTCCAGTGGTTGAATAGATCATCCCTGATCTATTTTGCAAATTTACTTTAGTTTTTGTTCATTTGAATCTAAGCTCATTTGTTATTAATGTAGCAGAAATATGCTTCTACTACCTTCTGGGAGTTATACCACACAAAACCTTACAAATTCCTCTTTATCTTTTCAGTGCAGGCACCCCCCAGCATCACTCTTCATGTCTCTCTCTCTGCGTGGTTGTGACTGGGTGTTTGCCCGGCACCAGTCTCAGTCCAAAGACCTGCTGGTCTTGTTTTCACAGGCGGCCTGACCCTCAGGGCAGCGTAGCAGCCGAGCTCAGTCCGCTGCCATTATACATCCTCCATCAACATTTCATAGGAGCACAATGCCATGTGCCCCCGCCTGAGGCGAAGGTTGACTTTGGGTCTGAGCTGAGAGAGGCTGACAGAATAGGGAACGATGTCTAATAGCTAGAATGACTTCACACTTTTTGTACCAGATTCCAGACTTCTTACTTATTTTTTTTCTTTTTTAGGGGTGCTTTCCCGTCTTACCTGTTTGATTAGGTTAAAACAAACTCAGGTCGGTTTGCCCGGTTAGTACTGATCATTTGGGCTGGTGTGAAAGCTGTCAATCAAACCCCGATGCAGACCAAACAACCGCTTTCGTTTGTGGTCTGAAAGCAAACAAATCAACCACAGGATTTTATGATTGCAGATGTGAGTTTTTAGCATGATTTCAAAAGCTAAACGACTAACAAATCCATCTGCTGATCATGAAATCTGTTCAGGAAGTGGTCTTATAATTGATCTGCATAAGGACATGTATATATAATTTGGTAACCATGGTGCATGCATGTGAAAAACTGCTGTGCTTGTAGCCGACTGTGTTCTTTGTCAGTTCATTAACTCCATTAAAAAGTGTGTGACAGCGATCCCACAGCAATAACCCCCGAATCATTACTGTACAAGACGCCTCATTTTTGTCCTCTCTCTACTTATTAGTCATTATTCATAACATGCAGCCGATTAACGGTCTAATAATACTAATAATGCTCATAATCAGTTATCACCAAAACCGTCCAATCAATGAGTCGCACGGAGATGAGGTGACGTGGAATCATGACGAGGAAACATTTGGATATTTTTGTACTCTGCGGGTTTTTAACCTACATTCTCAAAGCTCCTCAAAATTCTTCATTTTCTCCACCCATAGGTGTCCGCATAGTAAAAAGAAAATTGGATGTGCGGGTGAAAACCTGCCGCACAGAACCCCAGCAAAGGGCCGTGTCTGATGGTGTGACGTCATTTTGGCCGTGTGGACACTCGCGACATAAATCACGCTTTAAAGTCATGACGAGAAGTTTCAACAGTTTCATTCTTTTGGTATCAGAGGGCCCAGTGGTATTTAGGCTTTAGCATGAGCTCACGAACCAAGGTTTTCAGCAGGGTTTGATTTCTCCAACAACACCATCATCTAATAGGCGTAGCTGTCCATGATGTAATCTACATTACAATTAGATATGGAGGATAAGGTGTGAGGAAAGATACCTCATTACAGTGTTGACTTTTTGCGGGGAGGTAGAACTCGGACATGCTCAGTACTCAGAGCAGACTATCTGTGTGTTATCATATGATTATGAGATTAGATTACATATGTGTTTGTGTCTTAACGTGTGGCTCTCTATAGGGTGTGTTGTTGCTCTGCACTGTTCACATTCAGCTGACAGACGGTCCCAAGCAGCTCCTCTCTGACAACAAACACACACCGAGGAGTCGCTGACAACCTGCTTCAGGAAGGGCTTTGGAATGTGTGTGTGTGTGTGTGTGTGTGTGTGTGCGTGTGTGTGTACAATGCATACTTATCCGGTGTGTTTCACTCTATCCGCACACACACATAAACACAGCAAGAGTGTACGGGGACTCATCATTCAACTTAAGCCTCCAACACAAATAATCTCAGGGTCCGACCACATGTTGCATTTCCTCAGCCGCGGGCTCTGACAGCTGTCACTCACTCTGCTGACCTGTAAACATTCCTTCTGGTGGGCACAGTTATTAGATCAAACTGTACAAATATAGCAAATCGAATGCTATTAATCTTTGCTTATTGACGTAACCCGCCGTTAAATTTAGATCTGGCAGGGAAAGACTGGTAATATCAGATTCCATAGGGAGTCTTGTTTAAAAAGGTCTCGAGATGGTGTTTATTTTAAGGCCCGATGGTGGACATGTCGATGGCGTTGCATGTGTCCGGACCTCTTCCGCAGAACCACCCAACAACTTCACGGGAATGTTTCTCAGTGACTTCAAACATGACTGCACATACAGAGCTTGCAAAAAAAAACACGTGGTTATTCATCAACTACTTGAAACATTTTCATTATTCTTATTTTTATAAGTCTTGGGTGTTGCTTTTATAGTTCCGACACCCCACGTTGACTACATTTCCTTCCTTTTACAACACACTGGCACACCTCTGCTCTGATATATCATTTGTAAACAGTGAAACAAAGCTAACTGTATTTGACAGTTTACCCTCTGGTTTCCCTTCAACACATTTTTGGCTGCTAAATCAACAGAAAAGAACTGGGGTTAACCTCGAAGTGCGGTTCCCTGTTTCAGCTCTCTGTGGTCTGCTGGTTGTAGAATAAAGCCAAACAGTGAAACGGGACTTTCCTGCTGTTAGAGTGAAACCTCTGTGTTTGTCCAACAATATGTGCGGGCCACCCTCTAATGCCTCTCCCCTATAGATTGCAGAGGAGTGTGTTTGTCTATGGTGTGGCATGGGGCCTTTGCTGTCTTAGCAGTGGCCTCTCTGCCCTGCCTGGACGTGGTTGCTGAACCAAGAAGAACGTATCAAACAAACACTCCCAACGCAGAGCTATAGGAAGATTGGGTTACTCTGGACATGAGAGGACTAGTCCACTGCATTGTGTTACCAAAGTCACACACTCCTCTGAGCTTCAGAGAGCGGCGTCCAAAAAGCGATGCAGTTGCAGTTTAAACCAGCAGTAGGCAGAATATTTTTGCCATCAAAATCCATAATAACTTTTCAGCATATTGTAATTCAAATATTCTGAGTGCATTGCTTAGCTTCTGGTAGTCCTGTCTGCTTCTCCAAACTGGGAGCGCGCCGACGGCATCTAAGTTACTGTAGGAACGTTACTACACTGACTATAAGGCCGTATATACTGTATACTGCACATGTAGCAGCATCATCATACAGAAACTTACATCAGGTCACGTGGGAAAAAGGTTTTAGAAGGGCTTGGGAAAATAGCATTTTGACATTAAAACATACATATTTTGACCAAAATTTAAATGTTCAGATTTTAATACATAAGGAACACCACTGTGATGATATAAAAAAACAAAAAAAACTCTTAACACATCACATAAACACACATAAACATCATATCTATCTGTCAAACTACCGTGTCTGGTAGTCACAGACTGCCATTGATGACTTTCTAGATCCTCTGATCCACTCAGGCGGTATTAAGCCATCAACACAGTGTCACAGACACTCAGTAGCACTTGTCTCTAATGCGCGGTGTTAAGTTACAACAGTGTTGGTGGAAAACCATCAGATAACTCCACACGGCTATGCAGGAGTGGCATGAGGAATGTGTCAGTTGTCCATGCATGTATGTATGTGAACCAGCTGTCATTAATGGGTGTATTTCTGTCTCCATGCAGAGCTGAGATCCACCGGTACGGCTCATCACTTCGCCTACCTCCTCAACACGTCCGACTACCGGATCCTGCGGATGGACGAGGAC
Organism: Sebastes fasciatus; assembly: GCF_043250625.1. Classification (NCBI taxonomy): domain Eukaryota; kingdom Metazoa; phylum Chordata; class Actinopteri; order Perciformes; family Sebastidae; genus Sebastes; species Sebastes fasciatus. The sequence continues at coordinate 6,274,578 of NC_133795.1, forward strand.
CATGACCGCATGTACGTCGGCAGCAAGGACCACATCCTGTCCCTGGACCTCCATGACATCAACAAGGACCCACATATCGTAAGACCATTCCCCCGTAACCTCTAATGGACTGTTACACTGCGATTAAGCAAGTGCCTTTACCTCAGCGCTACAACAGCCGCCCCCAGGGCAAAATGTTCTCTTCTATCGCCCCAGCAGCGGCCATGTTGGTTAGCTCACATCTAGTTTTTGTTGGACTGCACTTTTTCTGGTGTCGGGTCATTAAAACGCTGTAATTGGGTTATGACAATCCCAACAGGACTAATATCAGCCTGGGTGGACATCCCCTTTTTGCCGTCTTAGCCCAAAAAATCTCATAAAAGCCAGTGATATATAACGGGTTGGGTTGTAACTATAAAATGTCCTCTGTTCCCCCGTTGCAGATCCACTGGCCAGTGTCCGAACGGAGAAGGATGGAGTGCCTTGTGAGCGGGAAGGACGCCAATGTAAGTACACGTGTTGACAGCACTCATAAGCTCAGCAGAGTCGTTCAAGCTGAGGTGAATTCCTTCAAGTTGATAGGCCAAAAAAAAGAAAAATGTGCCGTTTTGTCAAATCCATAGTCTGAAAAGCATACAGCTCTCTCCGTTGTGCACAAGAGGAACCTGTAAAAATCACCTGTGAGGTTCAGAATTGGCCCAGTAAAAGCGCTGGTTCCCTTGTGTCTCGCCAAGGAGACGGGAATGGATTGGAGCAGAGAAGCCCAGTCAATCTCACCATCCTCTCTGCCAGGCCGGGCTGGGAAGCACAACACTGGCAGATAGTTTGATATATTGTATATAGAGAAGCACGGTATTACTGGTTTATTTTTAGCCACTTAGACTTAAGCGTTCGGTAAATCTGCAGGAGGTGCACCAGTAAAATATGAATGGCCTTTCATTTACACAACAGTTAAATTGACTATTTGTGTCTCCAGGAGGAGTGTGCGAACTTCATCCGTCTGGTGGAGCCGTGGAACCGGACTCAGCTGTACATCTGCGGGACAGGAGCTTACAATCCAGTCTGCACCTTCGTCAACCGCGGACGCAAACCTCAGGTTAGGATTAAAGACTTGAGGAATGTACAAGCCAAGAAGGTGATCTCTCGGTACTCGGCAAACATAAACAGCTTTCTTCATCTGCATCCTGAATGGCATAGCTTGGCCTCTCCTTTTTTTTTTTCCTCTTACCCAAGTTCTCCATCCACCTTACGCTAGGTCCCCCATTTACGATTTTCCTCCATCATTAAGCCTGCTCGAGGTACCATGTCTCCGCGTCTGGCAGCACGGCTTCACCGGCACACACAGCTGTCATCCCCAGTGAGCCGTTAAAGCTACTCTGTTTAGTCTCAGCCTTTTAATGGGACCTCTTGAATTTCCTAAACCAAGCCAGGCATCGCCACCTCGCGTTACTCCCCTTTAACACCTCGCTCTTCCTTAAATATCACACTTGTTCCCCTAATGATGACCAAGGGACTTTTTAAAAGGGGGGATAAATAAAAAAGTAAATTTCCCATTGGACTATCCCTCGAGGTATGCGGCGCGGCGCAGAGAAGTTGCAACCGCAAGCGCAGCTTGCACGAGTCCCTCGTTGCACGCGGTTCCTACGTGACCCCTTACTAACGAAGGGCTTCCATCCATTCACTCACCTATCCATCCACCCCTTCATGCATCCAGGCCACCCGCCAGCCTCTGCCATGTGAGACGTCGGGTAATTGGAAGTGGGAGCTCCCATTATGGGGTGCCAGTGGAATGTTCCAGTTCTAGTCCATTAATGAGAGGGCTGTTTTTTTTTCAGACAGGTCCGAGTACCCCCCCACTCTGTGACCACCTTTCTCAGCTGGGCTGGGGAGTTAACTATGATTGCAAAAACATGAAATGATACACTCCACACAGATATAAGGACACTATTTTTTGTCTTTATTAATTCAACATCCAGACAGATTGTTGTCATTTGATTACACCACCGCAGGGTATGTTGTTAAGTTCTCCAGGGCTTAAAGCAGGAGCCTTGTAGCTTTTGTAAACGGTCTCAGCTAAATGTTTTGCTTTGGCAGCAGCTTTGAGGAGAACGTATGTAGCATACTGTGAGAGCTTTTATTGACTCAACCACAGGATAGGGAACCATCTGGTCAAATAAAGCTACACACATGCCCTGCACAATCTTGCACACACACACACAAACATATATATAATGCTCCAAGCTTTGGCGAGGAAAAATTGTCATGGCCATTTTCAAAGGGGTCCCCTGACCTCTGACCTCAAGATATGTGAATGTAAATGGGTTCTATGGGTACCCACGAGTCTCCCCTTTACAGACATGCCCACTTTATGAGAATCACATGCAGTTTTGGGGGCAAGTCATAGTCAAGTCAGCACACTGACACACTGACAGCTGTTGTTGCCTGTTGGGCTGCAGTTTGCCATGTTATGATTTGAGCATATTTTCTATGCTAAATGCAGTACCTGTGAGGGTTTCTGGACAATATGTGTCATCGTTTTGTGTTGTTAATTGATCTCTAATGATAGATATATACATACATTTGCATAAAGCAGCATATTTGTCCACTTCCATGTTGATAAGAGTATTAAATACTTGACAAATCTCCCTTTAAGGTACATTTTGAACAGATAAAAAATGTGCGATTAATCACGATTAAATATTTTACTTGCATTCTATTGATTTCAGTAGTATTGCTTTGGGGAGTTTCTCACCGTGTCTTGAAGTCAGTACAGATTCAAGTGGAAGGTCAGGGAGGTCCTTGATCCTTCCTCCTCAGTGGCGTAACATCCAGACTGTGTTGCTGTCTCCTGTTTTAGACGTCCATGTATCTGCAGATGGCCCAGGCCAGAGGAAGGGCTAGCCGCGCAGCTGAACCCAGCGCGGTGCACGAGACACTTGGACTAAAGGTGCGATGTGGGCCCTGTCTGCACCGCAGCCCTGCGTTCCACCCGGGCTCGCGGTCACCAGCAGCATGCTCCCTCTCTTTGTGTCTTTGAGCGCATTTTGTCATCACCATCTTTCGTGGCCATCACTCGTTTATCTCCGTTAACATTTGGCATGCATCTTGTCCAGTCCGTGCACAATCTTGTGTGATGTGGAGTTGCATTTAATGTCACCTCATTTTTGTTTCACTCATATTTTCTTTGTGTAAGCCTCATTGTCTGAGCACCCTTTCTTATCCGTTATTGTCCATTTGTGCTTTGCATTTGTGCTAAATGTCATATTTTGCATGAGAGCTGGGTTTTCAAGTGGAAATGGCTGTTAAAACATTCTGTTGACCTTTGCTCGGCTCAAATTTAATTAAACAGGCTTTCACTGCTGTTCAATGCATGGCATATTCATCTTTATTTAGCATATATTCAGCGGCGGCCCATGAACAACAGATAACCGAGTCATTCATCCTGCTTATCTGAGACAATGCAGGATGTCCCACCCATCAGTTCCTCACCGCGCCGAGCCCTCCGCCTTCTGTAGGAATGTGGTGCAGTCTCTCCCACAGAGGCGGGAAGGACCAGTCAGCATCTGACCCGCTCCCACAGCAGGCTCTGTTAGCCCAGAGCAAACAACCAGCCATCTGTAGCCAACTAGCTGCGAAGCAAAGGAAATAAAAAAGAGCCACATACTTGAACATGTCTCCGCTGTTTGAGCTCTCCAAGCACTTTGAGAGGGACTCTTGTAGGACATAAAGGCTTTAGGTGAAGTGGGACACTTTGAAAAAAGTCAGATTTTATTTTAAATATGTTGCAACTTTTGTGAAGGGGTCATATTTTACAGCCTGGGTTGTAAAAACGTGTTCAGGGCACTGTTTCCCTCTGGCACACATAAATGTTTGTGACCTTTTTTTTGTTACACGTCAACATCTGGCATGGCTGGGAGTGAGCTGCCAGCACCTCCTTATTAGCACGAGTGGTGATTTTAATCAAAGATGAGTAGGGAATTGCACAACTGTGCGTGTATGATCAAATGAAGTGAGTTTGGCACGGTGCCGTAATCTCTCCCCTTGCTTTAGTGCTGATGGACAGTGACAGAGATGTCTCCATCTCTGCACCCGTTGGGAGAGAAAAACGTGGATTGGACATGCTCTGGTCTGTGAGGCGGGGCTACGGGACATGTCATCGCATGCCACTGATTCATTTCCCCCCACTCTCATACGCAAATTCCTGCCAATCACCTCTCAGTGCGTGCGTGCAGCGATGCCACGAGCAGTGAGCATCCGTCATCCAGCCTCCATCCCGGCTTTGTTTTCACTAGCGCTGGATTACAGGTGTCAGCAGAGTCGGCCTTGCACAGCCACCGGCACCGAGAAGCTGAGAGACATTTGGCATGCAGCTTATTATGCCGAGAGAATCAGCCCCCACGACACATTGTTTTCCACGGTAGAGTGGCATAGAGGTGGATTAGAAATTCCCTGCTTTCCCCGCATGTATTTTTCTGTATGAACGCACGCTCATTATTCTAATACTTCATCTCCCATCAGGCCGTGCAGGTCCCACAGGAGTCAGAGGGAGCACATTCACTGCCTCATTTTCCCCCTCACAAGGGAATCACAGTGACAAGATGAAGAGCGCTGAAATTTATTGCCGTCTCCATCTGATTTTTCCATTTCAGGAAGAAATCTTCCATTTGGAGCCGGGCAAAGTGGAATCTGGGAAGGGAAAGTGCTCCTACGACCCGAATCTCAACAGCGTGTCAGCTTTGATCAGTGAGTATCATTTGGGTTTGGTCACATGAGGGCGTACAGTAACGCCCAGCGGCCCTCATAGCAACGGCAGTGGCATCCCATATGGATTCCTCATCTTTTATCTCCTGTTTCTTTATATGGCCTTCTCTCTGCTCACGATTTATGTTTTTGGCAAACCATGTGAACAGAAGATATTTATTATCTGCCATTGAAGAAGAAGTCAAGAAGGTCAGACCAATGTCTCCCTTTCCATTCTGTGCCTATTTCCCACAGTGAGCTGCTAAATCTAATCATCCTAATCATTATATCCAAAGGAATATTTCCTTGTTAGGGTGGAGATGGGCACAATAATATGTGCCCATTTAATACGTGAAGCCCTCACTGGGGAATTAGTGGCTTCAAATGAAAATACTTGGGACATGTTGGGAATGCTTCATCACCGTTTGGAGTAAAATGATCTTTATTCCCATATTTACCAGGGCTCATACGGCTCTATTTCCCACGGATCCTGAAGTATTTGCACATGTTTTAGTGTTCTTACATACCATTATATTTTCAGACGGGTGAAAAATCAAAGGGAAAAACTGAACAATGAATGCAGACTCTTCCATTAAGGGAACGAGGGGACACTGAATGGTTTGATGAGGATGAAAATAATGTGGAAAAATCGTTCAATGACGGAATATTTTTTCGGAGGACCGGTGTTCATCCCTCCAGGTGGAGAATGGATGGAGAATGATGGCCCGACACCTTATAAAGACACTTCTGTTAGAGTCACAATGTGGGTTTAATGTTGGAGGAAAGTCATTGGACCAAAATATCGAAAATAAATGTCATCTACTTGACTTTAGTGATAGTTTCACTATCTATCCATCCTGTAAATCCACATTTAACAAAGCTTAGTGGTAACACTTTATAATAAAGATCATTTATTAATGGTAAATTGATAGTTAATTAAACTCAGTTAATAGTTATTTTACTGTTAACAAACAATTAAATTATAATTATAAATTTTTACTAGTATTAGTCATGCTATAATTTGTTATTTTAACTGATTAAGATATCATTAGTAAACCTTAAAGAAATCGTTTGTAAAACATCTATAAACATTACATAGATAGATATTTGTAATATTTTGTTAATGGTTAATAATCGGTTTGTAAACGTCTATAAACATTGTTTGGTTGGCTATTATAGAGTTACAACTGATGATTTTAATACCTTGTTAAATGGTAAATACGTTGTAAAACATCTATAAACATTAATTAGATAGTTAATATTTGTCAATGGTTAATAATTCATTTCTGGTCCATCTGGCTATGTAATGTTTATAGATATTTTACAAACTTTTTCTTAAATGTTTATAAATCATTTGGTAATTATTAACAACTACTTAATAAAGTATATAAAATGTTATAATGTGTGCAACAATAAACTGTTAACAAATAGTTTACTAATGTCATCAGAATGTAATTATTATCATCTCAAATCAGCTATGATACAATGTAGAATTTATAATATTAATGATAATGATTATATAAGTAATTATTTCATATTACACAAACTTATGATAAAATAACATACATATAGCATTACTAATAATTAGTAGACATTATTAATTATCACTTTGTTGTTTTTTTAACAGTAAAATAACTATTAACTAAGTTCAATTAACTATCAATTTACTGTTTATAAATGATGGTTATTATAAAGTGTTCCCGGCTCAGTTTAGCTTGTCCTGTCTTGTAGTGTTCATGAAGACAGTGTCCTCTGTCCCGTTACCCAAGGTCACTTCCAGACCACACAGTTGCCACCAGTGAAAGGCGATCTTGTCTCTGTGGGGCGAGACAGCGGGTGTAAATCACTGGCACTGCTTTCCCACATTAGCGCAGTGCCAGCTGACCAGTATGGAACCAGTACTGTCATCCAAGATGGATTTATCCCCCACTTCCACCAGTTAGCATCATACAAGGGGACAGTGTAGTCGGTGTTGATAAGGATTAAGAACCCTGTACCACAACAATAGATTCAGCACTGACTGCTCAGCTCTCCACCACATTAGACATCCCATCATCCGCGGACGTTTTAATGATATACCATCAATCTTCATGCGGCGCTGATGAGGACCATGACATTGGATATAATGGTGGTAGGACGGTGTTTTGTCGTTTGCTGTGCTCTACCTCCTGCGGTCTGCTTACTCCATCTCTGACAGTCACACCTGCTCTCCGTGGGGCCTCCTCCTCCTTACAACAGCTGGAGGACCAACACCTTGCCTTCCTGTGGCTTAACAAGGCTGTTGTATACATTTGTCAGTCTGCACACATGGATGTGCTCATATTTTATGTTTTTATGGTGTGCGTGTGAAGGCTGTTTCAGGAGGTCTGAGCAATGTTTTCGGTTACACTTTATTTTACGTGTCCCTTAAATTCTTAGTGGTTTCCTCGGAAGTTTCCTGGAAAGAACAATATAAGTTACTAATACAAGAAAATATAGTAAATACACATACATTTATTTTAGCTTTTAATAAGAGAACTAGAACATATTATAGTGGTTTAATATTTGGTAGGGGTTTACAAGTGGTTGTTGATTTCAACAGGAAGTTCCTTGAAAGAAATGCTTAAATCTTAATGCTAGGAGTAACTAACATTTTAAGGGAATTAAATGTCAGCTGTAGCTTGTCTTCAGTCTTTTAGCATTAGCTCTATATTATATACAGCATGTAGCCATCTTGCACATATTTAGGACTTTTTTTTTTACTGGCTTCTCGTTTAAAACCAATTAGATGGAAACTTAAAAAAAAAATAATAATAATTTGATACAGGCAAAATACATCTAACAAACAACAATATGATGACATGACAATATAACCTTACAAAAAGAGAAATAAATGAAGAAAATACTTGAGAATATAAAGAAGATTAAAAAGAAATTAAATAAATAAATCACAAATTAATAGGATCCCTTCAGTAATTTCGACAACTGTGACAGGTAGAGTGTATTAATATTTTAAATAGTCCCACTCTTCACGAGAGCAAATGTTTTTCTGTTAATGTTGTGTTGTGTAACATTTTGGTGGTTTGGAGCAATGCATTTTTTTAGGAAACATTGATTGAGATTAGTTCTTGATTGAGCTTTGAATATAAATATTTACCCAATAGAATAACTTTAAAAAGTCTCTGAAGATGGACCTTTCAACCAACTTCTGGATTTTTAGCATTTGCATTAGCTTACTAGCTAACTACAGGTAATAAAATCTGCTGGTGAGTCACAGTCGTCATTTCAGCTGACAAAATCCACAATAGTCTGCTTTTGTTAACTTCTGTGTGAAATCAAAGAGAAATTGTTTCCAAAATTACTGCAAATATCTAGTGGTAAATCTGAGCTGTGGCAAGAAGGTAGCACGCAAAGTGCAAAACTCTCGCGAGATGGTTAAGGTTAGGCATTGGCCTTCAGTAATTATTTGTGGGTTACCTTCTAGACACGCCCGTAAATCTGCCCCGTTTTCATTGTCAACATCATGAGCCATGTTAGAATGTAAAGTTTGACAGGCATAGCAACAGTAACTAAGGGGGACGGGGCTTGGCAAATAGTCAATTGAAGGCTGTTTCCATTTTCCCTGTAATTGATGACAAATTACATTCAGTCCTTTCCAGAAACCCTCCTAACAAATTACAGTTGCATCAGTTCCTTTCTAGGAAATATTATTGGATTGACCATTTGCTTCTTGATTGACAGTTCCATCCAACCACTTTGTGTCTAAATGAGATAAATGTGTAGATGATGACTTTGTTACGCTGAGCTTCTTTATTGTGGAATAAAACAGTCCTGAGATGTTGGGTTACACATTTTGAAAGAAAAGCCTTGGTGTTTTGTGCCAAGGGTGGTGCTGGAATGTCCGAGTGAAGGAATTTCACTGAACTGAACTGTTTCCTCTCTTTCTCAGATGGTGAGCTGTACGCCGGGGTGTATGTTGACTTTATGGGAACGGACTCGGCCATTTTCCGTACTTTGGGGACAAAGACTGCCATGCGAACAGATCAGTACAACTCCAGATGGTTAAATGGTAAAATGTCTTATTTAGCCTCTAAATGATACTCATCCAGCTTTGTGAAGCAGGATTTTTCAATACAATCCAAATGTAAAGCTGAAATGAAACGATTCTGGTGTTTGCACATGTTTAAAAAGTGATAAACAGGAAATGCTGACAGTTTATAAAAGATTCCAGCCAGATGTTTTCCCAAAGTCATCCTCCGCCTAAACATCACCACCTCTTCTCCCCGCAGACCCGACTTTCATCCACATACACCTCATCCCCGACAGCGCGGAGAGAAATGACGACAAGCTGTATTTCTTCTTCCGGGAGAAGTCCTCCGAGATGGGCCAGAGTCCTGTGACCCAGTCCCGTATCGGACGCATCTGCCTGGTGTGTACACAGTTGAGAAGCGTGTTTGTTTTGGGGTGTAAACATAATGAAAAGAAGACCTGCGTCGATATGAAAAACAGGCCGGAGAGGCTCCCGAGGCGGACTAGTGTTTGGCCAACGCTGACGTGCTGGAATCCACATGTGTCTTTAACCTTCCTGTCTACAATGCATCCCTCTGTCTGGGAGGTTGACCCCTGACCTCTGACCCTGTGATCTTCTGACCTCTTCTCCCTGGTAGTCCTGAAACACTTGGAGCTTTTAGTGTACATGGTGGTGAATAAGTTACTGCCTTTAAAACAAACTCTCTTTTAGAGTCCTCCTCAGTTAAACTAGAGCGAAAGCGAGTTGAGCAACAAAAACAAATAACAGCAAACGTCTCTGGAGAAGTCACGGGGCAGCTTATGGTGTTTATACGGTGCGAGTGTGAGTGTATGCTTTCCCGTATGGACTTGCGTGCATATGCGAGCGCTACAGCGGGCGTATGAGCACGATTATAAGTGAGAAAATGTGGCGTACGTGTGTCCGTCAGCCTCAGCTGTTCCACCGTTGTGATTATTTGAGGGGGTCAGGTGCTGACCCGGCACACAAACACTCATCCCCCTCTCAGTGGGCTCCGCCGCGGCCTCCGGAGAGCCGGTCCTGTCATTCTTACTTGGCCACACATCTGGATACTCTTACTGCCACTCTCCACACCACCAGAAATACACTCTCAGCCGTATCCTACTGTAATTACACTGGAAATTATGAAAATATTTCAACTCCCAAAATGGGATTCATCAGCCGAAAACCGCTCTTTTAAAATTAAATATCAAAATTAGGGCTGTCAGAGTTAACGCGATAATAACGGCTGTAGCGGGCTTTTAAAGCTAGAGTGAAGATACTGGTATCATATGAAACTAGAAAAAACCTAAAGAATCCATTGGTACCAACCATGTCATACTATCTTATCGTGAAGGAGGCCAAATAACGCTCCACACTTACGCTACATTTTGACGAGGAAAAATTGTCATGGCCATTTTCAAAGGGCTCCATTGACCTCTGACCTCAAGATATGTGAATGAAAATGGGTTCTATGGGTACCCACGAGTCTCCCCTTTACAGAAATGTCCACTTTATGATAATCACATGCAGTTTTGTGGCAAATCATAGAGCATTTTTCATGTTAAATGAAACCTGTGAGGGTTTCTGGACAATATCTGTCATTGTTTTGTGTTAATTGATTTCCAGTAATATATATATACATACATTTGCATAGAGCAGCATTTTTACCCACTCCCATGTTGATAAGAGTATTAAATACTTGACAAATCTCCCTTTAAGGTACATTTTGAACAGATAAAAAATGTGATCATGCGATTAATCGCGATTAAATATTTGAATCGATTGACAGTCCTAATTAAAATATTCATGCTTTCTCTAAAGATGCTGATTATGGAGGAGTGCACTAAAGCACATACTGGTCTCAGCTCTTTCTTACTGGGATATATTCTGGCCTCGCTCCACCACAGATGGAAGAGTCTAAATAGGAGGAGACGGTGTTTACCATCTCACTCCCCAAACCCCCCCTCGCCTTCCTTTTAGCTTCCTGGCTTTGCAAACCAACATGTACTGTATAGTGTGTGTGGGTGGCTCCACCTGGGTTTGTTTTCAGTAGGAAGACAGAGGAGGATGTGAGTTTGAGAGCGAGTGATGGAATAAACTGTTGTCTGTGTCTCCACCCTCTCAAATACAGAACGATGACGGAGGCCACTGCTGTCTGGTGAACAAGTGGAGCACCTTCCTGAAGGCCCGGCTCATCTGCTCGGTGCCGGGGGCCGACGGCATGGAGACGCACTTCGACGAGCTCCGTGAGTACAAAGACCTCCACGCCTGCAAACTGAGATTATGCTGCGGTGGTTCCTTGCCTTCACTATTACCAGTTGATGTGGTGATCTGTAGGTTACTTGGTGTGGGTGAGGGTGTTGTATAGACTCCGTTGTCAATCAAACATGTTGTGATGTCTTTTCCTCCTGCTTCACTGCTATTTTGCCAGATAACATCCTACACATCTAGCCCTGCAACTAACCATTATTGTTATTGTATTATTTGCTCTATTAATTGAGTAATAATTTGGTCTATAAAATGTCAGATTGCTTGCTTTATCTGAACAAAGCCCAAAGATATTTAGGAAGGCATGGTGTAGGGGTCTCCAACCTTTTTTCCTCTGAGAGCTAATTTGATAAAATGAAAGTGGCCGGGAGCTGCTCATAGCACCAAGTTGTACGACGCCAGTAGCTTTCTGCCTTACTTTTATGGTCCTTTGATAACGATTCAGCCACCGCAGTCATCGCCTCTATTACAATCCCACCATAGGTGAAGGACTTTTCGTGTTTCGTTAGGATGTGCGGCACTTTAAACGAAGCCTCTGTTGCTGCGTTGGCTTTCTTCGTTGGTTTGGTAAACAGAGACTTTTGTCTTTTAAGCGTCTTTTTCAGCTCCTTTACCCTCTCTGTTTGTAGACCGCTACCAGCCGGAAAGTCCCGTGAAAAGCTGGTGTAGACTTTGGTGAACGTTACATCTTTTACCGACGAGACACACATTTGTCATTCACATTTGTGGAAAAAAAACTGTCAACCATTCCTCATGAAAATAGTATATTTTTTGCACTTCCCACTACAACATCCGAAAGATCGATTGCGTTAATGTGTTTAAGAAATTAGTGGCGTTAACATTAATTTGCGTTAACACATTATTATCACGTTAACATTGACAGCCCTAATTATCAAATTGATGTACACCTTTAGCGAGCCACTCAGAAGCGAGCTACTTATTGGAGACCCGTGATATATATATATATATATATTTCTTTTTATTAGTCAAGAACTTTTGTTACACCCTGTTTTTTTTTTTAAAGAAACTAAATATCTTCTTTGTGCCGTTAATCATTTTGACAGTACGTATCGAGTGGCGAAGAAAAAAAGACAAAAATGACATGACGGGATTTATTTCAGACATATTCATTTTCAGGTTCCTGTCATGTATGATCACATCTGAAATATTAAGTAGAGAATAGCCGACTGCGGGATCCGTTTCTACCGCAGCACCTGCCAACAGTGTGCTTGTGCAAACACACACACACACCAGAGCTCAGTCCACGGCCCATATGGCAGCCCACTCCCATCACACGGCCCATACAGCGTACTGTAATGAGAATGACACACATACTGTACTCCCACACCACTGTCTTTTTCTTTCAAGATGTCTTAAACAAAAGTGTCTGTTTTTTTGTGCGTGTGAAGTGGGGGGGTCGGCCTGATGGCGGGCAGATCAGATCACTGAGCAGGAATGTCTGTGAGTGTGAGACTATTAGCCTCTCCAGGGGAAGCTCTTTCCCTTTCTGTCTCGCTGGTTTAAAATAGAGCCAAATAGTGATAGGGGACTGATGCGTGAGACAACTGTTGCTCTTGAACTAATCTCAAGAATGAAAAGTGCCATGCCTGTTGAATCTGATGATAGTTTTTTGTCTCTTTATCCCCCCGACACATTCCTCGCTTTTATCTCAACCCGCCAGCAGCTCTAAAAGCAACTTGTTTTCACAGGTGACATTTATTTTATCCTGCATTGAACAACATGAAAAAGTGACACTTGAAAAACTCTGTGGCCTTTTCGTGCGTGCAGCCACTTCACTTAAATGGTGTGAGAGCGGTTCTGAGTGTGAATGGACTCACTTTGGCTTTTACAAATGAGGGTTCTGTCTTTGCTGGTCAGGTCAGTGTTGACACGGGCGTGCTGCGCTGAGTGGTTCTGTGACAGAGTCGGAGAGAGCGGTCAGCGTTTTGGCGCCCGGTGATGGTTTTACGGATGTTGCTTGTATAAGGCTGTGAATGTGTAGTGGAGCAGGCTGGTGGACGACCAAGGACGGACGGGCGTGACAGGGCAGACATGCCCATAGAGAAGACCGCACGTCAGTTTGCAGAGCAGCCGTCCCCGCCAAGGACTCCTAGAGGGGACAGTAAATTGGATATGATTGAGTTTCACGCTAATGGCTTCACATGTCTCGCTGGAGAGTTTGTGTTTACAGAGCAGATTTTAGGATTTATCAAGGGCAAATTGGTCTTTAACTATTGCACATTGAATACACATTGAATTAGGGCTGCTCGATTATGGCAAAAATAATAATCACGATTATTTGGTCAATGGTGAGATCACAGTTATTTAACACAATTACTCATTGACTTTGGATACATCATGTATTTAGACTAGAGAGAACATTTTGTAGGCTACATCTTGAAGTTAAACACATCAATCCGGTGCACTTTGAGAGAAGGGAGTTCTGTCCTTCACCGTAGGGAGGGAGGGCACCTCGAGAACTAAGCAATGAGGTCCGGGCGAGGGAAGCTGTAAAGCGCCATATTTACCCCCCGGGCCTTTCCAGCAGGTCGCGGCGCATCGCCACGGAGGAAATTCGCCCCTGGGGAGAGTTCCCACGAGGGGATCCTCCCACATCGAGTGGCCATCACTGACCCGCCGAGCGGGGCGAAAGCGCACCTCTGTCAGGGAAAGGGGAATGCTGGATTTATAACACAAGACTAAACGAGAGCGTCATTACAAAATGATCGTTTTATCTCGATTATCTTGTTTTCATCATCGTTGGAGAAGCCAAATTCGTAATTGAAATTGAAATGTGATTAATTGCACAGCTCAAAGATCAACCTACCAGCACATCTAAAGCTTGCTAATTAACAAGTTATATATGGTTTGTATAATCTGTCCAAAAACCAAAGCGTAAAAATTACAATGTCCCAGTGCCAAAAAATATGCCTGTTTATAATCCCCCGCAAAAAACACTATTGTGTTTTTTACTCACTTGTTGGAGTTCAAAGGTGCTGAAAGGCAAATGTATTACCTTCGAACTATAGACTGTATATAATAAGTGGACGTAGTCACCGTGACGTCACCCATCGGTTTGTGGACTGCCGTTTTGAAGCCTCGAGTTTGGCATTTTGGTCATCGCCATCTTGGTTTTCGCACAACCGAATGCTGAATAAGACATTTTTAGGTGACCAAAATGTTACAATTAACTTTCATGAATTGAAAACACACTGTGAAAGGGTTAAAAGTTGTAAGACGAAAACACGGACAACTCCCAGACCGGACAACGCCGTGGTAGCGACCTGTCAATCACAAGGTAGCCCCGCCCTAAAGCATCCCCTGCTTTATAGTCTATTTGACTCTAAATGGGACCATCATTTACTAAATGAACATCATGCTGTATTGAAGAAGACTTGAAACTAGTGATTGAGACCATAAACTCATGTTTACAATGTTTACTGAGGTAATAAATCAAGTGAGAAGTAGGCTCATTTTCTCAAAGACTTCTATACAATCAGACTTCTTTTTGCAACCAGAGGAGTCGCCCCCTGCTGGCTGTTAGAAAGAAAGCAAGTATAAGACACTTTTGTATTGGCTTCACTTTCACTGCTTTGAACAGAGCTAGGCTAGAAAGCTTATAAGCATATTTCCCAAAATGTCAACCTACTTCTTTAAGAGTCTACATACATATGGCGTGTAGTAAGGAGGCACTGCAGACGTATTACACTGCACAGCTGAAGATCGTTTCAAGCCAGGACAAGTTTAGAAAGATCAGTTAGCCATGCTTGAGTGAGTCGATTCTTAAATTCCCTCCCTCTTTCTTTAAGAGATTTAATAAAAACACTCTACAAGTCATTAGAGAAGTTTGTTGAAATATCCAGGCCAGCTGTGTTTCTGGTGATGTGGTCTTGAGCAGAACGGCATTATGGCAAAGCACGCCTGAGACCTGGGGAGTTTATACAGTTGGAATATGTAGCACTGATTGGCTCCACCTGACAACGTGTACCTAAATCACCCACAGTGATTTAAAACACAGTGTTAAAATGATTTTTTTTTAACATACAGAAATAGGAAGAAGCTCCTGCATTTGAGATGTGGAACGCTTTAAAACAAGTGAGAGAGATGAAAAGACAGAGAAAAGCAAATAGAGAAAGGAGAGACACTAGAGGTAAAAAAAACAACCCAAAGGCTGATCAAGTAGAAAATGAAATCTGTTTTGAGGAAATGGGATGTATGGCGGCTCAGATTTTATTGCCATACAAACATGAAAAAAGGCGGTGGAATATGGATCTTATCTAGCTGTTATTAACACACGAGATCCCCTGGAGCTAAGTCATCACTGCCCTGTCAGGATAGCTTTTATTGCAAATCACATAGCTCCTTTTTTCCATGTTTCCTGAAGGCTTGACCTGTTTTTAGCGACTGTATACCGTCCACGATGATAGCTCTATCTCGGCGTCAGCGCTATCTTGTCTACATACGCGTACACTTACGTGTTCTTGCGTGCAAATCGCTCATTTCTGCAGTACAACAGCTGTATGTCATGACAAGGATCATCTGTTGTGTGACACCCGTGGCAGCCCGTCGTGCTGCGTCCACGCTAACCCATGACCGTTCCACTGCTCCGGCTGTGGCAGCTGTGGGAGATGGCATGGTGGTGGTGTGTGTGTGCGTGTGTGTGTGTATGGGTGTGACTTTGGGGAATTTGGTAGCGAAATAAGGACGACGTGCGTGCTATCTCTCAGCTTTATCCTCTTCTCCAGGAATGAGCTCCAGGCTGTAGACAGTCCCCAGAGGAAGGCTTGACTGTACAGACTCACTAATGTGGACAGGACCAGAACCCAGCAGTTCACATTCAAAGACAATGCTCACCCCCTTCCATGTATCATTCTATCTGCATAGCAGCATGACAGCTAATTCCTCATGCTGGTCTATATGGGACTACGAGTGCATAAATCTGAATCGGTATACTATTTCCTTTTTGCGTCGATCAGTTCTACTGTTTCCACACTTCACACGAGCTCTAATAGTCGTATTTTTAGCTTGATCCCTCCGTCTCTCGCTTGTTGACTCACGTCTTTACTCTGCGGTCATTTCCCTGCGCAACTAGGTTGGGAGCACATTCTCCGTTTCGTTGCCGAAGGCCCTTGTCCTATTGCTGGCAGTGAACATGCCTCCTGGGACTTGTATTTAGGTCAGGTACCAAACAGGAGAAAGACTTATCACCCATCACATGTTTAGCTCCTCTTTATTTGTTGCTGTGAACCAGTGGGATACCCCCTGGGTCTGAGAAATGAAGTCAATGCAGACGTGGCTTAAACTCGCATTATTTCTAACAGCCAGCAGGGGGCGACTCCTCTGGTTGCAAAATAGAGATTGTATAGAAGTCTATGAGAAAATGAGCCTACTTCTCACTTGATTTATTACCTCAGTAAACATTGTAAACATGAGTTTATGGTCTCAATCGCTAGTTTCAAGTCTTCTTCAATACAGCATGATGTTCATTTAGTAAATTATGGTCCCATTTAGAGTCAAATAGACGATGAAGCAGGGGATGCTTTAGGACGTGGCTACCTTGTGATTGACAGGTTGCTACCACGTGCAGGTTGTCCGTGTTTTCATCTTACAACTTTAACCCTTTCACAGTGTGTTTTCAGTTCATGAAAGCTAATTATAACATTTTTGGTCGCCCAAAAATGTCTGATTCAGCGTTCGGTTGTATTCATGGTGCCTTCAAATGTTGTTGTGTTTACCGTGTTCACAGGAAGAGTCCATATGAACTGTGGTATTCACGACCTCGTAAGTGGAAAGTTTCTGAAAGCTCAGAGTTTATGAGTTGCGGCGTGTTTGTTGACGTTGTCAGAAATGGCAGAGGCTATGGAAGCTCATTTTTCGGTACTTAATAAGTGAATTTATTGTAATTTTAGTTTTCTATTGTTTTTCTTCGTAATTTTGTAATAGGTCTGAGGAAAATGTTGATATTCCCAACAACTTCATGTTTTTCCTCTGTTATTATGCCTTTGCATTCACTGCATTATGTTACTCACTTGCTAGCTTGTTAAATTGTTATCCTGTGTGGCTTCTAGACCCCGACAATAACGTTAATATTGTCACTGCTTAGCAGCTGTGTTCTCACAACTTAACCACTTGAAAGCCAAGCATATTTTGTACAAGACTTCCAATGTTGTAAACACAAGCTCACAAGTTTCATTTGAAGGCACCATTAGCTCCACCCTCTCATGTGACTTCTGGTTTAAAAAAAAATAAGATGGCGATGGCCAAAATGCTGAACTCGAGGCTTCAAAACGGCAGTCTACAAACCAATGTTGACATCACGGTGACTACCTCCACCTCATATATACAGTGTATACTGTGGACCTTTCCTCAGTATCAACAAAAGGATCATCTAAATCAGGAGGTGTCCCATGTGAGAGCTCTGTAGGACAGAGGATGTGAGCGTTTGTGATTTAAAGGCCTCCAGAATTGGCTCAGGAGTATACAGTATGATGCAGTTCTCTTTTGGGAGTGAAGAGATATTTCCTTTCCATCGAAGTGGAAGACATGAAATATGGACGCAGGAAGAGGAGAAATCCTGCACATGGTGTTAGAATTTTCTGTCTCTCACGTTGTTCCAGTCTAGACTGTAGAGAACCAGACTGTTTCATTTCAATGCTCTGCTGCTCTGCTGGTAAATAGCCTTGCTCTGACTCAAACGCTCGGATTGGATTGCTTTGTTGAAGTTAGGTGATAACGCCTCTCAAGATTCAGTTTTGATGTGTTATCTTGTCAATAAAACCTTCACCTTCGCCTCCTTCCTGAGGTCATTGCTCAGTTTCCTATTGGACAAAGAAGATTGCTGCCTGTGGTTTTACACCGACTGTTTCCCTCGGCAGGATATGAGAATGATAGGAGGGCTGTCTGGATGGAAGAGACTTGTTATTTCTATTAGACTCTTAGCTTATGTTTCTAATCATTTTAGCTTATTCAACTCTAGGGATGGCAGTGTCGGTCTGTGGGTTGGTCAATTGTTTTTTAGTGAAATGTGTTGATACTCAATGGATGAAATTTGGTACACACCTCCAAGCCCCCCTCAGGAGGATTTGTAAATATTAGAAATTTTAGTTTGTCCAATACTTGTGACCAAATACCTGCAAAATTTGTGAAATTCCCATCAGCCTCAGCTGTAGTTAGTGTTAATTAGTGTTGTCATGATACTGGAATTTCTAACTTTGACATAATATCTTGAAAAATATTGATATTCGATAACATTTTCATTACCATGGGGGAAATTGGTCAGAACATTGAGGGAATCAAATTTTAGGCTTTTATGAAAAGATAAATAGCGGTGTGTGTGTCTCAACTTGCTGTCGGAGAGAAGAGCAACTGTATCAATACGGTGGAAAACGAGCATTAAAACCATTTCAAATAATCAGTATAGACATGTATCAATACTTTGATATTTTTGACAACACTAGTGCTAATTGGCACCTAATAGCATGCTAACACACTAAATTAAGTTATTTAAAGGGAAAATGTATGTGGGTGTCTAATCAGTGCTGATGGTAAATGTAGTCCACTGAAGATATAAACTCCCCAATGCGTGCTACGTCGACCAAGAAAGCTGATCTCCTGCTGCGGAGCTGTGCCAGTTGTGCCTACATATCCCAGGATGCAATGTGCGCGAGCCGTCTGATACGTCTGATAAAGAAACAAAATAAACTCACAAAACGTCAGTAAAGGAAATATTCTTACACTTTAAAAGAAAAATACAACTGGACACCTTCTGAATTCATGTTTCTCTCTTACACCGAACTAAGACAGACCTAATTGCCTTGTTAACTCATCGTAAAACACACATCATTCAAACTGGACTGAAACAAAATAAAACACACCAAAACCATTAGTCCGTTAGTCTTCATTAACAACTCTGGTTTGGTCGAAAGAAATCCTTAATTCACAGAATAAGATGTGAAAATATGCCGGCTCTACATGCTGTTTTTCCCCCGCTGTCTCAGAATACCATTCAGTACCTGTCCAATCCAATGGCAAAAATCGCCCCAAAATCGCCCTGCTGGTTGGTTGTCTTCTCCAGTTTATCGTCAGGATCCTGGAGAAGGTCTCCGGCACACCTCTGTTGCAGTGAGGAGTATAACTTTCATGCATAACGCACACTCGGCTCGCTCTCCCTGGGTTGTCCTCGACGACAGCATCCAACAAAAACTGCCCACGCTGACATTCATTACAGCAGAATGATTCCTTTCTGTTGGCATCGGAGGGCAATTTGAGCAAAAAGGCACCACCAGTCTGTTTGCTCTGGGCAGCTCGGGGCTCTGGACGGAACCGTTAGCAAGCATGGCGGTAGTCATGTTATGAACTATTGTGGCCAAGCTGAAGGCAATTAGTCACACACATTCACATTTAAAGAGCAACCCCCATGACCTTTACTCTTTTGATGCAATTATGGATTTCAGGGACTCTCACAGAAGAAGACACAATGCTTTGCTCATTATCTAAAGGCAGCAGTGGGTTCCATGTGTTTTCAACAAAGATGAAGTTTCAGCCTCTTTGTTAGTGCATCAGTCCTTTCCGGGAAGGTGTAACCTAAAGGTCTCTGAGGCTGAGGGAGGTTGGATTGACTGGAAGCTGTGTAAATATTAGTAAAGAAGAGAGCTTGTGCTGTGGACCGTGATGTTGTCTGTTTGCACTGACGTGATTTATCTCTATTCTCTTACAGGAGATGTTTACATACAGCCAACACAGGACACCAAAAATCCTGTCATATATGGCGTCTTCTCCGTCTCTGGGTTAGTGTACTACAACACAAACTGTGAATGCACTATACCTGTAAAAGACTCTTTTTTTATTATTTTGCAAGATACATTTTCCTGACTTTTACTTTCTGTCCACAGCTCCGTCTTCAAAGGCTCAGCAGTGTGCGTCTACTCCATGGCTGACATCCGCATGGTCTTCAACGGACCCTTCGCCCACAAGGAGGGTCCCAATTACCAGTGGGTGGCCTACACTGGGAAGATCCCCTACCCTCGACCCGGCACGGTGAGCTTCAAATCCACACATGAAATCCCACAGAAAGCTGGCATAACAGCAGCTTCTCTCTGACTCAGACCTCAAATAGAAACCATCTGAACAAGATGCAGGCATCAGCATAACCAAAATATACTTTTTATTATGTGATTATGTGAATTATTTTTCATGGGTTTTGAATCCCGAGCTCAGAATGTTAACGCTCCTGTTTGTCTTTCAGTGCCCTGGAGGTACGTTCACCCCCAACATGAAGTCCACGAAGGACTATCCAGATGAAGTCATTAACTTCATGAGGAATCACCCTGCCATGTACAACGCCGTGTACCCAGTACACAAGCGCCCCCTGGTGGTTCGGACCAACGTGGACTATGAGTTCACCACCATCACTGTGGACCAGGTTACAGCTGCAGACGGCAACTATGAAGTGCTCTTCTTAGGAACTGGTGAGTGTTTTGTAATACATTTGATTTTTTTTTTAAAGAAATGAGGGGAAAGTAAATCATTGCTTTTTGTGTGTTTATGAAAAATATACCATGTATAAGGCATGAAGCATCTTTTCATTGATAATAATATAGATTTTGTCAGAATGTTAAGTGAACTTATCTCGTGTATGTGTTTGGATAGCACATAATGAGGGAAAGGCTCATACAATGGCGTATTAATTATGTAAACAAAGACAGTTTGAATTTGATGAGGGCTTTAATTAAAAAAATAGTGATAGTTATATTGATTATAATTTTTATGCTCTAATAAAAACAGTTCAATGAAATTAATGCTGTTTTCATGTATAAGTATATATATAACTGTCAATCGTTTTAAATATTTAATCACATGATTGTCCTAAGTTAATCGCAAATTAATCATTTTTGTATCTGTTCAAATTGTACCTTAAAGGGAGATTTAACAAGTATTTATTACTCTTATCAACATGGGAGTGGGCAAATATGTTTGCTTTATGCAAATGCATGTATATATTTATTATTGGAAATCAATTAACAACACAAAACAATGACAAATATTGTCCAGAAACCCTCACAGGTACTGCATTTAACATAACAAAATGCTGAAATCATAACATGGCAAACTGCAGCCCAACAGGCAACAACAGCTGTCAGTGTGTCAGTGTGCTGACTTGACTATGACTTGCCCCAAACTGCATGTGATTTATCATAAAGTGGGCATGTCTGTAAAGGGGAGACTCGTGGGTACCCAGAGAACCCATTTTCATTCACATATCTTGAGGTCAGAGGTCAAGGGACCCCTTTGAAAATGGCTATGCCAGTTTTTCCTCGCCAAAATTTAGCGTAAGTTTGGAGCGTTATTCTAGTTTGATATGATGTCAGTATCTTCACTCTAGCTTAAAAACTGAGCCCGCTACAATCTTCGAAAGATCGGTTGCGTTAATGCGTTAAAAAAAATTAGTGGCGTTAAAACAAGTTTGTGTTAACGCGTTATTATCGCCTTAACTTTGAAAGCCCTAGTTTTTTTACATGAAGTCAGTCTTTGATCAGAGTCAGAGGGGTGAACGACGATGATGAGTGTCACTGAGAGGCTGAATAATGGAGGTAAAAATCCCCTCATAGAAATAAATCCCATGTAAGTGGAGGGCTTGTCTCCCCTGTAATCATTTATCATTAAAAGAAAAGGCATTCTTTCCTTTTGTGCTCGAGCAGAAATTTAACCAATCCAAGGGTTTGTACCTCGCTCTATTCACATGAAGTAAACAACAGGAGATTTGTACCTGGAGGGTGGATCAACAGCGGGAGGGAGAGAAAAGAAACGGGGTAAGAAGAAGAGAAGGAGGGCGGGTATAGTTAGTACATCCATCACCTTAATCTCGCCCACTGGTGTTAGAGAGATTATCAGTGTCTGCACACCTCGAACCTTTAATAAGGCCCCGGGTATGACAGCAGCAGCCACAACACAGGATGCAGCCCTATACATATGACGCCTCTGTTACTGGCTTCTTTGTTCGCCTGTGCATTACGGGGTGGAGACTAATGGGTTTGTGTGCGACGGCGGGCCACTGTGGAGGAATGCGTGTCCTTTCAGCTGCTGTCAGAGGCAGCCATTCAGGGCTCAATGCAGAAGTCATAATAAATCTCAGGTATCCCGCTCACAGGAATGCCTAACAGAAATCAAACATGCCAGGGAGGGCCACAGAGATGTCTATATGGCATCCAGATGAATAGGTCAAGGCAAGAAGGGGGAGCTGAGGATGACAGAAGGGGTTTGTCACGGTGGCGGCGGTAAGTGGAACGGAGCCTCACGTCATTGAGGGAAGGTTAAAGCGAAGAGAGCCAACGTAACGGAGGTGGAGAGAGTACAGTGGAGCCTGTTGATATGAGGATTATCCCTTGTTGGAGGCTGCTGAGAGAATAAAATGGGAATCCAAGGGGCTGTTGACAGGCGGAGGGGTGTGAGGTTGCAGGTATGCGGCTGACAGGTGTGTGTTGTGGTCCACAGACAAGGGAACAGTTCAGAAAGTCATCGTTCTGCCCAGAGATGACCTGCAGACCGAGGAGCTGGTCCTTGAGGAGGTAGAGGTTTTCAAGGTGAGCTTTCATCTGATACTCTCTCTTCCTACCTTGTTTGCACTTACATCTTTGTCATAAGTTCCTTGTCCTTTCTGGTCTTCTTTGTTTAAATTTTTGCATAACACAGTGTACTCACAATGTATTCTTTTTCTCCATCAAGGTCCCTACTCCGATTACAACAATGAAGATCTCATCCAAAAGAGTAAGCATGACTGTGCAACTGATTTTCTGAACTTTTGCTCACATAAAGAGAAAAGAAACCATCTTCCAAAGAAAGGGAAATGAATGCAATTTGGAAAGGTCACAAGCCACATGCTGTTGCTTCTAGGTCTGTCCTTGACCAAAGAAATTCTTAGTCGACTAACACTCGTATGATTTTATCGACTAATCCATTAGTTGATTTAATCGACAGATCTGTAAAACATGTTTCTTCTTGGACTGGGCGATATGGAGAAAATTAAATATCACTATATTTTTGACCAGATACCTCGATATTGCGACAACATTGTTGGGTTGACTGTCGGTGCTTTCACAACATATTTACACAATAAGATTTTTGATAAATAATCATCAGTAATGTGGATTTAAGTGTTAAATAATAGAACAGCTAGAGCAGTCTGTTAAGTTCAGAAAATGACATCACTTTACTGTAATGCAGCCTTTAAAACCAGGAAAAGACAACACTTATATCATATTACGATATCCAAAATCCAAGACGATATCCAGTCTCATATCACAATATCGATATATTGCCTAGCCTCTAGATTCCAGGACCAATTTAAATCTTGTGTTTACCAGAGATGTGCTCATACGTTTCTTGGAAAGAAGTCATTCAGCATGAAAAAGCATAAAAAAACGACTAATCGACTGAAGAGAGGGCAGCCCTAGTTGCTTCCCCTCATAATTCATAAAGAGAAGCTGTCAGTCTGAGGGAGACGATGAGGGGAGAAATATGGAAAAGTTGTCTTTCAGTGTGATTAAAATGCTTGGCCTCTTCTACCTGCTATGACATCATTCCACAGACAGAGTTTGTGTTACACGCAGCCTGCCAGACCGACGAACAGCTGATCATAAAATCATGATGGCAACCTGATAGATATGAGCTCAATATTCTCCCAGATGATCCAGAGTCTGTTGCTGTTTCAGCACAGTGCAGGATTAGATTTATCTCATTACATCCATCTGGGTCTGTGAAGTCTTTGTTTGGAAGCAAATAATGGCCAAAACTATTTGAATCTTATGAGCCAGTGGTTCTCAAACTTTTTTGTTTCAAAGACCACTAAATTGATACACGTTAGGTCACAGACCCGTATTTGATAAGATTTTGCTTCATGGACCTCCATCTAAAAATATTCTGGTTGTTAGATGTTATTAAGACCAGAATTATATAATTTTCAACTACAGTTGAGGAAGTGAAACCTATAATCACATTGGGCTCACTTCTATAGTGAATTAAATAGTAAAAATAAACTATTCTCCATTTTTCTGGGGACCCCCTGGAACTCCCTCAAGGACCCCTGGTTGAGAAACCACTGTTATAAGCCACTGAAAACTAAATATATTTTTTAGGATTTTCAACTTGAAATTGAGTATTGTAGGTTTATAGAACGGCCATTATTTGCCTCCATTTGGCTCTGATCACTGCAGCTGTCCTATAAAAATCAGGATGTTTTATGTTCCCCTTATTTAAGTTTCCAACGCATCCTCTAGTGTCGTGTATAACACGGTTTTCCATCCTCTTCTCCCTCAACAGCAACAGCTGTACGTGTCGTCTGCGATAGGGCTGACCCAGCTGGCTCTTCACCGGTGTGATGTGTACGGCGAGGCCTGCGCCGACTGCTGCCTGGCCAGAGACCCTTACTGCGCCTGGGATGGCAAGTCCTGCTCCCGTTACTCCGCCTCGCAGAAGAGGTGAGCACCAGCAGCAGTGTCAGCATGAGCTACACTAACGTCATCACTAACTGACTGACTCAGTCGGCGTGTTGAATGATGCTCGAATTAGACTGCCTGGATGGCTGATTGGCTGTTTTAATGGTATATTCATCATAGTCTTTTGGGTAAACTGTGGTTTACGCTCCACTAATAAATCATAGACTTGAGGTATTGTGAGTGTAACCGTTAAATGATGTATACATGCCTGTAATAACGTAATGGAGTGGTGGTTTGTGGTTGGATCCATTTAAAGTTGATACTTTAATGGCTTCTTGTATTGTTGAATGGCTTTGAATGGCTTGCGGTTGCTTTATGTTTTTTTTCTCTCCTTATTCGGCAATACTGGTCTGACCCATTTAGACGTAGCCGGCGGCAGGACGTCAAGTACGGGAACCCCATCCGCCAATGCCGAGGCTTCAACTCCAACAGTAAGAAGCCCGTTCTTCAACCTCCTGAGTTTTCTTTCTGTCGCTTCTATTTGTTTATTAATGACCTAAGAAGGTTGAAAATAATGACACATCTCATTACCGCCGCTCCGAACGGTTCCAGGTTTTCATTGTTATGGGCTGTAATGACTGTAACCTGGCAGCTTTATGGTAATCTGTGACAGCCGTATCGCTAAAAGCACTTTGATTTGCCACAACTGAGATTTTGGTCGTAAGGAGTTCATGGTAATGAGTGTTTTGGTTGTCATGGAAATCCCCCTCTCTCTCTGCCCCGCAGCCAATAAGAACACTCTGGAGATGGTGCAGTACGGCGTGGAGGGGAGCAGCACCTTCCTGGAGTGTCAGGCCCGCTCTCCACACGCTCTCATCAAATGGCATCTGCAGAGAGATAACAGCGACCGCAGGAAAGAGGTGAGCACAAGCATATTGGGTGTTCCTCAAAGATTCTGGTTATAGAAGCAAATTGTGTTTGTTGGTACTGAAATTCATATATATCCAATATAACGCACACAAAAATAAACTAATCGAATTGGCATGAACTTGGGGCGGCTGTAGCCCAGTTGGTAGAGCGGGTTGTCCTTTAACCGCAAGGTTGGCGGTTTGATCCCCGGGTTCCTACTGTCTGCACGTCAAAGTGTACTGTGAGCGAAGACACTGAACTCCAAGTTGTTCCACGGGCACTTTACAGCAGCCCGTGGAGGATGGGTTAAATGCAGAGGTCAAATTTCATGGATGTACCAGTACGCATTAACGAATGTAATAAAGTCTAACTTTACTGACATGGGTCAACGCATCCTAATACAACGGTTCGTATGATATCTTACGAAAAGTCCTCATTTTTCGTGTGTTTTCCTACGATTGCCCAGTAACATGTGACACACGTGTCAATTTCCGTTCCAGCCTTTTCAAAATAAACTTCCGTCTTCACAGGAAATAACTTGGTTAAGTTTAGGAAACAAAACTACATAGTTAGGTTTAGGAAAAGATCGTGGTTTGGGTTAAAATAACTCTGGAAGTGGCGTAACTTAAGTGCGGAAGTTTTAAAATAAATCAACGTTGACTTCTGGTTCCACACGGGATGCGAACATCTGTCTCCTGGGCAAAAGTACAGTGTTTTTTGACCCACTCGTCCACCCCGACCTCCTCCCGAAGAGGCGTTTGTCGCTCTTTATACTTCATGGTTCACAATTACGTGGGGTACGTTCCAAATCACATACTTTTTCTTTTTACTTTTAGTACATACTGCAGCTGCCCTTACATACGTACATACATACTGTTGCCAGCAGTATGTATACAATTGGGACATACTACTTTGTCATAACATTGCACCTTGAACTTTGGCCCTCTTGCTCATATATCTGCTGTGCACAGGATTGTGGGTCAGAATAGACAGAAAAGCATGCTGGCCTGCATACTGCAAAATACGACCGGATGTAGTAGGACACACTGGTATTTTTAGCATACTGCATTTGACATACTATGTATTGGGACATAATAAATCTTTTTCTGGTATACTGAATAGTATGGTAGTATGGGAATTGGAACTCAAAGGGTGGATTACATGTGAATTGACTTTGTGGAATAATACGATTTACAGTATTTGTAGGTATAGCTACGAACGGTGTATTAGAACAGCCTGCATGTGTTAGTGGTGGATGAACATTTCCACAGATGAACAAGAAAAATGTATTTTGGACAAATCCATATGGAGTTTGGGGCCAGTATTCATTTCAGTTTGTTTTCTTTGTTGTCATGGAGAGGTGAGGATTTCTATGCAGCATGACACATTTGAAAAATGACTCCGGTGTTATTCTTTTCCGATTATCTGTTAACACGATTAAGTGATTCAGGGTCTGATTGACTGAGGCCTGATGTCTCACACAGACCTCCGACTGTCCTCAGGCCCAGGGGAAGGAGACACATAAAGGGGAGCTGTGAAAAAGCACCCCTCTGCTGAGATATATAACCCTGAGGCACTAGTTAAAGTTTTATTGTGAAGCGATGTAATGTTGCTGCCTCTATGTTATTGACTATTCTGTTGGATGCTCTCTACTCCGGCAGGCAGAGCAGACTTTGCTGCTGCTGCCTCGCACTTCTGATTCTGAGCTAAAAAGCTGTCATCACCTAATCAAATTCCTGGGTGTGGATGTACAGATAGACCTAGAGTTACTGTTTGATCACATATGAATTTGTGGATTTTTTTAAGGGTATTAATCCACCGTACAGTCCAAGACAGTAGGGATGTTAACGAATCAGGGTTGGCAAAGTTAATGCGATAATAACGTGTTAACACAAATTCATTTTAACGCCACTAATTTCTTTAACGCAACTTGTGATTTTTCGGTTGTAGCGGGCTCATATACTGGTATCATATGAAACTACAAAACATAAGGAATCCATTGGTACCAACCATGTCATACTAGCAGGTCGGGAAGGAGGCTAAATTATGCTCCAAACTTATGCTAAATTTTGGCGAGGAAAAACTGGCATGGTGTTGACATGAGCTGTTTCTCTCTGCAGATGCGTTCTGACGGTCGGATTATGAAGACGGAGCAAGGTCTCCTCCTGCGGTCCCTGCAGCCCTCCGACTCCGGCATGTACCAGTGCACGGCCACGGAGAAGAACTTCAAACACACGCTGGTCAAGCTGCAGTTGGTGGTGCTGTCGAGCCGCGCCGTCAACAACGTGCTGGTGGAGGGCGGAGGGGGGCTGGTGCCGTCCTCCCTCCACTCCAGCAGCACCCAGTGGACCCCCAGCGCAGGCCAGTACAAGGACCTGCTGACCATCCTGAGCCAGCCAGAGATGAGCCTGATCAATCAGTACTGCCAGGACTACTGGCAGTTCGGAGACCCGCTGCTGGGCGCCCTCAAGGCCAAAGACCTGAAGGAGCTCAAGGAGCAGAAGAAGCCCCGCAACCGCCGGCATCACGGTGAGGGGGAGGAGGAAGAGGAGGAGGAGGAGGAGGAGGAGGTAGAGACATGAGGAGCCCAGCTTTGTGTCTGAAACACCCTCAACCACCTTCCCCCGCCCCCCCACCCTGTGAAAACTGGGAGAGACTCATTGAGAGTAGCAAACGTGAAAAAAAATCCACAAACCGAAAAAAGAGCAAACTGAGAAAAAAGAGGCTTCCAAACAAAAACCCCACATACATCCTCTCAAGCAGTAAGATATATGATACACAGTATTTATTGTAGGTTGTATATAGTATCATTCTGTGGATTTCTTTGTACTTATAGAAAAAAAAACATGCTCTTTGTGTATAGGTACCTTTGGGGCAAATATTATTGTTATTATTGATGTTGTTAATTTTATTGTTGCTGTTACTGTCATTACAAAACTCATCTGTCAGCATCATATGACCTTGGCGACTGTTTGGAATGTGTTATCAGGCGTGTAAGCTGTTGGGAGCGAGCTATGAGAAGCTCTAACGGGGGAAATGAGTTGTTGATAAGAGGTGACGGGATCTCTGTTGTTTTCTTGCTTGCTTTGACTCGATGCCAGGGCTCTTTTATTTCGGGACACTCCAGGAACGCCTGTGACGCAACCCCCCTCGTGGCTGCATGCGGACAGAGACTTAATATTGCGAAGGGGACCATCGACACATGGTCCCAGTTATTGTGGGGAAACAGTCCTTTCTCCACGGGAACCCAGACGGACAGATGAAATATTCTCACTGGTGTAATTGAGTAAACTCGGCCAAAACATAGTATATGGCTGGACTCAGTGGTCAAGTCTATAATGTTAAATCCAGCGTTCCACTAGGTCCGGCGAGGACACTACAGGACATGCTGCTCCACTCAACTGGACGCTCAAATGGTGACATACCCGATTGTTGAATGCACCTGGTTTTCTGCTTGCTGTTTCAAACAGGAAACAACATGGCGGTCTGCTCATAAACTTTCTGTTATTCCGTCTAAACAATTCACCAAAATCTACTTCTGAAAACATTTTAAGTGAGAAACAGGCAATGCCACTGCTGAATCTGGTTTCATTTTAGAACTAGATTGCCTAGATTGACAGCTTGGTCCAAGTTTAGTGAGTCGGACACGTCGTGCTGGACAAGCTCATTTGCATAAAGGACTGTTCCCGCCTTTTCATTTTGAAAGAGCAAGAGCACAGTCGGCTGACCAATCGTTTAACTTCACTCAGTGACTTTTGCGTTTGTGGGGCTGGCCCTCTGCGGTCCGGCCAAAAAAGGATACATAAATGAAAGAAGCAAGCATCAGATCAGTTTTTATTAAATCTATTAGGATATATGGGTTCTTTTCAAATGCAAACATCCTTTGAACTGAGATCGAGGTGCAATAAAGGGTCAAGGTTTTTGCACAAAGGGCATTATTCTTTTACTTTCAGGGGACATTGGCTGGGGCCAAATGCAACAAGCACACAAGTTATAGTTGACAATTGAAGATGAAAGCGGTGCCCAGAACAGGCAGCAGCTCTGAGCACTCGAGACATCTTTTGTTCCTTCTTCCTCTGACATTCATATGTGGAAAAAAAATATATAATTGCCCATATACACAACAGAGCATTGTAACAATGTTGTGACACTAACCAAAATATTGGGAAGCTGGCTTTCATTGTGTGCATGAACCTGTATTTGTACTGTAATTCTGATAAGATACTGTGTGGTCGTTTTTTTTTTTCTTTCTGTTTTTCATCTCTAGGGGTGTACAGTATGGTCTCTGAGGGACAAATGCTTTAAAGATGCCCTCATTTCAAATATACCCTTTATGAAGCGCGATGCATCTTTTCATTGACATTAATATAGATTTTGTCGGAGTATTCAGTGAAATTATCTTGTGTTTGGATGGCACATAATGAGGGAAAGGCTCATACAATGGCACATTAATTATGTAAACAAAGGCAGTTTGAATTTGATGAGAGGGCTGTTATTAAAAGATGAGTGATAGTTCTATTGATTAGAATTTTTATGCTCTATTAAAAACAGTTCAATGAAATTCATGCTGTTGTCATGCATAATAATTAGGGCTGTCAACCGATTAAAATATGTTATCGCACATTTTTTATCTGTTCAAAATGTACCTTAAAGGGAGATTCATCAAGTATTTAATACTCTTATCAACATGGGAGTGGCCAAATGTGCAAATTTTTGCAAATATATGTATATATTTATTATTGGAAATCAATTAACACAAAACAATGACAAATATTGTCCAGAAACCCTCACAGGTACTGTATTTAGCATACAAAATATGCTCAAATCATAACATGGCAAACTGCAGCCCAACAGGCAACAACAGCTGTCAGTGTGTCAGTGTGCTGACTTGACTACGACTTGCCCCAAACTGCATTTGATTATCATAAAGTGGGCATGTCTGTAAAGGGGAGACTCGTGGGTACCCATAGAACCCATTTTCATTCATATGTCTTGAGGTCAGAGGTCAAGGGACCCCTTTGAAAATGACATGACAGTTTTTCCTCGACAAAATTTAGCGTAAGTTTGGAGCGTTATTTAACCTCCTTTATGACAAGCTAGTATGATACATGGTTGGTAACAATGGATTCATTAAGTTTTCTAGATTCATTTTATAACACTATCATCGATCTAGCTTTAAAACTGAGCCCGCTACAACTACTACTACCACTCCGAAAGATAAATTGTGTTAATGCGTTAAAGAAATTAGTGGCGTTAAAACAAATTTGTGTTAACGCGTTGCTATCATGTTAACTTTGACAGCCCTAATAAGAATATATGACGGAGAAAAAAAAATAACATCTGGTACAAGGTGCAAATTAATTTCCATGCCACTCTGACATGTCAAGGCTTTTAATACACCGTGTCTAGGTTGTATTCAGGCTGTGTTGAATGCCTCTGGGAAGATGCATCCATAATTCATACAGCGGTATCTGTATCTGCTCCTCCAGTTGGGATGTCTGTCTGCATTCCCACAATCAATCACAGCTCCTGATCGTCTCCTCCAAATGAGACCAGGAGTTATACAGCGAAAAAAAAAGCAAAAAAAAAAAAGCAAAGAAAGGTTGTACAATTTGTTGGTATTTTTAAAAAAAACGTGTCTGTAGTTTTTGAGTGTTTTTTTTGTTTGTTTTGTATTTTTGCATCATCAGACTTTATGGAGAAAAAAAAGCAAAAAACTAAATGCACAAAGGTGATGTTCTTGTAATGACTTGTGTAAATTACTCTATCTTCCCTTTCCATTGTTGTTGCTGACTAATAAATTAAAGCTCTATATTTTATAAGAATGGAATGCTCCCCCCCTTCATTGTGATTGGCTTGATACTGGATGTTCTCCATGTTCTGCCCAGAACCCTCTGGATCCTTGGAATAAAGTTGTACCTGTTAAAGAGATATGTATGCACATTTGTATAAAATTTACACGTTGCATTTGTGTTTGTAATGGAACTATTGGAGGGTAAAAAACACCTCGGTTTCTATCAGAGTGTCTTTACCTCTGGGTCTAATAGGTATTGATTATGCAAGTCCCCTAATACCCATCAGTTAATATGTTCAGATGCAGTTTGATCAGTTCTTAGAGGTTCATTAACTCAGATTATAAGTGTTCAATAGTGCTAGATAGGGTCGTAAATCAATACTCATTTATCAACATGCTGATATTCAGCCTTTGAAAAATCACTATAAACACACCATCTCACCTTTTCAACTGTACAGTGTTAAAAATATTTATTACTCGGCTTTGTTGAATACTTGATTCTGATTGGTCAATCACAGCGTCCTACGGTCTGTTATTTCTTTATAGCAGACCGTTGCTATGTATAACAGACCGTTGCTATGTATAACAAACCGTTGCTATGGGCACAGGTCTGATGTCGGACTCCAGCAGACCTCTTTTGTGTGAAATTATTGATTTCTTAAGTAAGTAGCCGTGTAATAAGCGGGATAATGTACAGCTAGCGGGTCATTGTTGTGAAATAAACCCATTCAGGGCGATGTCAGGGTTTATTTCATAACAATGACCAGCTCGCTGTACATTATCCTTGACATATATAGTGCAAGAAGCCGTTGTCTAAACAGAGTTATTGTGCGTCATGATGTATTCTGTCTTCATTAGACGTAATTAACTACTTACTATTTTCATTGTCATTTATTTTTGTCCTTTACAGGCTACCATAAACTGAGCCGGTCAATAGGCTGTTTTCATGGAGGACACCTTGACATGTCTCAGTAGGAAATGCACAATTAAATGATGGCTGAATTTAATTTAGCTTCTTCAGTGGCTCACTATCACACTGTCATGGTTTAACTAGTAACATATGTGCTTGTCCTTCTATGACAAGTACAGATATTATTGTTGTGTATCAGGTGTTATAGAAATACTGTAATAAATCACAACTAGCTGGTTGACAACAGGAGATGTTTAATGCCTGTTAGAGAGACTCATATTTATGTCAGTCCAGGACTATAAAACCAAATCAAACTGATTCCAACATAATATATCTTCAGGAATAAAACTAAAGAAATAAGGTCAAAAGTATTGTAGCTGTGTATCACCATATCTGCACATGTGAAAACATTTAGTATGAATACATTCAAATGTTTCAATGTTTAAAAAATATCTGAACAAATAGATGTATTTGTTGAATCCAAAAGGAGATCTGGAGCTTAGTTGTGCATAACATGTAAAAGATTTGCACAAAGTGTGAGTGCATAAAGAAGATTTGCACAAAGGTTTTTAGGAATACAGGGCCTAATTTGGATAGAAAAAAATCCATAGGTGCTGAGGGAACATAGGGCTGAGATAAATACACACATGTATATATATAGTGTGGAAACTGTGGTGTTAAAGAAAATGTTAAACATGTTTTATTGCACTGTAGCATGTATGAAGCAGAAAGACAAATATAGCAGGTGGGTAGGATATAAGAAATAGGATGAAATTAGATGATGATAAACACCCTGTACAGTAGGTGGCGGTAGTTCACCTTTAACCTGTTTACGATGCGCCATTAAAACCGAGAGAAGAAGAAGAGGAAGGAAGAACCGAGAGAACAACACACCTGAACACACCTGACCCTCATTAGGATAATGAGAACATCCAACCAGGAACAAACAAACACGATCAGCGTCAATCACACCAGTTTCCAACATGTTTCTCTATTTACCAGGATAAATATCAATGATGAACACAGAATTATCGACGTACTTTCACCTGAAACCACCAGAAAACCGGAGAAAAGTTCACGTCAAGTTAAGTGCACACCTGACCTGAAGGTGAGTAATTAAACTAGTAACGTTAGCATAACTGTTCATAACTGAACTTTTCTTGGCTTGTTGGCGGCTGCAGGTGAAAGTACATCGATAGTTCTGTGTACATCGTTGATATTCGTCCGTGGTAAATCTTACAGGCATCGTGAAAAATAGAGAAATGTGTCTTTGATGAGGCATACAGTAATAAACTGTTAACTGGTTTGATGACCGAACCAACCGAACCCGAAGAATGGACCGAACCAGAGTACTTATACTGCGTCTATTGCTTCTTCTTGGTGTTTTTTGGCGGATTGCAACACCAGCTACCAGTTAGGTGCATACCGCCCCCTACCGGACCGGAGCAGGTAGAACGGGTTCTAGTTTACCTTAGTCTGTAAAATAATAAAACACAATAAATAAAATACAATACAACACATTTAAATTAAATTAAATTAAATTAAATATTAAATCTATAAATAAATAAACTAAACCAGCTTTTAAGTGCATATCGCCACCTGTACTAGTCTGTAAAAAAAAAAAATTAAATAAAAAATAAAATTAAATAAAAAATAATAAATAAACTAAACCAGATTTTTAGGTGCATACCGCCACCTGTACAAATCTGTAAAAAAATAAATAAAATAATAAATAAACTAAACCAGATTTTAGGTGCATACCACTCTGGACACCTGTACTAGTCTGTAAAAAAATTATAAAAAAATAATAAAATAAATTGAATTAACTGAAATTAAACTATATTCTACTAATCCTGTGTTTATTAAGAAATGTATTACCCCTCTCTAGGAGTAGGCTATTCCTGATTGGATAGTTAAGTAATTTGAGCATCCCCATTGGCTATTCAGGAGGAACTGTAAATTGGGTAAATAATACTTGTACTCATAGACTGTATGTACATATGATTTGTACTAGTAGATTTGATTCGTAGCTGTTAACTTGAGATTCACACATACAATTGAGTTCTCTGGGAACATTTTCACACATATAGATGTGTGACTGCAAACCTTTTTTGTGACTGAAAATGTATGCTACTGCGTTAATGTTTCTTCCTGAGTGGAGAAACTCAAACCACAGCCAATGGCCTACATTGTTATTTTATGTTCATCTATTAACCAATATTTCATGAATTTCAGGAAAATTTGAGACTATCAAGAGTTCATGGGTTCTCAACATTTTGTGACTCAAGGCCCACTAATGATCGTTAAAAAATGAATTTGATTTTATTTAACAGTTCATTCTGGGATGGAGACAACACAGCTGACTAATATACGGCTGAGTCAGCAGTGGTGTTTCCATCCCGAAATGAATCACAAGGAATGTGTGTTTGGAGTACACGTGAAGGCCGGCTTGGCTCACAGCACCCGAGGGAAACAGGCTGTTGTCAGGTCAGAGTATAGTGTGCTTCAGTCAATCCCATCAGGGTTTCTCCACCTCATAAAAGCCTCGATGGCAGAGTTGACCCCTGAACGGCCCAAGAGTGACTCACAATCTCCCACAATAATCTGGGTCAGGAGCAAAGTGGCAGAGAGGAAGAGAGAAAGAGGAGGGAAAAAGGCCAATAGGGAAGAGCACAGCACTGTTAAAGGGTGGTTCCCCAACTAGTGGTTGGTCATCAGGAATGTCAAGGCAGGGTGTTTAAATGGTCACACTCAAGTCTTGCCATCACAAAGATGGCGAGATGCAATGAACCGAACCAATGGGGATATGGCGCACACTTTTGATCAGTATTGCATTAAGGCAGTGGTTCCCAACCTGGGAGAAGCGGGACCTCTAGGCTGAGGCTAAATATTAATGATGCATGGTTCTGCACTGGTCTGGGAGGGGGGCTTGAAAATATTTTTTTATCTACAAAAGGGGGGCCCTGCAGAAACGATTTCGGGACCCGCAGCGTTGCCAAGGGATGCCAAGAGATGTAAAAGGGAAATGAAGACACAAGGGTATGAACCATAGACTATATATAAAGATGGATGTCTCCACTACTGGTCTACAGTAATGTAATATAATGCATTGATGCTGAAATGCTACACATGGCACCTTCGTGCATAAATATTTGGCCAGTATAAGATGCAACAACACACTGAGATATGAATAAGTAACAAGGAATACATGTTTGCTGAACTCTCAGACCAACTCTTCATAATTCATGTTAAGTTAAAACATAATGAGCAAACCAAGAAGAAGCAGTGATGCAAAACATGTTGCATTCTTGTTTTCTGCTCACATAAATTATGAATAAAAACAGATCAGAGTGCAGATGTTCCTTGTTTGGATGTTTTCTTCTCTTGTATTTGACTGTGACCTCGCGAATAAGTGCTCTACGTGGACAACATGTAGATCCTCGTTTGGGGATCTGAGTTTGCGCTTCATGTAATGTTTACGTCACAAAGGTTATCCCTATTATCTGCTCAGTTTAGCCCCAATGACATGTTGTAAAGAGCTGAGATGAGAACACGTCTAGCATTGGTTTGTTTCAGGACGAGGCAGACAAAGGTCAGGTGGTTTGGAAAACCATCACAGGGCATTCCCGGCATCAGATGACATCTGAGCTCTGTTGTCCCCTTTCTCATTCCTCCCCATAGACGGAGCTCTGTTCCCTTCGCTTATCTGATCCCTGACGAGGAGCAGCAGAGCAGACGAGGGGAGTCAGGGTGGGACAGTCCTGAATAGAAGACATCATTTTAACAATCACTGCGGGGGGAGAGGCTGACTCTGGATAATGATATCTGCATCATCACCACATCACTTCAAATCGAGTCGCCTCTGAATCAGAAACTGGCTGAAAACCAAGAGGCTGATCCACATTTTGGAAATTCAAAACTACCCACAACAAAGTCTGACCTGACCGAATCTGATCGGACGTTTCTATGCACCATTCTGTGGGTCATTATCTCCACAGTGGCATATATCACATGACATAAAGCGATGGCATCAATAACATCATTCAATTCACTTTTCAGACTGCTCCGTCTTATCGTCTTGTCCAATCTGCCGCTCGGTGGCTCGGAGGCAGTCGTGGCATTCTGCGGTTATCTGCTTCGTCTCTCTCACAGTCAGGGCTCTCGGACACTTACTGCATTGTTGGAGCAGAGAAGTTAAGAGGCAGAAGTTTGGCGTGCCATGAAACTGGTTCACAGGCACCCCTCTACAGACTTGGCATCTGTTAAATGCTAAACTCACTGCACTGAGCACATGATGAGCTGACATTAATTTAATGCCTCAACCTGGGACTTGTCACAAACAGGGTTACAGAGTTTAAAGTGACGGGCTGTTTTATTGAGGAACTCCCAGTTCTCATATTTGTCAGACTCTCTCATGCACTAAGTAACCATATGCAGATGAGAGTCTGGGGAAAGTGTGGAATAGCCATTGTCACCTCCGACAGTAAAGCAGAGCAAAGAGGGAGCAACACTGCTCTCTGTTGCTTCTACGCAGTCACAACAGGAGTCAGCTGCCTACAGCTGCATCAGACGCTGTCAACCAGCAGATGGCAGGATGCAACAGTACAGTACTGTTCATATACAATTCAATTAAACTTTATTTCAGACACATAGGTCCATATCCAATAAAATAATATTAATAATAAATTCAATACAATACAATACAAGGACAAGGACATTGCAGGTCCACAGTGATTAAAAGACAGAGACATTTGTTCCAATGCTTCCAAAAACGAGGAATACCTCGTGTCACACCATCTGGGAGATTGAGTAAGATGTTGACTGCTTCATTAAATGCCACCTGACGCATTTTCAATTTTGAGTTGCTATAACTGCACCACAAGTGGGCTCTAAAGAGGGCTGTTTTGACATCATCTGTACATATATGAAATTGACGTGGCATCATGTGCGTACAGCTTGCATAATTAGTTAATTAGTTAATTAATTAATTAATTAAAATAAATTGTGAAAGTGTATCAGGGCTTAAAACACTATGATGGAAGTATATGATAGCCATTCCCATGCTCACTTACTGTATGTCTCATACGTTTTTGTAGCAGTTTTGGGGTTGATAACATTTCTTACACAGATTTGATGATAAATTTAACCATTATTTACCACTCGAGAATTGATAAAAATGGGCTGTGGGATTATGCTAGAGGTCACCACAGGTCATTTTATACGGTTTTCTCAAGTTTAAAAAAAATGGTCTCCCTACAATGAAATGGCTACTATGGGGACTAACATCATCACACAAGAGTCTCAGCTTTACATTGATACCCAGTTTATGCAATTCTAAGACTGTTTAGGGACCCTAGTATGCAGAAATATTCAAACATCATTTTAGGATAGGCGAAAATAACACATTTATACTGCATGCATAAAACTGCATGTTTTTTGTCCCAAACTGCATGTGATTATCATAAAGTGGGTATGTCTGTAAAGGGGAGACTCGTGGGTACCCAGAGAACCCATTTTCATTCACATATCTTGAGGTCAGAGGTCAAGGGACCCCTTTAAAAATGGCTATGCCAGCTTTTCCTCAACAAAATTTAGCCTAACTTTGGAGCCTCCTTCACGACAAGCTAGCATGACATGGTTGGCATCAATGGATTCCTTAGGTTTTCTAGTTTCATATGATTAATACCTTCAGTCTACCTTTAAAACTAAACCTGCTACAGCCGCTGAAAGACAGTAAAGTTGGTCGGGATCGCGGGTCTGAGATGATTAAAGTAGAAGTACTCTTGTGACTGATTAGATTAGTGATTAATTGGATTAATACTGATGCAACCATGTGTTAGTATCATTTTACTGTTGTAGCTGGTTGAGGTGGAGCTAGTTTTAGCTACTTTTAACTAGTCCAGCGGTTCCCAATGATGGGTCGCAAGATAGATTTATGGGTCATGAAGATGTAATCTTATAATAATAATAATTATGATAAACATTTTACCTCTTTGGGCCTCAGACAGTTATATAAGAGAAACCATCTGAGAAGTTTAGGGGGGAAATGTCTCATTGGTGGAGCTGCTAACGACTCTGAGACAGAGAGACTCTGAACTCTGAAATACAACAAGTGGCCTCAACCTTTTTTTGTAAAGGGCCACAAGCCAAAAAGGCTGACACTGATTTCATCACGATGCTTCGTTTTTTATATTATATGTTTCTTTTTTAAAGTAATATCTTAATCTAAAAAGTAATCTGTATTAACTATTAAAAAGTACAGTATTTCCCTCTGAACTGTAGTGGAGTAGAAGTATAAAATTGCATAAAATGGATATGCTCAAGTACATGAACGTACCTCAAAAGTGTACTTAACATTACCGTACTTGAGTAATTGTAATTAGTTACTTAACTAGTGGTTTTACATTAGAGCATTTCCACTCATATAAAGTCAGCTATCAAATACTAATAATATGTTCTGTTGTTTTTTGCTTATATTGTGCAGGTAATTGTTTTGGGGAAACGTATCATTACCACAGTTTACACTATAATTACCACACTATATATGTAACATCTGTTTTCCAGCATCCTGACAGCATATTGAAGCATATTGTGTCTTCTGTCACTGACCTTATAAAAATCTCATCTAACCAATCTGTCTCATAATACAAAACTTAATTACTGTAGGTTGATTTTTGCTATTGATGCTTTTGAATATTTTTTCTGACATGTTTCAATATCGGTGAAACTCTGCTCCACACGGACGCTGTCGTCAACATTGATTACAGTTAATTACTGAAGAAACTGCAACATTATCGGCATCGGTGTGTTTTCTGCAGGACGTCAGCGAGCGGCGTGCAGAAAGCTGAGGCAGTAAACTGATGAGGTGAGTTGTTGTGATTGATTGTTTTTTAACCTCTTTATGTCAATAAATCAATGCTACACACCACATCCATCCATCACTATCAGAATACCTCTCCTGGAATATTGTCATCAGTTTGCATCAGATGCCTTAAAGATGGAAACATCAATAGAAGTGTATGGAAACACTTATTACAAGCAGAGCTGCGTTAAAGCCAGTGAGTTGTGTAAGTGGATTAATCTTGTTTGCTGTTACTCGAGTATTTCTGTATCGATTGCACTAAATAACTCAGTCCACAATGTGCAGTAATGATCTAACTACTTTAGTTCAGTTGTGGAAGAAGTATTCCGAACTTTTACTTAAGTAAAAATAGTAATACAACAGTGTAAAAATACTCTGTTAAACTCTGTTAAGTAAAAGTCCTGCATTCAAAATATTACTTGAGTAAAAGTACAGTGTTAGAATCAAAATATACTCAAAGTATCAAAAGTAAAAGTAGTCATTATGCATAATGGCCCATTTCAGAATAATATATATCATATTATTGGTAGGGCTGTCAATCGATTAAAATATTTAATCACGATTAATCGTATGATTGTCCATAATTAATCACGATTAATTGCAAATGAATCACACATTTTTTCTCTTCAAAATATACGTCATTAAAGGGAGAT
Organism: Sebastes fasciatus; assembly: GCF_043250625.1. Taxonomy (NCBI): domain Eukaryota; kingdom Metazoa; phylum Chordata; class Actinopteri; order Perciformes; family Sebastidae; genus Sebastes; species Sebastes fasciatus. The sequence continues at coordinate 6,314,132 of NC_133795.1, forward strand.
TTATCAAGTATTTAATACTCTTATCAACATGGGAGTTGGCCAATGTGCTTGCTATGTGCAAATGTATGTATATATTTATTATTGGACATCAATTAACACCACAAAACAATGACACATATTGTCCAGAAACCCTCACAGGTACTGCATTTAGCATAAAACAATATACTCAAATCATAACATGGCAAACTGCAGCCCAACAGGCAACAACAGCTGCCGGTGTGTCAGTGTGCTGACTTGACTATGACTTGCCCCAAACTGCATGTGATTATCATAAAGTGAGCATATCTGTAAAGGGGAGACTCGTGGGTACCCATAGAACCCATTTACGTTCACATATCTTGAGGTCAGAGGTCAAGGGACCCTTTTGAAAATGGACATGCCAGTTTTTCCTCGCCAAAATTTAGCGTACGCTTGGAGCATTATTTAGCGTCCTTCACGACAAGCTAGTATGACATGGTTGGTACCAATTGATTCATTAGGTTTTTTAGTTTCATATGATACCAGTATCTTCACTCTAACTTTAAAAATGAACCTTAAATATCGCAAGTTGCTCTAATGTGTTAACAAAATTAAAACAAATTCTTCGTCGTCTTTGACAGCCCTAATTATTGCATTATAATTATTGATGCATAACTGTATCACATTAATATTGCAGCAGGTTATGATGTGACAGATTTTAAATACTTAACGGCTGGGCAGCTCAATCTACAATAATATATCAGTGTATTAGTTGATTCAGATTATTAATCCAAAACATAAATCTATAAAGTAACTAAAGCTGTCAGATAAATGTAGTGGAGTAAAACAGTACAATATTTGCCTCCGAGATGCAGTGGAGTAGAAGTATAAAGTTACATATAATGGAAATACTCAAGTAAAGCACAGTACCTCAAAAAAGTACAATACTTTCCTTAGTGACATCGCTGGTTTAGTTAGTATGTATAAGGTTGGTTTTGCCGGGAGGATGTGATATTTTGTAAAAATCACTTCTCCTCCCAGCAAGGACAGACTCTGATCAGTAGCCTTTCATCTCTGGTTGAGAGAAACAGGAAACACTGACACTTCTCCCACCCTCCCGTTCTTAATGAAGTCATCCACCGACACACACAGAGACGGAGTCAGGATCCCCCTGAGCCCCGGTGAGCGTATGGATGGCTGCGTACCGTCGTACAATGGGCATGAAAAAGAGAAACTCTCCCAAGAGGAAGCCTATTGAAACCCCCTCCCCGCCCCAGAGGGACTAGAGAGTGCGCTCTCTGCATTATAATTCCAACGAGATGCAATTCAAGTATCTCGGAGAGTGTCACCAAATGGCACTGCTGGGATCCTTTTCGAGTTCACACCCCACCAGGACGGCTGCTAAGCTCGCGCTAATTGAGAGTGTGTAACACAGATGCTCTCCTCCGGGTTAAGGGGGGAAAAGCAGAGTGCGATCCCACATTTTCTCGAAATAATCCTGCAGATTTTTACATCATTTTTGAAAGATGCTATCAACCCGCTGTCGACCGGCTAAGAAAGAGAAATGATTAAAGATGAATAAACAGATGAATTAGAATTTTATTACCATCAAAGTCATCAACTCAGTCAAAGGAGTACGGTACAGAGCTCACAAATGCAAGACAGGACCTACAGGTGACCACTGGTCCTGGCGAACATCACATCTACAAATACACCTGTAAGTGGCGTGGCGAAAATGAACAGACATGGAATACTAAATACAGTGAGGGATGATATTGGAAAAAAGCATTGCTTTAAACTGTGTAACAGTGTTCAAACAGTATTTATTTGCCATCTAAACAAAGAGAACGGACTACATGAAATACTCTATTCACATAAAAATCTCTGATATTCTTCTGTTTAAGCCTCTCGTTAAAATCTAAAATATTCATCTTAAACTAGGTAAGAAATGATATAGTGGTCTAATCTGAATGATTGGCGTGTCTACCAATCTACCATAGCACAAATTAAAAAGAGATACATGTATATAAATAAAAGACTCTGCGACAACAAAGTCAAACTTCTACGGATTATAAATGCGATCAGTTTTCTCCAAAGCTCCTAAATGTTAAATTTTTCATATAAATCCACAGGTGTTCACAGTTGACAACAGGTTGGGTGGAGTCAGACAAAGTGTTCGTGCACGAGCCAGAACATATTTTACTTTAATCATATCATCTAGTAATCGTATTGACAATGTGGCTGCTGTCTTTATGTGACCAGGGAATGAAAACCCCCCCATGGTTCAGTGAGTGTTAGCGCAGAAAATCCAACACGTTCTCACTCCCAAATCGTCAAATAGGTACCCCTATAGCGTCGGTTTTGGACGCGTCAGGGACGGCGTGTCAGTTTCCGCTCGTGCATACGGTGTCTTTTCAAAATAAACTTCCAATGTAGGTTTACTTGGTAGGTTTAGACAACAAAAGTACTTGGTTAGGTTAGAAAAGATCATGGTTTGGGTTAAAATAAGTACGTAAAATAAGCATGCTCTTTACATAACTTACTTACTTAGTTAAAGGTACAGTGCGTAACATCTGGCGGCATCTAATGGTGCGGTTGCAGATTGCTACCTCTCCCGTGTGCCAAGCCTTTAGGAGAACTACGGTGACCGACAAGAAAACACGAATGGCCCGATCTAGAGCTGTTGTAAGAGTATAGCGTTTGGAGTAAGTGGGAAGTGAGTGGTGAAGCAAGAGAGAGAGAGAGCAGCAGCAAATGTGGGTGAGCGAACAAGTGTACTAGCGGTGCAGAAGTTAGTTTAGCTTTGAGAATGTCAAGTGAATTTAAAGTGGAAGTTGCAGTTTCAGCTCCTCAAGACCAACAGAGGTTTCCTGTGTCTTGTATACCAGCGGCTGAGCGGAGTGATAGGGGTTAACTCCAGAGCAAGCAACGTTATCAGCTCACAGCACGTAAGTTACGTAGCAAAAGTAGGGTAAAATTAATCAACGGTGACTTGGTGTCACACGGGACACAAACAGCGGTCTCCTGGGGGAAAGTCGGTGTTTGTTGGACCCAACCGTCCACCCCGACCTCCTCCCTAAGAGCGGACTTTGTCTCTATTTATACTACGTTAATCTCACCGTCTAATAATGACGCAGTTGGGTTTAGTTGGTTGGGTTAGTTGCGTCTCATACAGAAGCTTAAGGTGTGCCTCGTGTGTCGGTATCAGACGCACCAAGCGTCGGTATTTTTGATGAGTTGGGAGTGAGAACAAATATTGTCTTATTCACCCCCCCACACACACACATATCTGACAGCAGCCACGCGTTAGTTCAGTGACAGCTGGCGAGGACTATAGACTTCTACTTACAGGTACATGGACTGTATCGAAAGGACACCAGGAATCACAGTTTCTGCAGCCATTCGAATATTGCTCAATTTCCCTCCAGAGTGATTACAGAGAACTCCTTCTGTAGCTCATTATTAATGCTCGAGGGGACCAGAGACAAGTAAAAGGAAAGGTTGTTATTACTGTTCATCAAGTATAAGGAGAAGAATCTATGAAAATAAACAACAACAAAAAGAGATATGGCAATAAAAAATATAAATAAATAAATTCAGAAACATATGCTTCGTACATTATTTTCAGTACAATACAGGTCAGCAAAGCTGAGTTGGGTGAAGATGACCCTATAGTTACCACAAAGTCTAAATGATGTCTTCCCTTGAAAAGCCGCATGTGGTCAGTTAATGCACATTTTGTTTTACAATTACAACCAAATATTAAGACATATGTGGCATTTTGAGTCGGACATGATTAAACCAAAGTAGATACAAGTCAACTAAATCAATCTAGCGAAAAGGTGATGAATAAAGATGTTTCATGAAGTTTCTAAAAAAGAAAAGCTACAAATTAATTTGAATGCATAGAAACTGCTATGTAATGAAGACAGTTATTTATTCATATAACTTACACTGACAGCAGGGGTGCTAAATGAACAGTGGCGATAGACGGCGTAATGTATAGTGTGCTTTTGAAAAGAACATTAGCCTCGGCATGGCTTGTGGCGGGAGGCGAGGGTTCTGTGGCCTGCGATAAGACGGGAGTTTGGCGGCAGCGCGTCTTTCTTCCACCAAATGTGAAATTAACAGCAGAAAGTGAGAATGCATGCTGTTCTGGCTACTTCTACAAAGGTCTCTATATACAGAATCTTTACAGCTATGAGGTTCTTTCCTGAGCAGGAAGTTAGCAAAGGAACGTAGTGTTTGTGTTTTTGTGTGCGTGTCTGTGTGTGTGTGTGTGTGTGTGTGTGTGTGTGTGTGTGTGTGTGTGTGTGTGTGTGTGTGAGAGAGAGTGTGCTCATGTGTGAAGCTGCCTTGTTCAAACTACACAACTGGGCATGATAACTCCCAGTCACCAATCTCAGCATTCTTTAACGCAGTGATTATCAAAGTTGGGTTCGGGGACCCTGAGGGGTCGGTGGCACTCTCTCAGGGCAAAGGCAACGTGAGGCGACACAACAGGTGGCCTTCATCGTCGCTAGTTCTCTGATGTCGGGTTGGTGTGTCCGTATCTTTAGACTTGTAAGTTTAAATATCTGCATTTGTTAGAGCTATCTCAGTCTCGCTACTGTTCATTTTCAGAAAGCTTTTAAGATCAGTTACTTGAAATGTAGCCTATAAATCCTGTCAAATGCAATTTGAATGACATCCTCCTCTGTTTAAAAGGTATATAAGAGGTAATAACTATCAATATTATTACAAATTTCCCCACTGTGGGACTTTTAAAAGATTATCTCATCTTATCTCCACATGATTCAAATTGAAATGTGTTTCTCTTGATCACTGTGAAACAGCTCTGATGTATTTAGGGTGAAAAGTTTTACAATATAAATAGTCTAGCATCTAAGAGTACAAATGGTAGTATGCTTTATCGCTGTTACAGTTAAGAGGGGGTCCTTGGAAAAATGTTCTCCCCTGTAAGAGGTCCCTGGCCCCCAAAAAGTTTGAGAACCCCTGATTTAAAGTACAATAACTGGTTAGTGTAGACGAGAACAGATACGAGAGAGAACCATAATTTCCCCTGTGGTGGGAACATGTGATCTTCTCCATGTGTGAGGAGGACCAGCACTTACTGAGTATCACGGTTACAAGGTCAAAATTTCAGAAGCAAAACTTTTCTACCGTTTCTAAGAACAAATATTTTAATTGCAAGACTGGCAGAAAGAAGTTTCCCAAGTCGGCTCATTAAAAAGGAATCAAAGCCGTTTTCAGCACAATTATGTCTTCCTGTATTCTCGCTGAGAGGAGATAAGAAAGAAGACTTTAGCTGTAAGCCACAGCTTGACGGCAAATCTGTTTCTGCCCCTAAAACTCAAGTGTGCGGAGATAGACGTGGTCTGTGTAATCACATAAAACACTGAAGGGGTCAGTGAAAAAAGGACACAATACATGTGGAAAGAAAGCCGATGCAACGCAGCACTCAGGAAAGGTAGCACACAGCCTCCATGAGATGATGCTAATGCTGCGAGTGAGAGAGAAGCAGAGTCAGTGTCACCATGCTAGCAGCTAATGTACAGTGTGCAGGAGTTGGTGGGGACTGCAGAGGTCACATGGGGAGGGGTGGTGGTGGTGGTGGTGGTGGTGTTGAGGGGGTCTATCCCTGCTCATCCCCGGCCTCTGCGGCTGCATGGAGAACAGCCGAAGCGTCTCCGTTACAACGCGATGTGGGCTCGGCCTCCTGCGGCGCCGGGCTCGGTTGCTGCGGCTCCCCGGCTGAGGCTGCCACCCCGGCTCCGGCTCCGGCCTCTGGCGCCGGTTGGCTCGTCTCCGCTCCAGCAGGGAGCTCTGTGACGGCGGCGGGCACTCCCTCGGACGTCGCGGCGGACGACGTTGCAGAGGGGTCGGCGGCGGCCAGGGGAGCTGCGGCGCCTGCTTCTGCTGGGGCGCCGGCCGCGGGGCTGGCTGCCCTCGAGTCACTATTCTCAGGTGCTCGCAGTCTCTTCATGATGGTGGTGACACGCACGGCTTTCTGTAGGAGGAGGGAGAAGAAACTGAACTCAAAATAGCTTCTTTAACCTGAAAACATCGACTCTCATCGGCCTGCCTTAACTGTTAGACAGGAACAGAGTAACCAGAAGAAGTTGAAACATGTCTCCAAACTTTTACTTTAAACAAACCGGTAATAGTAATTACGCTATGCTGAAAAGTTGCTGTGTAGTTGGGTGCAACAACAATAAATCCAAAAACGCTGATCTCCGATTTGTTCCCCTTCCGTGTCCTAAGTAAGGGATAATGTACAGCGAGCCGGTCATTGTTGTGAACACCAACAGGGCGATGCCGTGGACCCCGGCGAAACGGTCTTGCATCGCCCTGAAGGGGTTTATTTCACAACAATGAGCCGCAAGCTGTACAAGATCCCGCTTATTACATGGCTACTTACTTAAGAAATGCATCATTTGACACAAAAACGGTCCGTTATACATAGCAACGGTCTGCTATAAAGCAATAACAAACCGTAGAACGCTATGATTGACCAACTAGAATCAAGTATTCAACAAAGCCGTGTAAAAAAAAAGATATGATAGAGGAGCTTTATGGCTCCAACTATAGACCAGACCAGCGTCTCATCATCACCGAGGCTGCGCTTCCATTTGGGGGAAAGAAACTTGCAGTCACTGGACATAAAATTATGAAAAGATTGTTGTGTAGCGGGTTAACCGAGGCTTTCACACTGAGATTTGAGGCATATACGATACGTGAATATTCACTGTCAGTGTGGAAAATGGTTAAGTAATGCTGGTGACAGTGACTAGCATGGCTAGCTAACGTTAGCTTGAGTGGGAGGCTGCTGCAGTAATACAGTCAATCTCAGCCAATAGATCAAACAGTTGGCTATTAACAGGTTGGTTATTTACAGACAACACTTAGCCTAACGTGATTCAATCAAATATGTACAGACGCCTAGATAATAAATATCCGGCCACTGTGTTGGACGGGGGAAGACTGAAGGGGCATGGCGGTGATCAACCTTCATTTATTAAGATATCGTGAACGCTCAGGTTCAGGCAAGATTCCCAAATAACTATTAGACATGTGTATAAAACAAATGTTCATTTAACAAGAGATGAATTCATACAAACTTGTCAAAATTACAATCCAAACATACGTCACATTACATTGAAGTCTATGGGATCTTTGTTTTTCTATCCCCCAAAAGGGGGCGTGGCCTCAACTTAATGTGCCGGTCTGATGTAAACTGCACTACTACACCTCCCTGTTCAAGGATCGTACAAACACGGTTGAACGTTGTGAATAAGACCTTCCAGGCAGAGAGAATAAAAGAGCTTACCTTCCATTTAGCTCTGGCAAAGTTCTTCTCTATCTGTGCGCACACATTTTCCTTGATGTTCTTATCTGAAGCTGCACCGCCGGAGATCCTGTTGAAGGAAACGGGAGAAAAACACAACTTCACACTACAGAGCTTTATGCTTCCCCTCTTTCCATCTTTGGGCTGCTGCACACTGTATTACTCAATCTGTTGTTCATTTTATTGACTGGCAAACGTTTGTAAGAACTGTTTAATTCTGATTATTTTTCAGCTTGGGACTTTTTCTCTCAGTTTTTGTCCCTGAGACAATCGATTTGTGTTCATATTGTATACTCAGCTGGAGGTGTCTCTGTAAGATACATCTAAGTGATTGAAGAAATCATTAATACATGACTGTTTAACACAAAGATCCTCAGTTAAATATCTTCAAACAGTCGCAATTGAACGACCGCTAAAGCATACAAGAGATAATACACAATGAGGTGTCCCTATATAAGAAAAATGTTTAACAAAGAGGTTTCCCTCTGCCAAATAAGATATTTTCAATGTAAGGGATAATGTACAGCGTAGGCTACCGGTCATTGTTGAGAAAGAAACCCAGACAGCGGAGGGGTCTCTCATCGCCCTGAAGGGGTTTATTTCACAACAATGACCCGCTAGCTGTACATTATCCCGCTTATTACACGGCTACTTACTGAAGAAATCAATATTTTGACACAAAAACGGTCCGCCAGAGACTGACATCAGAACTGCGCCCATAGCAACGGTCTGTTATACATAGCAACAGTCTGTTATACATAGCAACGGTCTGCTATACATAGCAACGGTCTGTTATTAAGAAATTACAGAACCAAGAACGCTGTGATTGACCAATCACAATTGAGTATTCAACACAGCCGTGTAATAAAATGATATATCAAATGACAATGTGAAAACACTTTTTTGGGGGATAAAAAAAAACAAAACACTTTTTTTTGTCATAAATCTAACTATTGGACAAAGTGAAATTTTGACCTGATTATTACGTTGGATTAAAAAGTCAAGGGATAATTTTTCATGATCATTTCAGTTATTACAAATGACCCTGTGGTCATGAATGTCTGCACCAAATCTAATGGCAATCCATCCAATATTTGTCAGGACATTCCTATAGTAAACAGAAAATATCAAGCTGCTGGTGGCACTGGAGTAAAAGTAATTTGATCACCAAAGTCAGTCGAATACATTGTTATTGTTGCTGAATTTTGTGCCAATCCATCCGATAACATTTTCTGATATTCTATATATTTCCATCTCTAGATCCACACTGCTAATTTACTGTTGAGTAAAACATCAATATGGTTGCCGTGGTAACTTACAGCCTAATAAATGCTGAGCACTCATTAAGCGATGCAGCGATTAACCTTTTAAAGTGAACAATGAAGTTTCTTAATGTGATTTTAAGCGACACATCAAAGAAGAAAGAAAGTCTGCTCTCTTGCAGTTCTCTACAGTCTGATCACACTGCTCTGGTTTAACGGGTCTGCACAATATATCAAAGCTCTGCCGCCTACCATTCATGGTTTATAGCCTCCTGGGCTGTCAGTCTCTGGTCTTGATCCACCTCCATCAGACGGGCAACCAGACTCTTAGCTGTCAGAGACAAATCACACAGAAGAAACTCAACAAAAAAAAGGGTTTGTTCTCCTGACGGACATAAATATGACATGTGTGATTGGCCACTCTGCGGGTAAGAAAGGAGAAAGTCTTTTGAATCTGAAATGTTTACCCAGCAGGCTGTCAGAGTGTTAGCTTTATCCCTAAAGTACCTGAATCTGAGATCTCATCCCAGTACGGAGAGTCAAACTCGTAATCGCCTGCCAGGATCTTTCGGAATAGGTTCTTGTCGTGGTTTTCATAATCGTCGTCATCAGTTTCATCGTAGAAAGGAGGGTTGCCTGACAACCTGAGGTGACAAAGAAAAAAAAGAGCATCAGGACGATAGACTGTATATAAGAAGTGGACTTATCACCGTGACGTCACCCATTGGTTTGTGGACTACAGTTTTGAAGCCTCGAGTTCGGCATTTTTGCCGTTGCATTCTTGTTTTTTTTTGCAACCAGAAGTGGCACGAGAGGGGGGAGCTAAGTATAACCGAACGATAAGGTTATAATTAACTTTGATGAACTGAAAACACACTTTGAAAGGGTTAAAGTTGTAATACGAAAACTCTCAGACCGGACAACGCCGTGGTAGCGACCTCTCAATCACAAGGTAGCCACGCCCTAAAGCATCACCTGCTTTATGGTCTATTTGACCCTAAATGGGACCATCATTCACTAAATGAAGGTTCAAGGTTGTGTATTTTTCATTTGTCAAATCTAGCAAAGCAGTCTTTGGCAATGAAAATCTTTGGTCTCAGGTTCCTTCAACAACGCTCATAAAATATATATATATAAAAGGGGAAATCATGCAAGTAAATGTAAAAGCAAAATGAAATAGTGCAGTTGAAATAAATATAAACATAAGTAAACATAAAATATTAATGTAAATATAAATTTGTAATTTTGTTGATGACAGTATTTCAGATGGGAAAACTGAATGTAAACAGGATGTAGAATGCATATGCATGATGAGAGGTAATATATGTACACAGAGGTGTCAACAGGAATGTAGTGTGTATAGAGAAGTTATAAATATGTATATATATACACAGAGGTGTAACAGTTTGTAAAACAGTATGTTAAGGTAAATAAAGTTAAAGTGACAATGGTAGCGTGAAAATGAACATCATGCTGTAAAATTTGTAAGACGAAAACACGGACTACTTCCAGACCGGACAACGCCGTGTTAGCGACCTGTCAATCACAAGGTAGCCCCGCCCTAAAGCATCCCCTGCTTTATGGTCTATTTGACTCTAAATGGGACCATAATTTACTGAATGAACTTCATGCTGTATTGAAGAAGACTTGAAACTAGTGATTGAGACGATAAAGTCATGTTTACAATGTTTACTGAGGTAATAAATCAAGTGAGAAGTAGGCTCATTTTCTCATAAACTTCTATACAATACTTTTTGCAACCAGAGGAGTCGCCCCCTGCTGGCTGTTAGAAAGAATGCAAGTTTAAGGCACTTCAGCATTGGCTTCACTTTTCAGACCCCGGAGGTTGCCCACTGGTCTAAAATGACTAAAGCTGTGTCTGAAATCACTTCCTCATTCATACAAGACTCACGAGGTTACTTAGTGACTGAAAAATTTTGATTTGGGACATTTATGCATCATCATTTTGCAGAATTCGCAGATTCGTCTTGCAAAATGTAATTTTCTTGTCTGTTACATTAGGAGTCAATTAAAAGCATTGCATTATGGGATGTTTAGCAAAAAGTAGTGCACATCCTTTGAACAAAACTCTGAAATAAAATGGCAGTAAATGAACAAACTCCAGGAGGTAGCAAATGGGGACAGATTTTGGACATACAGTAGCTTGGCTGACCACAGCTACATGTGGACAATAATACTTTGTTTCTCTACAACCAATCTGGTATTATTCTCTGCAACCACCTGTTGTAATTACATAAAAATGAGAGGAGTAGAGTCATTTTGACGAGTGTGAGTGTACTGCATGCATTGGCCAACAGTTCGGATAAACTCTTTTTTCTTTCTTCCTTCCTGTTAACTTAAGTATTGCCAGTATAAAAAAACTTGCACACTAACAAAGACCTCCTCCAGACATATTTTAAGACATATAAATATACTATAAAGAATGAGTCGCCCCCTGCTGGCTGTTAGAAAGAATGCAAGTTTAAGGCATTTGAGCATTGCCTGATCGGGAGTCAAAAACCTCTATATACCGTATTCAAACAAAGCCTATTATGTGATATCACATGATGTACAATCTTTACCAATAACCACGTCTGAAGCCGCCCAGTGATTTTAAATGAGCTGTAGAGCTTCTTTATGTTTCATGTCACAACTTACAGTATGTACATGATGACACCTGTTGCCCAGCAGTCCACAGGCTGGCCGTATCGCTGTCTGCCAACCACCTCCGGAGCTGCACGAGAGCACGGAAACATCATCAAAATCTCACACAACAGGCTGCCACATCTCATTCTCCACAATGTCTCATTTGCTACTCGGTACATTTATATTCTCACCCAGGTACTCTGGCGTCCCACAGGGGTCTTTGATTAGTCCGTTCTCCAGCTTGGCAAGATGGAAGTCGCTGATGACGATTTTAGAGTGCTTCAGACGATTGAAGTAAACCAAGTTCTCCAACTAAAGAATAAAATATATTACAATGACAACATTAAAATGTGATTATGATTAAGGTCTTTCGTGGGTTGAATTTCAGCTGAGATCATTTTCTAACGGAAATATAATGAGACGACTGAGAACATCGAAAAGTTTAATTATCCAGTGCAGATTAGAAGAAATCAAATGAGAGACATTCAATTTAATTTTGTGATTTTATTATGAGTGGACTAAAACTAAATGCCTCAATCAAGTTTGACATATTTCCACTTAAGAAACGCACTGATTTTCATTTGGGCTGACGGTCCCATACAGGGAGATTTAAGAGGTTATGAGGAAGAGAAGCTAATTCAGCTTTTGCCATGAATAATAATCACCTTTTCTTCTATTACTCATTTGTCGTCTTGAATATATATTATCATATATTATAGGTAGGCGTGTTAGAGGTTGTGACAATCATGGCCAACCACATTCAATACTTTCATCCCCTTTAAAAACAAGGGTCTCTCCCTGTCATGACGCACCACAACGTATCCTCATACAACGGTTGGTATGATATCTTATGAAAAGTTATTCCTCATTTTTTGTGCGTTTTCCTATGAATGTCCAGCAACACGTGATGCACGTGTCAATTTCTGCTTGTTACATGCAAACAGTCTTTTCAAAATAGAGTTCCGTTTTCACAGGAAACAACTTGGTTAGGTTTAGGCAATATAACTACTTTGTTAGGTTTAAGAAAAGATTGTGGTTTGGCTTAGAATAACTTTGGATGTGACGTTACTTAAGTACGTAAGTTACGTGACAAATAATTCAACGCTGACATCTGGTCCCACCCATCCACCCCCGACCTCCTGGTTTATACGTCCTGGTTCACGATTATGTGGAATACATACAAACTGATTTTGTGGGATATATATATGAATTAAAGTGCATTACTTTTCATAAATAGCAAAGAACTTTGCGAAATGACTGTTTGGGAATCTTGTGGAGAGTTTTCCTCAGAGGAAACTTACTGTTGTCTGTTATGTGCAGAGTTTCAAATAAAAACACATCAGCTGCCTGATGTCTCTTTTTAAATTCACTTTTTTGGTCATGTTGAAAATCCTTTGCTCATCATGTTTTCCATCCATCCATCCATCCATCTTCAACCGCTTATCCGGGATCGGGTCGCGGGGGCAACAGCTCCAGCAGGGGACCCCAAACTTCCCTTTCCCGGGCCACATTAACCAGCTCTGACTGGGGGATCCCGAGGCGTTCCCAGGCCAGAGTAGAGATATAATCTCTCCATCTAGTCCTGGGTCTTCCCCGTGGTCTCCTCCCAGCTGGTCGTGCCTGGAACACCTCCCAAGGGAGGCGCCCAGGAGGCATCCGTGCTAGATGCCCGAACCAACTCAACTGGCTCCTTTCGACGCAAAGGAGCAAGGACTCTACTCCGAGTCCCTCACGGATGACTGAGCTTCTTACCCTATCTCTAAGGGAGACGCCAGCCACCCTCCTGAGGAAACCCATTTCGGCCGCTTGCACCCGCATGTTTTCCATGGGCAATACACAATACACAAATAAATTATGATTTTTGACTAACACTATTTTGTTTGTTTTTGGTACTTGAAAAAAAATGTCAAGAATTCACCAAAGTCAGTAGGATTCATCCTGTGGGGTATATGAATTTATGTATAAAATGTCATGGCAGTCCATCCAATAGTTGTTGAGATATTTAATTCTGGATGAAAGTGGTGGACTGACCGACAAACTGACATTGCCACCGCTAAAAAATGGAAATGAACTCAGATAGATTAACTTACGTAACGCTTCTGTCCGAACGTTACTGAAAGTGCTGAGTGATCCATGGCCGGCTTATGATCTTAAATTATCAAACCAGCAGTCCATCATTTAATGCATTACAATCAGATGAAGAACATAAAAATGTGAAGCACATATAATTGAAAAAGTAAATTTTTGGTCCAGTTGAAGAAATCTGCGAGCCGACAACAACAGCAGTCTGCAGGCAGCCGTCACAGCGTGACGCCAGCATAGCTCTGCTGATCTCGACCATCAGCCATATGTGCTATAGACAAATGCAGCAAAAATATTAAAAATAATTTTAAAAAAATGTGATATAAATTGATATTTCTGTTTTAATTCCTTTATTTTTTTACTCTACTGTAAAAAATTTCCTTTTTTTTTTTTTTTTTATTAAATTTTAAATGTATTTATTTCTGCAATTACTTTTTATTTATTTATTTTTGCGATTATTTTTTATTTATTTTTAAATGTCTGTATGTATTTATTTATGCATTTATTTGTTTATTTCTGCATGATTCTCCTTTTGCATTTCACCCCTTATTTATTTCTCAAAACTTACTTATTTCTGTATTATTTCTCTTCACACATTTCTTTTAGATATCATAAGAATCGTTGTATGAGGACACGTTGCTTGTTTAGGCTACTTCTGCCTACAAGTCCTGCACTACCATAGCGTGTTACCTTGAGGTTTCTGTGGACGATGTGCAGGGAGTGGAGGTAGGCGACAGCCTCCAACACCTGGCGCACCACGTTGCTGGTGTCTCGCTCTGAGTAGTAGCCTTGGTCCAGGATCCAGTCAAATACCTCTCTGCCTGTTGCACTGTGGGAAAAGGAAGGCATGTTTGTTGTTGATAGTTAAAAGTTATAAATGTGATTTTCTCTCAGCATTGGAAGATTGTGTAACGGCAATCTGGGAACCTTTTTGCCAATCTCTTCCCATGTTTCCATCTGCTCGCTACTGTCAACTATTCAGGCAAAGGCAAGGAAATGGTAATATAGAACCCTCTAATTGAAATTTTACATTTTATATTTATAGTGAAATGTTAACTATTCCAAGAATAAAGTTTTTTGACAAGATTACACAACACATCTGCACCTATTAAAGGGAAATTGTTTTAATCATTTCCCCACAGATGCTTCCTTTGTGTTTGATCGTTTTCTTTCTAACCAGAATTCCTAAACCCACAAATCAGGTGTCCTCGAAGGATGAGACGAGCATTGCGCATTTAGTATATCCATGGAAATGCATCTAATTCCCCCATGAACCCATGCTGATGAGAATGGAGCAGCTAGCAAGCAATCATATCTGAATACCAAATGAGTGGAGTTCAGAGCCGTTCTCATATCTACAGGGCCTCGGGCTACAACGGCTCGTTCCCCACGAGTGTATAATCAACACATACAATTCAGCGGGCCCGGGCTACCGCAGAGACAAGCACATGGCCTTTCCCCACCGGCTCATCAAACATCTGAACTCACAGTTCAAGGAAGAGGAAGTACTCCTTTTTGGTCTCGAAGACGTCCACCAGCTGGAGAATATTGGGATGTTTCACCCTGAGGAGATGTGTCACGAAGCACAAGACAGAGAGAGCGAGAGAAAGAGAGATGTCAGGAGTCATTTAGGAGATGACGTCTGTATCATTCATTCAGTTGGAGGAATAACGTAACGTTTTAATGCTCATGGATAACACACTTCAGATTGTCACGGTGACAGAGAAAGGGAGCATGATCAGTTAACTTTACTTCACAACACTTAGATCTGCATGTTCAACATCCATAGATAACCAAACAGACATATGTAATCTGATGCGTCCATGTGGGCATAAAGACAACCGTGCAGCAACATGGTGCTGAGCAGCTGACTACAGTATGACAACCACAGCATCAGCTGGGAAACTTAACAGTGAATTTCGCCCCAAAAGGTTCAATATTTGAGTGTTTTTCCTGCCTGCCAATACCCAAGGAAGTTAAGATTGTTCTTACCATTTCTTAAATTGTACTGAATGTAAAAGAGGGTCCAAAACACAGACTGTATATTGGAAGTGGACGTAGTCACCGTGACATTACCCATTAGTTTTTGGACTGCCGTTTTGAAGCCTTTAGTTCTACAGACACTAGAGGACGGAGCTAAGTACAACCGAAAGCTGAATAAGACATTTTCAGGCAACCAAAACGTTACAATTAACTTTCATGAGCTGAAAACAAACTGTGAAAGGGTTAAAGTTGTAAGACGAAAACATGGACAATTCCCAGACCGAACAAGGCCGTGGTAGCGACCTGTCAATCACAAGTTAGCAGCGCCCTTAAGCATACCCTGCTTTATGGTCTATTTGACTCTAAATGGGACCATAATTTAAAAAATGAACATCATGCTGTATTTAAAGAAGACTTGAAACTAGCGATTGAGACCATAAACTCATGTTTACAATGTTTACTGAGGTAATAAATCAAGTGAGAAGTAGGCTCATTTTCTCATAGACTTCTTTTTGCAACCAGAGGAGTCGCCCCCTGCTGGCTATTAGAAAGAATGCATGTTTAAGGCACTTCACCGTTGGCTTCACTTTTCAGACCCCGGAGGTTGCTGACTGGTCCAAAATGACTAAAGCTGTGTCTGAAATCACTTCATCATTCATACAAGGCTATTTAGTGACTGAAAAATTGAGATTTGGGACATTTATGCGTCATCATCATTTTGTAGAATTCGCAGATTCGTCTTGCAAACTGTAAATTTACTGTCTGTTACATCAGGAGTCAATTAAAAGCATTGCATGGTGGGATTTTTATCAAAAGGTAGTGCACATCTTTTGAAGAAAACACTGAAATGAAATGGCAGAAAATGAATAAAGTCCAGGAGGTAGCAAATGGGGACAGATTTTGGACATACAGTAACTTGGCTGATCACAGCTACATGTGGACAATAATACTTTGTTTTTCTACAACCAATCTGGGATTATTCTCTGCAACCACCTGTTGTAATTACATAAAAATGAGAGGAGTAGAGTCATTTTGATGAGTGTGAGTGTACTGCATGCATTGGCCAACAGTTCGGATAAACTCTTTTTTCTTTCCTTCCATAGGATTGGTCTGTTAACTTAAGAACTGCCAGTATAAAAAAAATCTTGCACACTAATAAAGACCTCCTCCAGACATACTTTAAGACATATAAATATATAGAATGTGTTTCATATGTTTTCCACAAAAAAAGTTCAATTACCTCATTAAAAATTCTTAAACTGACTGTACATCTACTCCTTCTCTGTCATTAAGACAAATCTATGAATATCTATGAATTAAATTCAGATTTAAGTAGAGCTCAGAGAAGCGTTCCCTTTCAGCAGATGAACGTGAAAACAGCCTTCTAGTGTCAAACTCAGCACATACACGACATCGAGGTGAACGATAAGCAAAACACATTTTTGAGCGGCGGGGGACTTTAAATTAATGATATTAATTACCTTTGGATGTAAGAAAACATTGATACACATGAGTATCACGATATTATGTTTTGCGATACTGAATCGATTCTCCAAAATGCTGCATTGATTTTTAATTAACCTCTTAACAATCCGACGGCCCGCCGGAGGACTCGGACGCTATTCTGTCTTTCAGAGGTTGTATCGGACTCAGTTTTAAAGCTAGAGTGAAGATATTGGTATCATATGAAACTAGGAAACCTAAAGAATCCATTGGTACCATACTTGCGTGTCGAGAAGGATAAATAACGCTACAAACTTATGCTAGATTTTGGCGAGGGGTCCCTTGACCTCTGATCTCAAGATATGTGAAAGAAAATGGGTTCTATGGGTACCCACGAGTCTCCCCTTTACAGAGATGCCCACTTTATGATAATCACATGTGGTTTTGGGCAGAAACAATTCAAATCTGTTATTTTGACCTATTCTAAAATGATGTATAAATTGGGTATTACTGGAAAGCTGAGACTCTTGTGGATCCAATGAGTCCAATTGTGTTCAATTGGTGTAATGATGTTAGTCCCCATAGTAGCCATTCACATAGTGACTTTTTCATTCAAATCTCATACATATGGTGTGTTCTTTATACTATGACAGTTTTCCTAAAATTAGATTTGAAAAAAATCTAAATATATCACCTTGCTTACAGTATCGCAATATATTGAATCGTTACCCCTGTATCATGATACGTATCGTATCGCCAGATTTTTGCCAATACACAGCCCTACAGTAGTATTAACATTAGTATAAAAAAAACTCTTCAAAAAACTTGTCAGTATAAATGACTGACAGCGTGCGGGGATGTTTAGGTTCATTCTAAGTAAAAACAAATAATGTATGAAGATTAATACTTCAATAAGCACCTCTTTTCTTTTCTTTTCTACATTCAAGCATTTTATATTCAAGACTGCTTTTGATGTTTTGCCAGCAATTATTCCCAGCCTTTGACAATGTCATCATATTTGATTATTCACTCAAACCCCCCCGCTGATGATTAGACTATAAAAACCAGGCGCTGTTATTGAGGTGTCTGAAGGGTAATTTTCAGCGGAATATGAGTTCACGTTTTGAAAAGGCTTCTTATAAAGAAATCACACTTTCATATTCATCCTGCTCCGCTGCTTCGGCTGCTGTCAGCGACAAATTGTTTGATAAGGCCCAGGTTATGCTAATGTGGGTTTTTACCTGAGAGTTAGATAATCACAGAGAAGTTGAGATAAACAAGCTTCTTAGAAATAGCGGCTGTGTGTGCGATCATTCAGCAAAATGAGGTTCGCTCCACTTTTCTTATTAAAGCGAGCACCAACATTTGTTTACTCTTTTGTTTTGCTTTTCAAAAATTTGATGTGGTCTGTGAAATAATATTTAAGAAGATGAAATAGGGGAAACAAAAAGCAAAGAACTCATCATGAAACTAATCACGTGCCAGAGACTCCAGAGAACATTAACCACAATGAACAACTCACATCTTTAAGATGACGATCTCATTTTTCGCAGCCTTGCGGACTTTCCTTCCGTCCTTCTTCAGGAACTTTTTACATGTGTACATTTTCATCGTGGTTTTGTCCTTCGCCCTGAATATCTCACAGAACTCCTCCCTGAAAAGAAGCATTTTATG
The DNA here is from genome assembly GCF_043250625.1 of Sebastes fasciatus. Classification (NCBI taxonomy): domain Eukaryota; kingdom Metazoa; phylum Chordata; class Actinopteri; order Perciformes; family Sebastidae; genus Sebastes; species Sebastes fasciatus. Next base: position 6,332,528 of record NC_133795.1, read on the forward strand.
GTTTATTTATAGGGATATAAACACAGATCATAATGGTTTAATGAGATAATGCATCATTCAAAAGTCGGGAAGCTGTTGAGATACTCACGATTTAACAATCTGACCCATGTCATATTTATCTGTCACGTCCGAAGGATTGTTATAATCCTTCTTTTCCCCGATCGTTAAACAGCCAAATGGCATGGCCACTCCTGACCTGTGGTGAGGGAAACAGGAAGAGAGACAGAAGAGGGAGAAAATGAAATGAATGATTCATCAATCTGTCCAACACGTTCTCGTCGTTCTCGACTTGTCACATGCAGTCGCATTAAACACGTGCTTAATGTTGTGAATTCAAACAAAAACACTTGTTTAGGTTTAGGCAATAAATCCACTTTGTCAGGTTTTGGGCTGAAACTTAAGTAACTCGAGTAACTTGATAAGTAAAAATCATGTTCGCTTAAACCATTTATTTAAAAGTACCTTTTTTAAAGTAATTTGAAATTATAATTTTTTTATTTATTGGTCTGCATTTCAGAAAATATTTTATTTAAAACCCAGAATGTATTATGACACTAAAATGGGTTTAGTTTTGACAGATGATATTACTGTATGCAATTTAAGCAATAAAAATTAGTTGTTCATTTTAAAGGCCCTGACGCACCAAGCCGAAGGTCGGCCGTCGGACAGTTTGGTGCCGTCAGTGAGCATCTATCGGTCTAGTTTTTTTCGGTGTGTCCCGCGACGTCGTCTCTAGTCTGCCCGTGGCGGAGTTTTTTTGGCCGATTCAGCGCGTTGAATCGGCAGCGGAGCCTGTTGGTGAGAGAAATCACTCTGATTGGCTGTTCAGCTTAAACGAATCGGTGCACGAGAAGAGAAACGGACGCAAACAAGTAAAGTCAAGAGGCTCTTCTCATTTTTCATCTTCATCTCATCTGATCATTCCAAGACACGGATATTTTAACAACAACATGGCCATCTGGAATGAAGCTAAGTGGTGAGTGAGAGTGATGTGAAAATGGTCCTCAAACACCGCTTTGTTTCATGTATGTATCATAACAACGGCTTGTATATCCGCAGTCCTCGGTCTTCCTGTTTTAATTTTTTAATGATGAATACAGACTACCGCGACCTGCTGGTGTGGAGAGTTATTTCCTCTCACGCAGGCGCAGGACGTACGTGGTAGTTGGCCGTCGGCTGTAGTTTTTTGCGGTGTGTTCGAGTGCAACATTTTTGGCCAAGACAAAGGCGACGTGAGGCGACTCAACGGGTGGTCTTCGTCACCGCTAGTTCTTTGATGTTGGGTTGGTGTGTCTGGGCCAGAGACACGTCGTATTTTCTCTTCTGTCTATGTGCTGTTGCTCCTTAATAAAGTGAAAGTATTTTTTATCCGACCTGATTAATCGATGGAATAATCGGTAGAATACTCGATCACTAAAATAAGCGATAGCTGCAGCCCTAGTTAGGTTTAGGAAAAAACATCATGGTTGGGCTTAAAAACGTTCGTAAAGTGAAAGTGAAACTACCTTTGTCTGAGCGTTTAATAATAATGACACGGATGGGTTTACATTGCAGTTAATTGAAAGGCCGGTGCGTCTCATACAGGCGCTATAAGGTGCGTTGGTATCACCTGACGAAGGGCGTGACCAAACGTCAGTACTTTGTGCTCTGGGAATGAGAACAGGCCGATCTATCAGGGTGTTATGTCCTGGCGTCCCACCTAGCTGACGATTTCTCCTCAATTTGGCGTCACACTGTGTAATAATATTGCACCGGATGATGACTTGGCAAAAAAACAACAACCGCGGCCCTCCCTCAGACATAAAGAATTACTCCAGTAATGCTGAGAAAGCCTTTCAAAAGTGAGAGCTAAAGAGGCACCAGAGGCGGTGTCAATGCAGAGGATTGTTTCACTTACTGTAACAGAGCCGCTCATGATCCTGCATTAATAAAGGGCAGAGCCGTAGAGGGATCTGCTGCACAGCTGTATGCTAATACCTGACTTATATAAGTCATACAACAGCGAGGGGAATGTTGGTTTTTTTTTGCAGTGAGGACTGAATGTGTTTCTCTGTGGGGGTGAAAGTTGGCACCGTAGGGGTCAGGGAGCAGAAGGAGCAGCGGCCAATACGGTCCGAGAGCCCGGCGAGGCAACCGCAGCAACAAGTGAAGCATTTCCAATCAAGAATGTGAGCCAGCAATTACAGGCAGCACCCCAGGACTCCGAGAGGATTTAATGCACTTTATTAGCTCTGCAGCAACAACTTGGACATCTAATTGCTGTGCAGCCTCTCTCAAATAGCATGGAGGGAAATTTGAGACCAGCCTTTGCAACTTTACTGCAGGTTTTTTTTTGTTTTTTTTGACTGAGAATTAAAGGTTTGGTAGTCAGCAGAGTTGGAGTTATTTTTGAGTTTCAAGGGGAGAGGAGGGTTTCTTTTTTAGTATTCCTGTCCCTGCACTGTCGAGTCAGGAACAGAGATACCAAAACAAGAGTGCAAAAAAAAAATATTAATGGTCACATGCAGTTAAGACTCTGTGTGTGTGTTTGTGTGTGTGTGTGTGTGTGTGTGTGTGTGTGTGTGTGTGTGTGTGTGTGTGTGTGTGTGGCTAAAACCTAGAGACTTGTCTATATACTATAACTCAACGGAAAATTCCACATACGTTGTTTTTGTGGTCGATTGATAATGATGTTTGAGTTTTGGAAAATCTGATAACAATAAATCAGCTGATATATTTTTTTTTTGTAATTTTTGACATGACCCAGCAGGATACTTTAACAGTGATATGGTTGAAAAATAAAAGTGTCAGTGCTCTCTGATGGACAAACTATGTAACGTTGAAGCTTTTACGTGTCTTAAACTAGATTTGCCTCACGTATATATATATGCTTCCACCAACCAGTCAAGTTTACATCCATGTCTGTTCAAAAATGTCACTTCATCATTTTATCCTATTAGACATTTCTGTGAAATTGTCATAATTAGTGTATGAATTCTTGAGTTATGGCCAAAAAAACGTGTTTTGTGAGGTTACAGTGACCTGTGACCACCAAAATCTAATCACAGCTCGCGTTACAAATAGGTGAATCTCCAGAAGAGACGCAGCTGACACGCAGCCGAGCCGTGCGTACGTACCTCACGCAGGCAGTCGGCAGCTCGAACCTGTTAACACAGACGTCAAAATAAAAAAACAACAGGTAACGCAGCTGCCACGCTCTCCTGACGTTTCCTGTGTATCCCGGGCTTTAATAACGCTGCTCGGGGGCCGACAGTACAACACTTCAGCCGTACTGACTAGTTCTGAACTGGTGACGCTGCTTGATGTTAAAGCAGAGCAGCGCTGAAAAACGATTGCACTGCAAAATTTCTCCAAATGAGTAAAGGGTAAAAAAAACTATATTTATTTCTTATCCACACAACATCCATCTGCACCAACAGTGGGTGATGGATGTCCACATGTAAATGAGAGCAGCCAGCACAAGACGTATAGCGTTATGTGTAAGAAGAGCAATCTGTTCACTGTAGCTCCACCAGCCGACGTGTAATCCAATCTAAATGAATGAGGCTCAGCGCCGAGACGTCTCAAACTGCAGAGGAAAGACTGCGCTCTCTTTGAACTCCTTTTTCTCATCCCGGTCTGTATCGTGTGGTGGGGCTGACCTTTCCTGGCTGCCTCTGTCTCTCTCTCTCTACTGTACATGTCTCTCTGTGGTAAACGCTCTGGCTCGGTGAAGTTCTGCCGCAAACAAGAAAGGGAAGTTCTGCAGGGCCAGTAGCTTAAATGAAGGTAATCCTGAGTAAGTCTGGCAGAAGCAAGGCATTAGGAGGCATGTCAGGAAGAAATCTACATTACAATAGAAAACATTTATATTCTGCGAGTAGCGATAACAGTCCACAAGAGAGTCGTTGCATTGCGAAGAGGGAAAAAACAGACTGGAGGAAAAGAGAGTGAAATAGCAATTCTGATGATGATGACATCTAAAAAATCTAATGAAGAAATCCAGCTGATAAACAGCCTTTGTGGTTTTTTGGAAAAGCTTTCTGAGCCCACTCAGTTGAGACCTGTATTTCACAGGTTCATGATGAACCTGTGAAATAGGAGGCAGACTATGGAGACGAGAACATTCACAGCCGGTCTCACGCCGATGCGTATAAATACCACGACATTACACCGACATTTGAGGAAGCAATCCCTTTTAAACTATATAAAAACGTGATAAACAATGATAAAAGTATTAATCCTATAACACTGTTTTTACTACTGAAACAGCATACAATCATAGTGCTGCTGTATTGATCCCAGTGCTGTAATACTCACACTGGCCACTGTAACTCACAGCTCTAGTGATGTAATGCTGATCCAAGCAACTTTGCAGCTGCAGGGGGCCCAAAACAGGGAATCTGGTAGAGGAGGTACCAAGATCATATGGTAGAGGAGGGACCAAGATCATATGTATGGTAGAGGAGGGACCAAGATCATATGTATGGTAGAGGGTATATGCTGATTAGTAAGACAGAGACCAGTAGAATTGAGGAATACTACGATTTATGATGACAGGAAAAGAGGGGTGAGTTCTTTGTCCCAAGTATATAAGGTTATGATCTAAAGACCGCGGGTAGTTGCGTCCGGACAGACGTGTCCGGACCTGCTCGGGTTTTGGTTGTGTTTATGTCTGTTGATATTAAACACCATGAAAACTCTGCTTTTTGCAAAATACTTGTACAGCATTATGTGATTCATTTGAGTAACCTGTGTTGACTTTCTGACACCATTAAAATTGAACTTGAAGAATATTGAGCTGGGATCTCTGCCGTTCTTAGCCCAAGGCTTGAGATTTCCAGACTCAACACATTCTGCGTGCCAAAAGTACGCATTTTTATACCTTTTCGTGTGTAATTTTTTCACCACGCAAATGTCCGCAGTTAGGTTTAGGCAACAAAACCACTTAGTTAGTTTTAAGAAAAAGGTCACAGTTGGGCTTGAATTAAGTACGTAAACTAAGTAAAATACGTACGGAAACAACGTAACACAACTACGGAAAACACGTGACAAACCTCACACACTTACAAAGCAAACACTGGTCTCCTGGTTGAAAGTCCGGTGTTTGTTGGACCACTTACCCTCCCCCCATCCACTACAAGTGGTCTTTCTCGCTTTTTATACTATATCACTAACTCTTAATGTGGCATTTATGTACAGATGCGTTTACATTGTCAGAGTTAACGCGATTTGTTTTAACACCACTAATTTCTTTAACGCATTAACGCAACTTATGATTTTTAGTTGTAGCGGGCTCAGTTTTAAAGCTAGTGTGAAGATACTGGTATAATATAAAACTAGAAAAAAAATGAATCCATTGGTACCAACCATGTCATACTAAATAATGCTCCAATCTTACGCTAAATTTTGGCGAGGAAAAACTGTCATGGCCATCTTCAAAGCGGTCCCTTGACCTCTGACCTCAAGATATGTGAATGAAAATGGGTTCTCTGGGTACCCACGAGTCTCCTCTTTACAGACATGCCCACTTTATGATAATCACATGCAGTTTGGGGCAAGTCATAGTCAAGTCAGCACACTGACACACTGACAGCTGTTGTTGCCTGTTGGGCTGCAGTTTTCCATGTTATGATTTGAGTATATTTGTTTATGCTAAATGCAGTACCTGTGAGGGTTTCTGGACAATATCTGTCATTGTTTTGTGTTGTTAATTAATTTACAATAATAAATATATACATAGATTTGCATAAAGCAAACATATTTGTCCACTCCCATGTTGATAAGAGTATTAAATACTTGACAAATCTCCTTTTAAGGTATTCAAATGACACACGGAAGTCAAGAGTACACAAAAATCTACACAGTATCTCTGTCAGTCGCTCCCATTTAAAAAAAAAAAAAAGAAGCGTGACTTACGGTAATGGATGAAGAATTTGTGAAGCATTTCAAGTGGAAAGAGCAGGATGCTGACAGTATCGTATAACAGAGGCTGCATAATGGGCCCATTTGGACTGACCACCATCAGCAACATTCAGGCATTATCACCCCACATTGTGACTGTTATCTGCCCTTCGAGAGCACCGATCGATGGCTCGCGATGTTTTATGGCCCAGCGTGCGACCTGGGTCTGCTATATCCTGCTATATCACCACTGACTTTCTGCATGTGGTGAAGATTTACAGGACGGAAGATGGATAGTGATAAAGATCTCGGGCTTATTAGGCGAGAGCAGCTCAGCGAGCCGGCGAGCAAATTAGGTTTTTCCTTGTGCCTTTTGAAATCGATGAGAAACTCTTGTAGTGCTCGTGTCTGGGGTGAAGTTTAAGATGCAGCGCTTGCTGTGCACTGTGTCAAGACTTTTTAACGCAGCAGTAACGGGGGATTATTTTACCTGCTGCTATGGTATAATGTTGGGCTACGCCTCGGGGGAAATGGCTATTATCTGTTTGGTTTGTAAGCCTCTACGTGAGGAGCCATTTGCACTAATCCCACCATGACATTCCTCAGAGACGGAGAGAAGTAGTTCCCTGTTTTTGGAAATCATTTACTGTTTAGTTTTCGACTCTTTGTCCTTTTTTCAACCCCCCTTCCCACTTCTCCCATGCCCTCCCCCCTCTGGCTCAGCAGCCAGTAAATGAGGATGCACAGTAAAGATCAGACCCCATGCATCACACTTGTGCTGACTGTAGGCCATTACAGATTTACTGGAGTGAGCCTAAGCAGTGCTGAGCCTCGACAGTAGTGTACAAACTATATTTTACATAGACAACATTCACCGCCGCCGCGGTGGAAGATAAAGAAAAATATGATCAAATAAAACATGCCGTGTCAAGAGTACATCATTTTGATGGATGATCTGTTTTCACTACATGTTCCTTCTCCTAAGGCACCATTAACTGAAAACACATCGAACTATAAACTACTTATTTGCTTTGCCAAATACGATTTAGAGGAAACATAATAGTCGCCTGGGTTATGTTCAGTGGCAACATGTTTTACAAACCAGAAAGTATGACTTCTTACTCTGCACAAAAGTTTAAAGGTGCAATGTTTAAGGTCTGGCTAGAATTTTAGTTGAAAACATTCAAAAAATGAACTTTCAACAGAATGTAAAGAGGTTATAGCGCGATTGCTGATGTTATGTCAGAGACGTCTATGTATTGCGTTGCAGAGATATCTACGGAAATGCTAACCAACCCAGCTAGCCCCGGCCCGTCCTGTCTTGTAAATACCACTTGTTCCTCGAGAGCTGACAGTCAGTTACTGTAGCATCCAGTCTGCCCTCAGTCCAACATGAGCGGACGAAGACATAGGGCTGCCCCGAGGGCTTGTTAATAATACATCCATGGTCCGTGTGCCTTTTTTGGTTTGTTGGTTTGTTTATTGGATTAAATCCAAAGTGCCAGAAACGAGAAAAGGTCTCGCACCCTCGGCTTGTTATCCCCGCTGCCGGGAGGCGGCAGCTCCAGGTGACGTACACCAGCAGTTAGCTCGGGGGGACTGCCCCGACTATCCGTCAGATCAGCAAACTCTCTGTTGCTGCTGTTACAGGTTAGACCGAGCGATCCACCAGCTCGCTGTGACTCCCGGTGCTCGGGTTTGTGCTGGTTGGATTTGAGATGCTGCGGCCGCTGACCAGGCGTCCATCTCTCGGAGCTGCCAAGTGCCAACCGCTCTCCTCCAGGCAGGCGGGGTAGTCTCCTCGCCGCGGGGAGGACGAGGTGAAGGTGCGGATCGTTTTCTGGTTTCTGTCACTTTGGATTTAATCCAATAAACAAACGATCAAAGCGGACCGTAAAGCCGCAGTTAGTCGCACAAACACAGAGATGGCTGACGTAAACTATAGGCCGACGCCACATGTGGAGATTATATGACAGCAGTGTTATTTTGACCGGCTCTCAGAGTTTCAGCAGTTTTGTTGAATTTTGCGTATTCTTGACCTGCTGTTAGTTCTTTTTTTTACAACTGATGATTGTACATTTAGAGTGTTTGGACCCAGAAGTAGAGGTGATATGCTGACCCCTATTTGTTTGGAGCATGTGGCTACATTTTACACTTTGCACCTTCAATGGAGGATGCCACGGGTGGATAGTTTGGCATATAAAGCAATAAACCTCCCTCATACTGTTGTGTTAAGGCTACTAAAACACTTTGTTAAGGTTGGTTGAAAGAATTTTGGGTAAATTAAACTTCACTGACATAAAAGTGTCCCACTTTAAACTCTTCCTCAGTATGTTTGAATAGAACATAATCTGAGCTGCACTACGTTTCCTAGATTAAATTAGCTGTATATGAATGTCATTCCTATGAGTTGTGTTGCAGACTTGCTAGTGTGAAAACTCAGATCATTCAATTTAAAACTGCACTGATCAATATTTTTATATTAACAATGGATCAAATTACAATGTGTAGTGCAAAATATGTCGCTTGTAGTGACAAATCTCCCAACTCTGGAGTTTCCGTTTAGCTCTAATGTTGCGCTTTAGCGTCCTTCAGCTCACTGTTTACTGTACTGTTCTGGTTCAGGCAGCTGTTTCCGGGGAAAAGCTCTGATAATTGGTAAAAAAAACTTTCAGCATTAAATTTGAAGTGAGCATTTTGTCAGAGTACTGTTGAGTGTGTCTTGAGTGTTTTGAACACACTAGTAATTTTGTTTTGACAAGGCTCAGCTCGGCCATCTAAAATGCCATCTCTCCCTCTCTCTCCGTCGCTCGGTTTTTCCTTCTGTTCCTGGGGACTGGTTGGAGCGTCAGACCCTGAAGGACCGAGACTCGCCAGCTATTAGGGAATAAACACCCTTGACATTCATTTCCTCTCATCCCTGCTGATCTCCTGGGATTGCCCAAGAGACTGCGATTGCACTTTGCCTTCAGCTGAAAAGAGGAGATAAGGTCAACACAGATGGGCATGGCGACATTTGTGCAAGTCTTCACAGAGATCAGTGCGAGAAAGATGCTCAAATGGTTGCCTCCCGCTATCTCTTCCTGTGAGAGAAAGTTGCAAGAAAAACTGTGCTTATTAAAGTGGAAGCAAACAGAAGGACTGGAGGATGGTAGAAAACAAGTTCTTGTTGGGCTTCTGCACATCAGCTCCTCTGTCTCGACTTGAAAGCATTTAACTTTCAGCAGCGCTGAAAGGAAACTAGGGTCAAGCAATAGAGCTTTTAAATAATACATGCGCTACAGTTACACTTTAAGTTTCAGTAAGGTTTCAATCGCAGCAGGATGTTTAATGTAACGGGTTCAACCAGGATCTGCAATATGATTTAGATTCAGACTGTGATCGGAGAGCTGACACTATGTTCAGACAGCTTCAACCTGTGTTTTAATATCTGATTTTCTAAGATTAATTTTAAATTCTAGCCTCACGGAGGACCGTTAATTACATTTTCTGGTTTCTCGTACAAGATTTCAGCTTATTGGGGAGGAATAAAATCTCATCATTAGGGCTGTTTAAAAAATTCCGACCAGTACGACCATACCAGTACCCTTAAAGGGATACCGATACCAATAGAGTACTTCATTCGATACCCATCTTGCGAATGGAAGCTGTGTGTGTGTGTCCCATTGGCTAGCTAATCGCCAGCGCACATACAGCGGTTACCGCTGATAATGCCGTACCCTAACCCACGGTCGTGGGGCCGCGTTGTTGTGGAACTGTAACGACTTCCCTCCAGTTCCCCCTCATGTTAAATGTTAGCTCTCTCAGCACTTGTTGCTGTTCTCAGCGCTGTAAGCACTGTTAGCTGCTAGCCGTCAGCTCAGACATCTCTGTGTTCACAGCCGTGTGCAGGCCGGCAATTCCGGTTGTAGCTGCTGCGGTAATGAGCCTATCACACGTCGTAATACATCGAAGAACGCTCACAGTGATTGGCTGCGAGCAAAACAGTCATCCTCTTCTAGATCTGGGCACAAAAAATATAGATTGCAGGTATCGTTTGACTGGGTAAGTCTCAATACTACTTAGTACTAGTTTGTTTCGGTCGATATCTTAAAGGTATCGAGTACCGATACCCAGCTCTACTCATTATTCACCCTGTCTTTAGTACTTGCTTGTAGCATCTCCTCCATGTTTTTTTTGTTTTTTTTAATGATGGCATGTGTGGAGTAAGAGGTGAACAACTTCACCCTGATCTGAGAGGTCAGACTGAGCTGCGCTGTCAGAGGTGCGATCTGAATAACAATTCAGACACGGGATGGTGTAAATCTCATCTGACATGACTTGACATATCAGATGTGCAACAAAAAAAAAAAAAAAAGACTTTAGCTGCAGTTATGAACTTGACAACTTGAAGGTGGGATTTTAAAGATACCCCTAATTTGCACGTCAAGTATTAACACATCAAAGAAGTGCCAGGTGTGTACGGCAGCCAGAGTCCAAATTTAAATAACATGGAGGCAGCCCAGCAGTGATGCTCAAACAACCATCTAATTAATTTAGATGTATATAAAATGTAATGTGCACTTGTTTATGCTCCACAGGTGCAACAACAAGCAAATATGAATGTGCTAATGATTGTTATTGCTTTTCTATACAGTAACAGTAAAATCCCATTAACGTCAAAGCTGTCCGACTCCGGGTGAACTTTTATGGATGAAGGGCTGAACCGCGGGCCGGGAGAATCCATTAGTGCTGACTGAGATTTACTCTACAAACGGTACACTCAAGGTGGAATATTGATGTTATGTAATAAATCTAAATCTGTCGGTACATGACCCTGGCAGCGCCTCCGACAATGCCGCACTGTTCCCTGAATATTTCTATATAATCAGAAGAAATCAAAGCACACTATATGTATATTATTTCACAGTTTTACGGCATAAAGTGCATTAATTCAGCGGCGATTCAATGTATTCATGGAAGCACTTCTCAGAAACTCGCTGGGGAAGAAGAAACCACATTCTGCAACATCACCACGCTGCCTCATTACTGCAACTTACAAGAATTATGTATTTTTTGCATTTGACTTTAAGGGGAAAAGGCTTCTTGGAAATGTTGACGTAAAAGTTTGCATGCACTGTCTTTTTTCTTTTTCTTTTTTACGGCACTAATTAAAGTTGCATTGCGGCATATTAGGCTCGCTGTTTCAACCTTTGCAGGGCCGGCAGAGGAGCCGAGAGGTCGATAACGAGGGGATGCGAGCAGGAAGTCAACGGCAGAAAGGAAGTAAAAAGATGCAAAGTTGCATCAATCAGCAGCACGCAGAGTATGAATGGTGGCAAAGGTTTTTTGAAAGTGGGCTCATACACAATTGAATTAATTATTCATGGTTGACAGTCTCCTTTTCCACAGCGTGTCTCGCTGGGCCTGCGGTTCGTGTCTTTCTTGTGTCGAGGAATCGCTGTGTCCCGCGGCGCTTGCTTAACAGCGTGCTAGGAGCAGAAGCATGGCAGCTTCTGGCAGAGCTGAAACAAATACCAGCCTCCTCTCCTCAGCCCTCCTCTAATCCCAGTTCAGTGCGCCGCGCTGCTTGTCCGCGTCAAGCCTCGCACACATGGCGAACCTCTCAAGAATCCATTAAATCTCTCATTTGTTTGCCAGGCATCACGGAGGATTGGAGGCTTTTTTTGCAATCTACCTTACATTTCTTTTTTTGAGGACTTATTCAAGGCCAAGGACCCTAATCATTCAGTTGCACACAATCTCACTCTATGTGCTGTCATTCATTCAAAACAAGACTCTGATATTTGCTGCATTCTTCACTGAATGAGAAAAACACTGCAGCGGCTTCTTCAGCAGCAGAGAGTGAGCTCGAGAAAACCCTCACTCGTCTCCACTTATTCGCTTCCTTCCTACTTCCTTCTGTCTTCCTGTGCCATCGCTCTCTCTCACTCACACTTACTGGAGCCCCTCTTATGGCGAATCACTTGCAGCAACAAAACCACAGGCTCAACCTTGGTCTTAACAAGAATCACAAGGAAAACGACAGCCCCCTCTCTTACAGCAGCTTCTAAAGGCTGCAGGATCTTGTCTGTACAGTCTCAGCTCCGCTAGTTGATGTATCGCCCGTCCTCCAAGGACTGGCAGACTGGCCTTTCTTACACCTGCTGCCCACCATGCCAATATTTTTCTGCTCCAGAGCGCTGAGCGGGGACACAAAAAGCACGGCCTTAATTAGGCAGGGCAGTACACAGGAATGTTTGTTATCAGCTGTACTCATGTGATTACAAAACCAGTGAACAGCTGCTCAGAGCCTGTGTGCATTACAACCTGAGGAAGCATCGTCTCAGAGCAGGACGGCAACATGCAGCGGCTGCTCTTTGTGTCTTTTGGCTCAGTGTACTCAGCGGACTCGAAGTGACTTCAAACTTTGGAACACAATTGTCCGCTATGTCAACCCGATCTCATGGGAAGGCATATAAATAGCACAACATTATAAGGACATTCCACCATAGACTGTATATAAAGATGGACGACGCATCTTCACTTTGTCCCACTGTACAGAAGTGAAGACAAAATATCAGGAGCTGACATCTAGAGATTTTGACGTCATTTGGAGCCAGAGTCTGTGCAGTAGTGATCGGGCGGTGGAGTTGCAGTATCGAGGTCACCCACCCAAACTAAACGCGAGCTGAAGTAAACGCGAGCACACATGGCCGCGGCTTGTCAGTGAGAGAGACTCACAGCTGTCAATCATGACGTCTCACCCCCTGTCTATAGCATCAAATAACTTATCAGAAAAAAGAACACTTGAACATACATCAGCACGATAAGAACTACCTAAAATGACAGAAACCATCTTTGGGAAAAATTTATTTTGATGTGTACTTTGACTTTTTAGTTTGGCCCACGTCCCATCCGCTAACATGGAGGAGGCGGGCTTTATGACCTATACTGCAGCCAGCCACCAGGGGGCGATCCAGATGTTTTGCCTTCACGTTTAGGGAGCGGTCATGTCGTCCATCTTAATATACAGTCTATGCATTAGGTTTAGGTAACCAAACCATTTAGTTAGGTTTAGGAAAGACGTCATGGTTGGGTTTAAAGTAAGTATGCAAACTAAGTAAAATATGTACGGAAACAACGTAACATAACTACGGAAAACACATCACTAAAAAAACACATCACTAACGTAACTTACTAAACAAAGTACCGGTCTTGAACACCGGTGGATGCGTTCACATTGCAGTCAGCACAGACTAAATGGCATACAGTACAAATGACACACCAAAAGCAAGAACGGCATTTTTATTATAAACTAAATACCTTGCGAAATATTGTGTCATTCATACGCCTTTTTGTACGACCGGGCTGACTATGTACCTATGACTGTACCTGTCTTAGTAGGGGTGTCACGATTCTCCAAATCCACGATTCGATTTGACTTTCAATTTGACTTTTGATTTTAAGCTCACGATTCAATTTTCGATTTTAAATATCGATTTTAAATGTCTTGTAAAGATCTCGTAAAGATCAACAGATCATTGGTGTTGGCCCCGACGACTACAATTTACACTTTCAACAAAAAGAAGATCTACTAGATTTACTACAGTTTCTCAGAGTTTACGAGGCACACCTGAATACACCATGACGTCCCTGTCGGTGCTGACATGCTTTACACTACGGCGAGTGTAAACCCCGCTTTACCGCACAAAGAGATGTAGTCACACAATCGATTTTAAGTGGAGATAACGCGACCGCTGCTGAAATCGCCAAACAGTTTGATGAGTGCTGTTTTCTTTGGTTGCTGCAGTCTCTAAATCTTCTGCAGCCTACAAACTGTAGTTTTTCTGTCAATGACACGCTTGTTGTTTACATAACTCACGGGGACGGCAAAATGTTGTCACACCGGTGACTTCAGGGAATCACCTACCTGTGTCAACTTTGAATATTGTTGTTTTTTTCCTTCGGACCGAAGCAAGTAGGCGGGGATGGAGAGAAAAAAAGACAGTGAGATTCGCCGATCCTGCTTTTGATTTCGATGGTCAAAATCAGAAGATAATTCCGATTTAGTGTCTTCTTTAATCCTGTCACCACCAACAGCATTCATCTATTACCATGTTTGTTCCACACAGTAAACGGTTGTTTACCACCGATAACCAAAGATCTACAGAGCAGTTTGCCAACAGGAGAACTGTTTGCTCCATTTTGTCTGATAAACTTCCAAGTCATGAAGACATTGTGAATATGAGATGCTGTGGTTTTGTAACATCAATTATTAAACTGATTCAAGCTAGTGATAAGCTGACGCTGCTATAACGGGTTGAATGGTAATTGTGGGCTTGACTTGGCTCACCGGGGGGAGAGGTTTCATTTCCTGCATTTAAAATGTGCTGTATGGAGATCTTGGGACATCAGATTTAAATTATTTTGTTCATGACTCACTTACAAATATGTTTTAAAAATAAGTAAGCCTACATAAATCAATAAATTAATGAACAAGGCCGGAAGTGAAAAGCCCAATAAATGTTTGATGAGAATAACTGTCCTCTTAAATTGCTCTAATAAATATGCAGCTTGCTTGTGTTATCACCAGTGTTAGGCAAGTTCCTTGAAAACTGTATTTAATTACATTACTAATTAAACAAGTAAATACATTCCTTTATTAATCTCATTAGTACTCATTACTTTACTTTGTTACTCCATCAAAGGTTCCTTTAAACAACTCTGAATCATCCACACCCACACGTCTCATCTTATAGATGGAATAGAAAAGGAGACATTGTGGTTTACCATGCAGGCGGACTACAGTTTGGACCTTTCCCGACCCCAGCTGCGCAGTGACACCCTCGGGTCAACCGGGAGATTCCTGAATGTACACGTTGGCCAACATTAGCAAGCAAGCTACGAACACACAACATGTGAATAAGACAACTTTGAAATTACCAGGACTCACATTTCTCCTCTTTTGGTGTAGAGAGCCGCAGGAATGAGTCCTAAAACCCGGAAACGAGTTAGCATTTTAGCACTTCCGGTTCTCTCGTCTGGAAGTCAGTGTTTTTTTTGATAGATGCCTGAAATAAGGTCTGTGGTCAACACAAGCTGAAGAGATTTTAACTGTTGTAACAACAATAAATCCAAAAACGCTGATCTACGATTTGTTCCCGTGCCGTGTCCTAAAAAAGACATAATAGAGGAGCTTTATGGCTCCAAGCTAAATTACAATTCAAACATACATCAAATTGCATTCACATCTATGAGATCTTCGGTTTTCTATCCCCCAAAAAGGGGTCGCGGCCTTGACTTTTTGCAAAGTACCC